>NC_135585.1:1417500-1717500 GCF_965152235.1 Eretmochelys imbricata | reverse complement strand
CGCTCCTGATGGTGTATCCCTGTTCTCGTTTTGCCTGTGCCTCCAGCTCTTCCTTCCAGGCTCCCTACAGGTCCAGGGTCCTCTCTCCTTGGCTCCTGGGGGCTGGGGAAGAGCCCCGGGGTACCAGCACCCTGTCTGCGTTCTTTCTTTGGATTTCTGGGTGTGTGTGGTGTGGAACGGGTCTGGGGGGGCCCATTGCTGCATGTGAGAGTGCATGGGGCAGGCAGCCTGGGGCGGTCCACCAGCAGCTTCTCACCACCCCCATGCAGCCAAGTAAGTGCCGTTTCCCAAGCCAGACCCCATCCTAGCTGGGGCGAGGAGGGCACAGAGCCTGGCAGTTGGGGATGGAGAGAGACATGAAGAGCAAAGCTGCCCCCACTTGGAGAGCGAGTTTGTTCCCTTCTGCTGCCCAGCACTTCCGTGTCCCACTGCCTCCTGCTGGGAGCTGGGCCGGCGCCGGTGCTGGGGGCTGCATTGCTTCGCTCCGGCCATATGGAACCTCCGCGGCCTGAGGTTACTTCAATTACCGAGCCCCTCCGGTTCCCAGTCAGAGGTTTAATTATTTAGCCAGGGAACACGATTGTGCATAGCAGGCCACACGCTGCCCTTCAAGACTGCGCCAGTCTCCCAGGAGGGGCTTCAGCCCAGGCCAATAGCTCAGCTGCTGCAGGAGGAAGAAGGGAAGAATCCCACCAGCCCCCCGCATGGTACAGCTGCTGGTGAGGGATTGGGTGCAGCACAGGCTTGCAGGCAGCAGCCCTACTGTTCCTACTCCTGTTATGGACCATGAGGGGTGAATCCCACAGAACTGGTCCCTGCCTGTTCCTGGGGGTGTGGGTTCTACTCTGGCAGCTGTGTCAGGGTCTTCTGGGGAAGGAGGGGTGGGCATGACCACTGAGGGAGGGATGCTGCCTTCTGTGCCATAGTCAGTGGGATCTGCCTTCTCCTGGGCCTGCTGAACAGCTGGTACTGTGTATGATGAACAATTTCCACCCAAGGCAACACCTGCTCCCATTACCCTGCCCTTCGCCCTTGCAACACTGGGGGCAGGAGAGCGAGCTGTGCAGCTCTGGGGAAGAAGGGAGCTGCTCTCCCAGCATCTCCTCCGAGATGGCAGAGGCGATACTGTGCGTGGTGTGTGGATTCCACCTGCCCTGCTTTGCGTCTGCCCCCTGGCTGGAGTCCGAAGGGCTGCTTGGGCTACGAAATGGCTGTTCCCCTCTCTCTTCCCTTCCGCCAGTGCCACGGCAGGCAGTGCAAGATGGGGGCTGTCACGCTGCTGCACCAGATGGAGCGTGGCAGTCCCCATAGGAGCACTGACGGGGTCATTTCCTGGCTCCCTGATGAGATGGGTGCTCGGGGAGCTGTCCATTTCACAGCTTCTGCAGCCTAGGCTCTTTGCAGCACAGCCTCCCAGCAGGTGTTTCCACGGGTGAGCTCAGCTGGCGTTGCCGCAGAGCCCGTCCCAGGTGTGCCAGGCTCCCTTTCAGCTTTTCTTTTATTTGAAAGCTGGAGGGTTATTTGTGAGCTGCGCCACTGCGGGCATTTTTTTCTCCTTTCCTTGCTTTTTAATGAGCCAACCTTGGAGGACCTTGAGAGAGGCTCCTGCGGCTTTTCTGTGACTTATCTTCTGGCCTCTGCCCCCTATTCTGCCAAGGGGATAAATCTCTGCTTTCAGCTTGAAGCTGGAGCATTGAGCCTGTCCCACCGAGCGATGCGGTCTCCATAATTCACAGGTGGGGGGTGGGGGAACTGCATGGCTGAGGTCATGGGGTGAATGTATTCCATTCAGTGCTGTGATTGATGGTCTTCCTAGTGAGGAGTAAGGGAAAAAGTCCCATTATAATATGGGACAAGCTGTTAAATTATTTTCCATTCCATTGGGTCCCGAAAAACAAAACAAACTTGTCGCGATCAATGTGGGATGAAGCTGCAGCTTTCAAAGAAAGGAGGAGAAATGGGCAGGCAGAGGGATTTAAAGATGCTATGCCTTTCTCTGGTGTCCGCAGCACAGCCAAATATCCCCCAAACACTGCTCTGTGGGACACCCTCCACACATCCAGCCCAAGAGTGCCATCCATACCCTACAAAGGGAGGAATTGCCTTGGTACTTGCACTCCTGGGGCTGGCTGAACTAGGGAGCAGGGCACTGCTTCTCCCTTTCAGACCTGGAGGCTGAGCCAGAGATGTTAACACAGGGAATGTTAAGCCCCCAGACTTACGCAGGCTTGTGCTTGGAATGAAGCGTCTGCTGTTAACCTGCTTTGTGCCCAGGGACAGCAGGGTAGGGGCGAAATGTGCTTCTCCAGGGCGGCCTATGTAGCAGGGTTGTATAGGGCATCATGTGTCTCTCTCCTTTCACTGATGTGACCACTCGTGCCAGAGGTCCCCGACTCTTCCCATTCACAGTGGGAGCTTGGGTTCCTGGATTCTTAATGCTGTGTTGTAGCCAGGGGTGAGTGGCCAGGAGCAGCAAGTGGCCAGGGCTGCGGCAGAAGGCACCTGTGGTTTACATTTGGATCTTCTGAGATACAAGCTCAAAGATGATGCAGGGCTTTGCTTGGGACCATCCTGTAGGGCAAGAAAAGCGGATGGTAGGCCCACAATCTCAGGCGGTGGAAGTGTCCGTGGGTAGATGGGGCTGTTGCATTTCTGCTCACAGGCCAATGCAAGTGGGATTCAGAGCGGTTTGCTACCCATGAGGCACTCATATTCTAATAATAAAAGAGACTTAATTAAGTCTGTTGCCACATGGAAACTGTGCCATTTAGAAACAACTGAGCTTTTCTGCCGTCTGCATCCTCCTCCCTCCTTTATTACTGATGAGGACACTGGGATGGGAACAGGATCTGGAGTTTCCCTCTCTTTCTTTCAGGTTCAGAAGTTGCCACGGAGACCCTGACGGCTCTTGCCTCCGATTCTGAGGGCCAGCAACGTTCGTGAATTAACGGCACCAGGCCCAGACCCACAGTGCCCTCAGTGAGAGGTGCCCCTCCTTGGAGGTGAGACTCTTCTGCGGAGCAGAATGGAGGTGGGGGAAACTGGGTGTTGTACAGCTGGGACATGAGATTTTACCTTCTAGGTGCTGTGGGGAGCAGGAGTGTGCGTGCTGCACTCCCCTGGGAAATCTTACACAAGCATTCCAGTAAAGGGGGACTTCACATCCACGTTTATGCAGGTGCCCTGGTTCCAGCCCCTTGTGAAGGGAGCTGGACAGTGGGAACCTTCAGGGGAAAGACTGCAGGAAGGATCTGGCCCCATGAGACAGTGTTCAGGTCCTGGTGGGAGGATGAGACATGAGGGCATATCCAGGGGGCATTTATCCTGCTGGCTGCTGTCTCCCCAGATGGTTGTAGGTAGATCTCAGCCTGGGGAGAAGCTTTGTTCCAAGTACAGACCTGGAAAATCTTACTGAGAAGGAGGAGGAATTACCAAGGTGCACGCATGCACCCATACGCAAACACCCCTGCACCGTCACGCACAAATATGCATGTGCCATTACATACATAATGCAAAACTAACGTTCTGTGTCCACAACCCCTCTGTGAGATCCACTGTCAAATACTGTCTCTGTTCCCTGTGGCATAGCTCCCCCCACCCCCTTCCCCTGTGTGTCTGTGGAAGTACGTATATGGCCCCTTCTCACTGTAGTATCCCCCCTCCCCTTAATTCATCTCCCCTCTCCCGTTCGTTGCTCAGTTACACCAGTTTAACAAGATGGATTTACATTCACACCTTCGGTTACACTACTGCTACCTTCTCCCCTAGGCCAGCCCTCAGGATCTTTCCTTTCCAGCCTTAAGCATAGCAGTGAAGTGCGCTGTGTCCTGGGAGGATTGTGGTGTGGCCAGGCAGAGCTGGGCTTCTGACCTACTGGTTGGGGTGGAGCAGGATCACAGATGGAGCAAGGCCGGGTGGAACGGTCTCTGGAAGTTGTGACTTTGAGAGCACTGACCTCAGCTGGTGGCAGATGGAAAAGACGCCTAATGCCAGCAAAAGGGGTTTTCTGTCCATTTTCATTACCTTTAGTGCAGCAGAATTGGTTGCTTCTCCCCTCTGCCCCCAGTTGCAAAGACCTGTTTCACAGTCCACCCCGAGTACTGATGCTGGGCCTGTGTCACATCTTGGGTGGGTTTTCCAGAAATGTCTGAATTGTTTGCTTGGGGCGACCTATTGCACATGCAGAGGGACCCTTTTGCTCCACTGTGCCTGTTTGTCCAGGCAAACCACACATCCGGGTTTGGAAATGTGGCCTTTCCTTACAGGATCTGATCTGGAGAGCTGGCTGTAAGGGCCTCTTAGATGCCGAAGTGGCTATGTCTTTAGTGGCCCCCCCCCCACCCCCCAAAGTGTCTTTACTTGGAGATCGTGATCTCACTGTGAAGTCCTAGCAGAGACCAGGTAATTTTTACATTGACATAGCTAGTCGCAGCCACCCCCAGGTTAAAAAAAAAATAATCTAGTGTAGACATCTCCTCAGAAGGGCCAAAGCCAGACCCAGTGGCTCTGTTCCATCACAGCCGTGTAACCTTTTGGCAGCAGGAGTTCGTGGTCCCTTTTGTTTTTGGGAGGTGGGAACAGCCTGGCCCTCCCCAGCTAGCCTGCTGCTGTGTATCCGAGGAGCACGAGGCTCGGCAGGCTGGCTTTTGTGCATCTCTCTGCCTTGCAGTGGCTGCTTTTTGCACGTTAATTTCTCCGTTCTTTTGTCAATCTCAAGTGCATGCTGTGAAATCGTAAAATAAGGAACGAGATTTTAAGAATCTTCATCCCTGTGCTGGGGGCAGAGGTCACCGTGAGAGACAGATTAAAGAGAAGCCTTGCCTCTGTGAAGAGGCTGCCCAGGCATATTTCCCTAGCTGCATTAATCAGTCTGAAGGGAGCAAAGGACGCTGAGCTCTGTATATCACCTTGAAGCTTTTTAGTCTCTTACCAAACTTTGGGTGGATGATGTTGCTCATGCAAGTGAGGTTCTGATCACGCTGGCTACAGGCAGGCGTCGTGTGGGCAGGCATTGTTATGCAAGCTTCCCACACACAACTCTGGCGGTGCGCCTCAGTCCAGAACCGCAGCACTCGGCTATTCCTGCCCTAACCCCCACTCTTACTCTGCCAGTACACTGCAGTCCTCTCGCAGCCCCGCTAGCTATTGTGGTCCAAGGGCACCCCACACACAGCTCTGCTGATGCACCTCAGTCCTAGCTTGTATCCTGCATCCCTGTTCTTGCAGTCGTGAGTGTTTCCTGAGCAGAGGCTGCCAGTCATTCTGAATTGTACCAAAGCTTAGAGGTGTCTCAGTCACTGGGCAAAGGGAGTAGGTTCAGATCACCAGACTTGCATCCCATGGAGGTGGAAGCTTAGAGCAGGGGATGCTCAGACTTTTTCACTCAGGGAGCACATCTTAGGGCTGGTCTGCACACAACCTGGCACCACATAATAAATGGATTTTAGCTCGCACAACATGGTGTTTCCGTGCCAGACTCTTGCGGTTGGTCTTGGCCCAATATAAATCTCTTACGTTGACTTAACTTGTGTCGTTTTTTACCCACTTAAGCAACACTGAAATAGGTCACTTCTATTCCAGAGCAAGTTAGTGGCTGAGCTATTTTGGTTCCATCTGGTGTGTAGGGCAGCCTTTGATTGAGTGTCTTGTGGGCACCTCCCCTTCCATGGGCCATCCAATGGACCCCCCCTCTCCTCCAGTTTACAGTCACATCATAACCCGGGGGAAGTGTTTGATGTACAGGTAGCGTCTCTTACTATGATTCAGGCTAGGTATTCACTGCAGCAATAGGTGCGTATTTGACATCCAGTGAGCTCTCCCCTAGTGGAGGCGAGGTTCAGGTGGTCGTTACCTCCAAGTAGGCAAGGTTAACACCCCAGGTGGGGAGTATAGGGTTGATCTCAACTACACTGAGGTAAAATCAACCTGTGTCTGGGCTTCTCTGGTTTTTCCCATTGAGTCAAAATGTCCCTGTTCTTGTGGTGAAGACCTAGCCTTAGCCACTGGAAACAAGGAGAAGGAGCCGGCTGCGTGTGGCCAGTCAGGCCTCCATGGTCCACAGTCTGGAAACCTCTGGGCTCTAGAGCATTACACCCCATTACTCTCCAAACCCCTAGCATCTCCCCACCCACATTTTCGCTGTCTTGTTTTCCTTGCTATCCTTCAACCCCCTCTCACGTGGGAGGCGGAGGGGCTTGTTCTTGCTTGAGGCCTTGCAAGGGGGCGTTGGTTTCTAAGCCACAAACTTCAAGTGAGGATGCTGGGTGCTTTGCATGAAGATCAGGTTAATGGGGTGGAGAAACTGCCTGGATCAAGGAGAGAACACAGTGTAACTTAGCTTTGGCAAATATACTCTCTGTCAATCTGAAATGTGATGGAACCCCCTGGGAAGAAAGTGCTTCTTGAAGGAAAAAACATCTAAAAGGGGAGCCCTTGAGGTGCTTTTGTTCTGGTGAGTGGGAGTGCTAGATTCTCTTAGACATGAAAGGCTGTGCAGCTCCATCCCCAAAGTGGCTGGTGAGGCTGCAGAGAGGAGGAGGAGGGGGAGGAGGAAGGTGTGAGCAGCTGCAAAGAGAGGTCGTCTAGGTATTACCCCATCCCTCCCCCTCAGCTCCTCCCCCTTCTTCAAGAAAGTAAATTAGGTCACGCTTGAAAGTCAGTTTCTTGGCTGTGAATTTAATTTAGCTTTTCCAGGCTAGTTATCATATAATAAATTCCAGGAGATTTATAGAAAACATGGCCAGGGAGGCTTAGCCCCTGTGTAACAAGACTTGAGTCTATTTCCTACTGCAGTGCAACTTCAGTGAACGCCCTGTGCTCCCAGGGTCGCAGAGGAGGCTGAGCTGGCAGCCTGGATAGCGGGCAGCTGCCTTCCGCCTCTGACCTGTCAGCCTGTAAGATGTAGTCCGGAGCCGTGCTGCTGCTAGTTCAGCATGTGCGGGTAAGAACAGCCGGTCCTGTGCGCATGCAGGCCAGGCCTCCACACCCCCTCCAGACTCCCTGAGCCAAAGGGCCTGGCCTTGAGGGGCTGTCTGCTCAAGGGCATATCCCCCAACAGAATGGTCTGCCAGCCCAACACCCTGGGATGAAATGTAATCGTGCAGAGTCATGCCCTATAATAAGGCTTTCTGCTGTAGGCTGTGGGTTTCTCAGTTGGAAACAACAGAGAAGGAGAAAGACCTGGGTGTACTTGTCAATCACAGGAGGACTGATGCAGCTGTGAGGAAGGTAAGTGCGATCCGAAGATGCATTTCCAGTACAGACAGGGGAATACTAATGCCATTGTACAAGGCACTGGCAAGTTCTCACCTGCAAAACCGTGTGCACTTCTGGTCCCCCCACTTCCAGAAAGCTGAATTCAGAGTAGAGCAGGTGCAGAGAAGGGCTGCTAGGATGATCGGGGCAGTGGAGAGCTGAGCTGACCAGAGGAGACTAACAGAGCTTGGCTTGTTCAGTCTATCAAAGGGAAGGCTCGGAGGGGATCGGATTGCTCTCTATAAACACGTTGGGGGTAAACCCCAGGGAGGGCGAGGAGCTATTTAAGGACAATGCTGTCACCAGAACAAATGGGGACAAACTGTCCAGGAATACGTTTAGGCCATGTCTATAAGTACAGTGCTGCAGTGATCAGCTGTGTTGATACTCTCTGCCGGTGCAACGCTGTACATATACACCTTCACCAGATGCTCTATCCGATGGGAGAGCTCTCCCCTTCCCATAAAAACCCACCTCTCTGAGCAGCATAGCCCTGTGCACATGACCGCTTACGTCGGTGTAACGTGTGTTACTCGGGGTGGGGATATTCACGCCCCTGAGTGACATCGGCTGTGGTGTAGGCAGAACCGTAGGCTGGAAATTAGAAGATTTCTCATTATCAGAGAAGGGAGGTTCTGGAACAACCTCCCACTAGGAAGAGTGGGGGCAAACAACCCAACTATTTTGAGGAAGGAACTTGATAAATGTATGAATAGGATTATATGGTGGGGTTGCCTGCCATAGCAGACGACTAGACTCAACCCAGGAGGTCCAGCCTTCCAGCCCTGTCTTGCTCTGTTCCCTGTTAGTTACATCTTAGGCTGGTCTGGAGCAGATAGTACCAGTTGTGCTAGCTAGTGTTGCACTCATGGGGTGTGCAATAATGATGATTATACTTAGCAAGCCCCTGGGAATCTCAAGATGCTTTGCAAAGATGGCTCCGTGGCATCCCCGTTTTACAGATGTGAAAACTGAGGCTCAGTGACACTAAGTGGCTCACCCAAGGTCACACAGCAAGTCTGTGGCAAACCTGGAATAGACCCCAACAGTTCTAACTCTTGGCCCTAAGCTCATAACTCACTAGACCACTGCAGCCCTATGCCAAGTATCCACAAGTCCGTTCCAGCTTCATAACCTGGTAGTAAAACCCTGAGCCCTTTTGTTACAACACATTTCTTCTTCCCCAGCAGTGCCATCCTGCTACCCATAAATCCTCTGAAAGTTACTGTGCCCCCTGTGCCCATCCATCACTTGTCTTCTTGTGTCTGCTTGAGGTCAGAAGGTTAAACCAGAACCCAACGCAGGGGGTACCCAGCATGTAAAAGTGGGTTGAGCAGGAGTGGAGCTTTGCCTGCATCAGCAGTAACGGTGAAGTGTGTGCTTCCCCAAATCCTGTGCTAAACGCCCCTGGAGAGAGGTCCTGTGCTGTGGGATGTTGTTGAGGGAGTGATGGAGAATGGCATGTTCTGGGCACAAAGGAGCCTTTTTCGGAAAGTTAGATTGTCGGGGGGGGTGGGATCCAGTCAAGCTCTGTGTGGAAGCTGACTCTCACTTGTGGAGCTTCAATGACAGGTCCAGAATGCACAGCTCATAACTACCTGCAGTGGAACCAAACGTCCCTGAGCGAGTGGCTGCCGTGCGATGTGAGTCAGCGCTGTGATGGGATGGTTTTGAGGGGTGGCGTTGTGAATAAGGCTATTGTGATGGTTTTGGAAGTAATGAAAGTGGTCAGAGAAGCTGTCTGCTTCTGTCTCAAGTTGTCTTTGCTGCACTCAGGGTTCAGGCTCTGTGCCTCTCTTTGCAGAGGGACAACAGAGAGAATTAGTCTAGCTTTTTTTTTTCGCTGGTGATTTATGATGTTTGTAATGTGATGGCAGATATACGGCTGGGAGAGTACCAGCTCGGCACAGAGGGCACAGCCAGCCATGTTCCTTGCGTGCTCTCACTGCTAAAGCCGCCCAATTAGTGTCTATTAGTCACTCGGTGTGTTAAAGCATTAAGAACAATTAAGGGTGAGAAGAGTTTCCAGATGTAGCGTTAAGCACTAGAGCTGGGAGCTGGCGGCTCTGCTGGCTGCTCCCGTATGGAAACAATCTCGCAACACAACAATGGGACCACAAAGGCGAGTCCATGGGCTGGGGTGCCGGTGCAGGATTCCTGGGCTAGGAATATTCAGGGCACCACAGACCTGTGCAGGACACAGAGATGGGAGAATCCCTTGCCCTAGCGTTGCCAAAGCACTCTGTTCCACTGGATAAGACACAGGACTCCTGGGTTCTGTTCTCACCTCTAGTACTGATTCACCATGTCTCCTTGGGCAAATCACTTTCCCTCTGTGTACAATGGGGAGAATAGTGTGGTGATCTCTGGATGAAAAGTGCTAAGAACTGATTATTACTCCTGCTCACAAAGAATAGCTAGCGCTGCTGGTTCTCTCATCAGAAGGTGTACTTCACAACCGCGACACGTGAGAGTAGGGCTTTTTGGGAGACGTTGAACATTTCTGAATAGCTACACATCCCGTTGGCTTTAAATGATATGTGTGCTCCTAAATCCATTAGGCACTCTTGAAGAACTTCCCTCAATAAGATGGCAACTAAACCAAAGTCAAACGCTTATTTCTTGACTGAGTTATCTCTGAGGTCACAGTTTGCCATCTCTTTGTTCAGAACTGGCTTGAACTCAAATTGTTAGTTTAGAAGAACCTAAAGCAACCCAGCCTGAAAGGTTTGTGTCCTGGCCAAGAGAACAGGAATGGTAGGGGGTGGGCAGCTAGTGGCTATGTGGGTGCAAATGGGGCAAAGAGGTGCTGTGTGCAAGGCTTTGTTAAAAATGGGTTTCTCATTGCGATATCCTTGGATATACATATGGCAACCCAGGAATGGTGAATATGGCTTAATACCCATTTCAGGGTGCAGGTGACTACAACTCCCCATAAATATCCCACTTCCCTGGCCTGTCCGGTAATGTGTTTCTGCCTGGGGGCAATGCCGAGGCAGCATGGCCAGAGATGCTGCTCCTGTGGTGTCTGTGAATGGTCAGGACGCCATGGAAGCTCACGCTGTGGCTTGCTTTGGGTGTGAGTTGAATTATAAATAATACGTGTGGAGTGGGCATGATGTCTGAGGTCATTCCTGCCCCCTCTCTGTGGCTCTGAAGGGCCTTTTGACCATGGTTTGTGCAGGGGGAGGGGTGCGTTTCAGAGTTGGGGATGGACAGGGCAGGGCCAGTGTATCCCGCAAGGCTGCTCCGTTGCCCCTGCGAATGGGGTTGTGCAGGAGGCTGGAGAGTAGAGTGGTGGCTGCAGGGCACTGTTTCACTCGGCTGTTTCGGGGGGCATTCCTCCCTCCCCAGCCTGGCGGAGCGGGCTGTGCATGAGAGCCAGAATTTTGGCTTTTGTGAATGTATTTTGTCTTTGGCAATGTGTAACGCTCATGGCAAGAGCTAAAGGATGGGTCTGAACAAGATGCTTGCCCTCCCCTCTTGGCCTGGAGCTTTTCCCAGCACCTGTCTGGCTGGAGCATTCATATTTAGAGGCAGCCTGTCTGCGTCCCAGCAGCTCTGCTCACTTAAAACACTTTCTCCCAGAGTGTTGTTTGTCAACCAAATGTGCTTCCTTTTGGGCAAGGGTGTGGGTAGGGGGCATGTGTTGATGTCAATGAGGTGGTCTCTCCAGCACAACAGTGGGCCTGGACTGCCTCTGTGGGTGGGCTATTGCTTGTAGAGTTGGGGTGGCTAGCTGCTGTGCACACTGTGGGTATATCTACACTGAAACATAAGTCTGGGCTTGAGCCTAACCCCCTTGTGTCTACACTGCAATTGTGCTAACCCAGGGCTCGGACCCAAGATCCCAGGACTCTGCAGGGCTGGGGGCTCTGAGCTCGAGTTAAGCCAGGACTCAAGGTCCAAGCCCTACTGCTTTGCAGTGTAGATGCAGCCCTGCTTGATACGGGTCCCGGGAGTCATCTAGAAGTATCCCACAATTCCACGGGACAATTTCCTTAGTCCTCTCTAGCCCAACAATCTGCGATCTGCTCTATTGAAAACAGAAGCCATCCCCACTTTGCAAACGGCAGCAGCTCAGGTCTGCATTAACCCATTCTGTTCTGATCACCAGTCTGCAAGTACACAGTCAGAGAGCCTCCTGGGTTTGCAATGGAGAGCGAACCATCAAGCCTTTTGCAAAGTGAGCTCACTTGAGTCCAAATAACCCTGGGTTTACATTGCAGTGTAGACGTACCCGAAGAGCCTCTCTGCTCCTTGGGGCTATGCTCAGCTGCATGGTAAAAGGGGGTTTTCCATCCCCTTTGTTTGATGTCTTGGGACTTTGTCGGGTGGAGGCTCCTGTGTTTATCCTTTGCCTGGAAGCAGCAGGGACTGGAGGGGAGGCTCTCAGGGTGGGCGTGAGGAGGCGAGACTGTGCACTCTCCTTCATGAGCACAGAGAGTAGCACCTGCCCTGTCCCAGGGCCAGAGGACTGTTATTTCTTCCGACTTTGTAATTGGGTGATGATATAGGAGGGGGGGATCTCAGCACACCTAGTGCCAGAGGGCTATATGGGGAGTTGCAGATTGGCCAGGGGATGTTGTAGCTGCCTTAGGCTCACCAGCTATCTTGGTGTTAAGATCCACAGGCTCTCCCCAGTCCGGACCAAGCTAGCACTCTGTAACTGCAGTTGGACTGACTTTGTGTTGGCTGCCTCTAGAATGGAGTGGGGGGGAAGGGGAGGGTGGCCTTCAGCGTATTGGAATAATTTCTCTCTCGCACACTCTCTGGGGGAGCGGCATGCAGTGCATGGACAGATGGTGTTTTTGAGTGACCTTGGAGCACGGAGTGATTCCCTCACTTTCTGAGTAATGGTTGGAGCAGCGGGAAGCCATCGTGCTACAACCTGCTCTTACCAGTGGGAGTTAGTCAGGAAACCAATCCTGAGGAGGGATGTGGGGTGGACCAGGGGAAGGAGCCAAAGCCCGGTAACCGTTACGTAATGGTTACAAGGGAATGAGCTATATATTGTGTTTACCTGCCTCCCCCAACATGTTACAGTTCTATAATGAGAGCCAGATAATGCATGTGTGCTTAGGGACTTCTTGGAAATGTCTTGAGAGCTCCCAAACATTGTACCACCACTTCCCCAGCCTGTGGGGCAATCTCTCTCTCTCTCAGGAGAAGTTCTGGGCCAGGCTAGGCTTTCTCTAAAGGCTAGAGATGGTGCTTCTGCAGTGTGTATGATTGGGCAAGACATCACCGTGGGACGTGACCTCATTGAATTGGCGCGGTGGATTCCACGGGGTGGTGCGGCTGGCTGAGCTGGAAGCCCCAAGTGAAGGGAGTGATGAAGAGGTAAGTTAAGATTATGGCAGCTGCAAGCACTGGCCCATGTTTCCTTGCTCACATGAGCTGTCTCACCAGAGCCAAAGGAGCAGGTTTGTGAGTCAGGTGGACAGAGCCAGGCTCTGAATCAGTTGCGAAGATTTAAAAAAAAATATATATATATCCCTCTGTAACTTCATTTTCTTAAAAAAACACCCTTCTGCGGTACCAGGCGGAGGGCCCTGAAGACCAGGGTACGCCCACCTGGTCTGTCCCCAGAGCAGGACAGTCCTGGCAATGGCTGGGCAAACTGCTCCCTGCCAGTGCATGTTGGCCCTGCCCGGCTAATGCTGACTGTGCTGACAGCTTTTGTGAAGAGGACCCTTGTGCACTGGGAACTAGAATAAGGTCCCTACTTGCTTCGTGCCAGACAGGAACTGGCTCTCCCATAGCGGCACCTCTGTCTGACCAGCGTTTGAAGCGTGGGGAAGCATGAATTCCCAGTGCCATGTAGGGCTGCGAGGGTTACTATCACCTCCCACTTGTACAGCGCCAGCATCCTGCTGGGGACGTGCAACGGCTCGAGTGAGATGGTGCCCCGCTGTCCTGATAACCCACCCCTCTGAGCCGGGGGGCTCATTGTGAAGGCACTTCTCTCCTGTGCGGCGCGCAAGCCTGGCTAGGGAGTTCCAGTGACGTGACGAGAGCAGAAGGATGCAGGGAGGAGTGATGGCTTGGGAGCAGATACGCATTTTAAGCCCCCTTCCTCGCCCCTCTCCTGGATCAGCTCGGGAGCAGCACTGCGGCAGGTGGAACGTTGGCACCTGAAGCTTCCGTGGCAGTTGGAAGCGGCAGTTAGAGCGGGGGGGAGGGGAGCCTCAGCCCTGGCCCAGTTTGGGGGAGGGGTAGCGTGAGAGACAAGGGCGGATGCGTGGGGGAAGCCAGGGCGAACCAGCGGGCCCATAAGCAGGGGGCAGAGAAAGCCCCAGCCTCCAGGAAATGGCTGGGGAGGGGTCTAGAGCCTGCTGGAAGAGAGAGTGGTATTCTCCTTCGGCCCCCTCAGCACCTGCGGGGAGGGTACCCTTGCACCCCCTTCCACAACCCCGTGGCGACAGGAGCGATTCTTTGCCCCAGAAGTGGAGGGATTTGCTCCTGGAAATGCAGGTGAAGAGAGAGGGGGGGATCTCTGCAGCCACCGCAGCGTCGGGAGAGAAGGGGCCACATCTCGCTCTGCCTGGCGTACTCGGACAGCAGTGTGAACTCGGCACGCGCCGTTTCACCAGTTATCCCAGGGGCGGGGCAAGAGAACAGGAGTCACTGAGATCTGACATGTAAGCCCTTGAACCCCGCATGGGGAGTGGAAGCTGCTTCACATTGTTTTTCTGCTGGAAATTAGGGTGTGTGGTGGATGGCGATGTGGACATAGTGCACGGTGCGGTAGCAGGTGAGGCCATGGTTGCGCAAAGGCTCAAGGGAGAGACAGTGTTTCCTCAGCAGTAGGCGTGCGCTGTAAGACTTGTGCAGCATGGATCTGTTTTGCCAGGGAGACCCAGAGCTCCTCTGCTCTTTGGGGTGAGAGATCCCATGGACTGGGAGCAGGAGCCAGTGCTGACAGGTGGGTTATAGTTCCATGGTCACCCAGTAATGGTGTGAAGGGGATTGCTGATGCTTTAACTTGTAAATTTCTTACCAGATGAGCTATTTTGTAAGCTATTTTAACACCGATAACTTTCAAAGTAACTTGTTTATGATGTCTTCAAAAAGCTAATGCTGTGACTATCGTGTGATGCTTGTTTCGCATCGGGAAAGGTATTTGGCACTGTGCAATGTGCACAATAACAAGTCCCTGCCCTGACGAGTTTACAAAAACTCAGAGGCAGGGCTGACTCCTGTGTCTAAGGGTATGTCTACCCTGTGAGGTGGGAGGGACCCAGAGCCCGGGCTCCAGACCAAGCCCAGAAGTCTACATAGCAATGAAACAGCCCCACAAGCCCAAGTCAGCTGGCATGGGCCAGCTGTGGGGTTTTTCTCTGCTGTGTAGACATCCCCTTATAGGCCTCATGGGGGAGCTGGATTTTTTTTTTTTACTGAATTGTTGATCTGTTGGGCTGGAGTTAGTGACACCAGGTAAATTGGGGCCTGTGTGGTTTCCACAACCAAGTGTGCTCACCAGATGGTACAAGTGGACTGAACTAACTAACTTCACTCCGGAACATACACATGTCTGCCTGCGCAAGAGCACGCTAAGTCTGGGACCAGCCAGTGCTGCTCAAAGGTGGTGGTGGTGGAGTATTCCAGACTAGAGCATGGGTTTGATCACAGATTGATAGCTGATACCCTGTCCTAGGCAAATGCAGAGGATGCTGCTATATCATATTTTAAGGTGGTAGGGTCCCCTTTCAGCTCCAGATGAATGCTGCACACTTACTGTACGCTCCAAGCATTACCCTTCCTGAGATCTGGCTTGCAGAAAGCTACTTCCAAGCAAACACCTACAATCTGCCCCCTTGCCTTGCATAAGCCTTTTCCTTAGGTGTGGTTGTGCCTTGGGTTCCTTCCCTGAGAAGCTGTCTGCCTCAAATCCTAGCTCCTTTGGCCAAAGGACTACTTCCACCTCTTTATGTTCCTGATGGAGTCCGATGTGCCACACCTGCTCCAGTGAGCCGGCAAGAGTTCAGCTGCAGTTCTCTGTAGGGTTCCCACACCTGCTAGCAGAGCTAAGGCCCCTCCCACATTACAGAGTATTAGGTCAGATATGACCCTTAATATAACTTCTGGGGACGGAGCTGATAAATCATGTTGGTGCCATTTTTGTTCTTTGATATGCTTTGCCAGAAGCTGGGAATGGGCAACAGGGGATGGATTCTGTTCTGTTCATTCCCTCTGGGGCACCTGGCACTGGCCACTGTTAGAAGACAGGATACTGGGCTGGATGGACCTTTGCTCTGACCCAGTGGGCCATTATGTTCTTATGTGTGCTCTCTGGAGATATAGTAACATTTTGCTGAGTCTTGTTCCTATATTGTGGATAATGTAGAAGGAGCAGGACTAGGGGTGGGTGCTCTATATTCCAATAACTCTCAAATGAAATAGATCATCTCGATGTTATACACTGTTGACCCAAACCCATTAGTACAAGTGCCCCCCTTTTTAGAGGCTTTGGAGAGTTTTTGTCAGCCTCTGCTGAGGACACTCTGCTTTACAATAGCAAGAGGTACTGCAGGGAAGGACTATGGAGGATTAGCCAAAGGTGTTTGGAGATCTAATAAGCCTGGAAAAGCAGGGGTTGCCAAAGGTCAGGATTGAGTTGCATAAAAATATCTAGGGCCATTATTATCTGAGTGCCAACAATGTGCTTGACTCTCTATTGAACATAGAATATGAAATGGTCCCTGCCCCAAAGATCTTGCACTCAAAGATATGGCATACTAGACATTATTCCCTGGGACCCCTTGGCAGTAGGCAATAGAGCGCTTCTGAGGTAGCTTGAACTTGTGTTGCAGAGTCGTGTTGGAAAAATCTGATTTTTTAACCAAAAGGAGTTGGTGTGGGGAGGGAGAGAACCACACCAACAATAAACGTCTTAGAGTTCATGGACCAAACTGGCACGAGGGGGTGTAAATTCTAATAGGAATGTGCCCCTGCCCATTGCCAGGTGGGAGGGAAGCTGCAGAGGGGCGTTTTAATCAGACAACAGAGGAATACCCAGTTATCCTGAAGAGCTTGTAGAGAAGCTTTAGTGTCTTCCCTCAATCTGCATTTTAGCAGGATTCGTTCCTCTGATGTGCACCGGATGCTGAAATTTAAAGAGACATGGCTCCTGCTTGCACTGGAAATTAAAGAGTGGGGCCAGTTGGTGTTGTGATTTCAAATCCCAGAAATACAGAAGGAGGAAAGGGGAGCAAGAGACTACCATTCCTTTCTAGCTCTCAAGCCATTTGCATTGCACTGGGTAAGCTGGGTAAGTCCAGCCTGGGCGTGGTACATCTGAACTGTAGCCACTCATAACAGGCTGGCTTGCAGCATCTGAGTTGCTCCAGTTACTTAGCATGCAGTGAGTGTTGTGCTCAGAGAAATTTAGGCGTAATTTTTTTGTGCTTGCATGTAAATGTGGGTAGGTGCTGTCCTGATTGACGGCAATTAGCATTTTCTAACGGTAACAGATGTTCATATTGCCAGGAGGCTGGTACCTAACGCCCACACTGCCATCTGTTCCACTGGGCACTGCCTGAGGAAGCGATACCAGCGCTGCAGACCTGCGAGTCCTTGGTGGGGTGTAGTTAACAGTATTGTGTAAGATTTTTCTGGGGGAAAAATAATAATAATAAAGACATTTTCAGGTTTATAAATAGTTCATGCTGTTTATTATGGGATGGAGGCTTTCTGTCTGAGTAGCAGCTCCGATTTCTGTGCCGAGCTAACGAAGAGCGATCTGAATGGAATACAGAGCACCAGCTTGTGGTGGCAGGTTCTCACGTCTAGGAGGGGGAAGGTGGCTTTTGGTGCGTTGTCATCACCATACAGTTTCAATGCACAACGAGGATGAGGAAATAACTTTGGGTAAATGGGAGACTCCGCATTCCCCCCTTTGAACTCTCGCCACCTTCTGGTAAATCCCTCTTGTCTGCTGACCCAGTGCCTGTACAAGAGTTGTAGGCCTGTGTGTTTGTGTAGTGCAGTGGTTCTCAACCTATTTACCATTGTGGTCTGCATGCAGTACTACCTCTGTGGCCCTGTGGATGTCACAATGGCTGCAGCTGTGTGCTGAGTGGGCTGCAAGTGGCCTGCAGGTTGAGAACCACTAGTGTAGTGTGAATTGCACAATGTGCATGGGTTACATGCTCCTTGGAGCTGTCTGCCCTGGCCAGCGGTGCATGGTGTCCCATTGGTAGTCACGAGGGACAGATTAACTTGCACTTTCCCTCTGTTCTCCCATCTTATTAAAACAAGGTGTCTGCCTAGCACCTCAGCCCCCTTCTACGGTTGGCAAGTGCACTGCGTTCAATTTTACTCAACTCATTTCAGAGTATCTACCGGAAATAAGAGCGGGCCAGCTGAGGGCTCCTGATTGTCATCTGTCATAATAGAAGAACAGTGAAATTGAAAAGCAACACATTTAAACTGGGATGAAGCAATGGTTTTTATAGCATAATTAGTCTGTGGAACTTGATGCCACAAGATACTATTGAAGCAAAGAGCTTAATGGGATTTCAAAAAGGATGAGCTATTTATATGGATGATCACAATATCCACAGTTATATTCATAGAATCATAGAATATCAGGGTTGGAAGGGACCTCAGGAGGTCATCTAGTCCAACCGCCTGCTCAAAGCAGGACCAATCCCCAATTAAATCATCCCAGCCAGGGCTTTGTCAAGCCTGACCTTAAAAACTTCTAAGGAAGGAGATTCTACCACCTCCCTAGGTAACACATTCCAGTGTTTCACCACCCTCCTAGTGAACAAGTTTTTCCTAATATCCAGCCTAAACCTCCCCCACTGCAACTTGAGACCATTACTCCTTGTCCTGTCCTCTTCTACCACTGAGAATAGTCTAGAACCATCCTCTTTGGAACCACCTCTGAGGTAGTTGAAAGCAGCTATCAAATCCTCCCTCATTCTTCTCTTCTGCAGACTAAACAATCCCAGTTCCCTCAGCCTCTCCTCATAAGTCATGTGTTCCAGACCCCTAATCATTTTTTTTGCCCTTCGCTGGACTCGCTCCAGTTTATCCACATCGTTCTTGTGGTGCGGGGCCCAAAACTGGACACAGTACTCCAGATGAGGCCTCACCAATGTAGAATAGAGGGGAACGATCACGGCCCTCGATCTGCTGGCTATGCCGCTACTTATACATCCCAAAATGCCATTGGCCTTCTTGGCAACAAGGGCACACTATTGACTCATATCCAGCTTCTCGTCCACTGTCACCCCTAGGTCCTTTTCCGCAGAACTGCTGCCTAGCCATTCGGTCCCTAGTCTGACTAGAATAAAATGAGCCTGTGATATTTACCATCCTGCTTCAGGACAAAAGGCAATCACTAACTGCCTGAGGATAAGGGGGAAGTTTGGGAAGAGTTCTGTCAGTATGTAGTTGCATAATTGCCCATTATAGGGTCTTACACCCTCCTCTAAACATCTGGTATTGGCCTTGGATGCTAGATGAATCATTGATCTAATCCCTTGACAGTTGCTGTGCTCCCTGTTGGTCCATGCAGCTCTAAAGAGTTTGATCACCAAACATTTAAGAGCTGGGAATTTGTCAGGCTGGTAAAAGCATGTTGAAGCTGTTGAGGTTTTCCCAGTGTTATGGGGGAAATTCATCCCTGGAGCTCTTGGATGGATGTAGTCAGTGAATTGCTAAGTAACCTAGTTAAATACCTGTGCCCACTCATACCCTCTGACACCTATGCCTGACCTATCGTAACTCCCGTTACGGTGCTGTAGTAAAAGGAGACACACGTACTCTTGCCACTTGCTCCCCAGACTTATACGTACAGACCAAATGAGGCATAGCTGCCCTGCCATGGGACTTTGATCATGTAGTGGTATGAGACTGGCACAAAATTGTGTCCGTGACACATAATTAGCTCTTCTCTGGGCATCATTAACATTTCTCTAAAAAGAAACTCTGGCATTTTCCTACTGCTTCATAAGCTCCTTCAGAGGAGAGGAAATCTCCTATCCTTGGCAGGGCAGAACAGATCAGGGAGGGAAAGTTTTCTGACTCAGGTTAGCGTTTAGTGAGGGGGAGCAAACAAGCATGCATTCCCTAGATTTCCCAGCATACAAGCCTGTGACCCAGCAATTCAATGGATCCTTGCTGCTGACATCACGGGGGTGTGATTAAATGACAAAAGGTGAATTACATAGAAAGCACTTTCCTCTTCCCCGTGGGGCTCCCCCACTTTCTCTGATGCTTGGTACGAAGGCATTTTTTCTGTCTCCCCCCCACCCATTTTACTTTTAAAAGTGTGAGTCAGTTGTGGTGCATGTGAAAGCAAAACATCAAGAGCCCTTGCTAGAGGCAGGTACAATGTGGGCTGGTTCTCCTGGCTCTGCCCATGCTCTTCTCTCTGTCTGGGAAAAGGGGAGCCCAAACACAGAGAAATTCCTGAATCCTGGGGGAGCTGGAAGCTGGTTTAACAATGTTTTTCCTCTTTTGAGGCAGCCCCCTCTTCTGTTCTAGTCCTGGCAACCTCTCCCCCCGGGCCAGCTCTGTCAGTGTGCCCGAGTCCTGGCATGCAGGCCCCCCCACCTGCTCTCCCAGTCCTGAGGAATCTCTTGAGCAAATTCTGCCTCTGTATGAATTATTTGTCCCTGGTAGCATCCATGATGTGCAGTATTTAGATATTCAAAGAGGGGTGGTCTCTGCCATGAGGTACTCAGTTTATACTGTAGGCAGGTTTTGTGATGTAGGCATGTGTGTTGAAATGAAAAGGAGTACTTGTGGCATCTTAGAGACTAACCAATTTATTTGAGCATAAGCTTTTGTGAGCTACAGCTCACTTCATCGGATGCATTCAGTGGAAAATACAGTGAGGAGATTTATATACACACAGAACATGAAAAAATGGGTGTTATCATACACACTGTAAGGAGAGTGATCACTTAAGATGAGCTATTACCAGCAGGAGGGGAGGCGGGGGGGAGAAAACCTTTTGTAGTGATAATCAAGGTGGGCCATTTCCAGCAGTTAACAAGAATGTCTGTCTGATTTCAGAGTAACAGCCGTGTTAGTCTGTCTTTGCAAAAAGAAAAGGAGTACTTGTGGCACCTTAGAGACTAACCAATTTATTTGAGCATGAGCTTTCGTGAGTAGTCTCTAAGGTGCCACAAGTACTCCTTTTCTTTTTGCAAAGAATGTCTGAGGAACAGTTTGGGGGGGGGGAAATAAACATGGAGAAATAGTTTTACTTTGTGTAATGACTCATCCATTCCCAGTCTCTGTTCAAGCCTGAGTTAATTGTATCCAGTTTGCAAATTAATTCCAATTCAGCAGTCTCTCGTTGGAGTCTGTTTTTTAAGTCTTTTTGTTGTAATATAGCGACTTTTAGGTCAGAGATCGAGTGACCAGAGAGATTGAAGTATTCTCCGACTGGTTTGTGAATGTTATAATTCTTGACATCTGATTTATGTCCATTTATTCTTTTACGTAGAGACTGTCCAGTTTTCCCAATGTACCTGGCAGAGGGGCATTGCTGGCACATGATGGCATATATCACATTGGTAGATGTGCAGGTGAACGAGCATCTGATAGTGTGGCTGATGTGATTAGGCCCTATGTGTTGAAATGGGAATTTTAAAAAAAATGTTTATGCCCCTATGTGTATGCCTCTGTTTCCGCCATATGTTGCATGCCTACCCAGTGGGGGAAAACAGATTAAGCCTGCTCTCAGGGCAGACTTGGAGAGACATACATGTGTGTCACCTTCTTGTCAGGGTAGAATGAAAAGTCATTAAGGAACTAGTTGAAACCAAGCCAGATCAACCCAGAGAGACAGTGCATGCTGTAATGACTCATGGATTTCCCCACCTCTCAGCAGGGAAGCTGAGCAAAGAAAGGCCCCACTTTGAGAATAATAGACTGAGGTGTGAGGTGGGTGTGATAGGTGTTGGCTTCTGGAGGAAGCTGGTTGCTCTATCAGCTGGGAACTGACTAAGGAGTTCAGACAGAAAGAGAGACAGGTCTGGTCTACACTACACCGTTAGGTCAACCTTGGCTGCCTTGCATCGATCTAGCTGTGGAAGCGTCTTCACTTAAATTCAGCTCTGTCCCTCTCCATGCTGATTTAGTAACACCACCTCCCCAAGCAGCATAGAGTAACAGTTAATGTAGTTAGGTCGACGCAGTGTCAGTATAGACATGCATTGCTTCCGTTGGCTGTTACTGGCATCCGGGAGTCGTCCCACGATGCCCCGGACTGGCAGTACAATTGATACAAGTGCCCTTGGTGAGAATGCGCACAGCTGACACAGGAGCCAAGGGTGCGCACACAAGCGATTTAATAACTGCGGTAGGTGTATGCTGACATGAGTTAGGTCGACATCATTTTGTAGTCTAGTCCTGGCCAGAGACTTAAAATGGAGTTCCCTGCAGCTTGGCTGTGCTCTGGGCTGACCAGAATGGACTTTGCTGAAACCTTCATTTCTCTGTGCTAACCTGAAGATGTCCGGAACTGTGTGGCAGGTGACTAATAAACCTGACTGTTTTGAAAACACTGCTTGAGTGTCACTGTGAATAATTGGTGAGGTGCATTAATGCTGAAAGTACCCAAGTCTCTAAGCAGGTGTCTAGCTCAGTGGGAATTGCTGAATGGAACTCAGTGTGAAAAAGGAGGGCTGAAGCCAGAGGTTCAGTCTCAGGAGGCAATGCGGCTGCATGGCCTGCCTGAAGGAAGGGGCTGACACACTGTCGGGGTCCTCCAAGAGACTGTTCCAAAGCTGGGGGCGTGGCACCAACCCTGTGGATTCGTGACCGCATGTCTCCTAGCGCAAAGGCTGTCTGTCACTTAAGCTTGTGACCTATGACCAAGACAAATCCAGTCACATTAGTGTGCTGTGATTTTGGAGTGGGAGTGACTCATCTTAATGAGGTTGTTGGGACATTGTGCAAGGCCTTGTAGCCAATGACTTCTGCCTTGGCCCCCAGGGCCCATTTATTGGATTCTTCCTGTAGAGCTTAAGGGCCGGTTTCCTAGTGACAGGCTCAAACAGCCCTTTGCACCCCAGCAGCCCCTAGGAAGCTGCTTTGGAATTTCCATCTCCTCCTCTAGTTACAGTGATCCCCACAAGTCCAAGGTCCTTTGCAGCAGAAAGAACCTTGCCTGGTTGGGCCCTTGAAAAAGGTGAGAGCCTTGATCTGACCCTCCCACCTGTTGTAATGGCACCTCCCTGGGGTGAGCAGGGCAACCAGGTAAAGGGGGAGAGACAGAGGCAGCATTTCCCAGGCCTTCTACAGCCCTTCCCTCCCACCTGGCGAGGGGAACAGCAGTGGGAGATCGGCTTCCTCCTCAGATATTTTCACAACCTGACAAAACAGATTTGGTGACCATGCTGCAAACTCAGTCAGCACTGAGGCAGCAAGGAGAAAATGGCTTGATGAACAGGGAGTGAGGGGAAGGTGAGTAGCAGCGATTTTCTAGTGACGTGTCCTCCATATGGATTCAGGCTCTGTTTCTTGTTCTCTTACTAATTCTTTCTGCTTTCCTTCCCCATGCAGCCCACCAAGAGTCTTTGGACACCAATCAATTGTTTTTTCTGTTCAACAGTCAGACGGTGCTGCTGAACCCCCATCTAGACAGAGCTGAGCCTCCCATTTAGCTGGTGCTGTCCCCAATCAATACGCCAATCTTTAGCTGTCTTTCTGTTTTTCTAAGTATGTATCCAGTATTCATGACAGCAGGAGCCGAGTGAGAGGAGCCTCGCCCAGAGAAAGGTGACCCCCACGTTGATTACTACTTAAGTTCTGGTGGAGCTGGAAACTGGTCTAGTAATCCCCCCCTCCCCCTTTGAGGCACGACTGTATGTTGGGATGTGGGGAGAGGAAAAGGAGGGTGAATGTGGTACAATAAATCAGCTGCCACATTCAGGGCCAAGTTGGAGAATTCTATAAAATCCTATCTCAAGGTGCTTTTCCCGCGGCAGCATCCTTCAGTGTGACACATGCAGCATCGGTGGTGCTGAGCTGCCCTCCCACAGGATAAGCGCATGGACTGGTCATGGAAGATGGGCACACTGCATTCTGTGGATAGCATTGCTATTGGCCGGAGGTTTCAAGCTGGACCGGAGGGGCCCAGGGTACCCGCAGCTCCATCTGGTGACTCTGGGGAATTCAGAACCATTGGTCTAGGGCTTAGGTCATCAGACTGGATCAGTTCAAATATTAGAAGGTTTGGGAGGGGAAGCCCCATTGGGTGGTGGCCTGTGACGGTGTGTGGTACTACATGTATGCAGAGAAGTCCAATTAAAAGATCAGATTCCATAGTGATGTGGTGGTGTAAGAACCTGAACAAAGCGGGAAACAATCAGCAGCTATTCTGACGTGGTGGTGAGAGATGGAGTACCTTCTAGTCACTTTTCTGTCAGTTAAGGCCATCAGGTTTGCTGTTGTGATACCTCTGCTTCCTGCCATATCTCTAGGTCTGAATCTGAGCACATGAAGCGCTTCTTTGGCCCCTCGGACCCTCCCAGACCTTTGGGCTCAGGTAGGTCCTAGTGACCCGTCCTGATCAGTTTGGTTACAGTGCAGTGGGACTCAGACATGGGAAAGGGGGACAGAGGTGATGAGGAAAGGGATCTTGACTGTGAAGCGTGTGATGCCCTCTAGTGGTGCGTTTGTATACAGCAAAAAGCCATCTTAATTCTGGGCACAGGAATGTTTAGAGCTCTGTACCCACTCTTCCTTCCCACCTGCAGCCTAAGGAACCACTGTCCTCATGACATGAAATGTCCCTGTATTTCTTATCTCTGATGATCAAGGGTTTTAAGGAGCCTTCCCCATTTCTCCCCCACCCCTACCCTCAAAAAAGGGGCTCCATATCCAAAGCTCTTTCAGGAGTGTGGGGCTTCCCTGATTAGCATTTCAAAGATAGGAAATAACAGCAAAATAAACAGATTGCCAGAAACACCAAGAACCCATTTTTAAGAAGCCTTTCTTGCGTGTTCTCTCCAGCCCTCATTGCCTCCCCATGAAATAGAAGGCATGTCCCGAGCCTTGGAGGACTTCCCCTGCCCGGCCAGTCGTGTGGTCTGCAGCAGAGTTGGGGGAACCCTAGAAACTACTCAGCTTGACATTTGAGGGTGACACACGGTGGCATCAGCAACAGGAGCTTTGAGCACAAAAATGGAGCCGCCTTGCCCCTGGCTTGTCACTCTGCACTCAGTGCCCTTTAACCCTGTGCACAGCTGTAACCGCATCTTCCTCACCACACCCTCTTGCAGCCATGGAAGACTCCACTTCTAGCACTGGTCCTCAGGCTGTGGAGCTGCTTTTGTATCCATGCTGAGGCACTTGCTGCAAGGTGAAGCATAAGCAGGACTTTGTTTCATGGTTTGTCTTGCCGTTCTGCCCACTGCTGTTTGCTTGGTGTCTTTTTGAAGAGTGTTCCTTTGGTAGGAGTTCAGCCCCAACTCTGTGGGTGGGTGGTGCCCAAACTGTAAGGGACAGAGCCAACTGCAAAGTGGCCTGGAGAGGTCACAGTAGTGAGGGCTGCAGGTACTAAAGAGAACTGGAGGGGAAGTAGCAGGCACAGAGCATGGGGCCCAGCTAAGGAGCTTGTATGAGGAGTCCTTAACATATATGAACAAGTTGATTTTCACCATTTCTCGTTATAGAACCATAAAATAGAGATCTCTGGTGCTACAGGCAAAATGTGAGGGGATGTCTGAGAGAGATGCTCTCCTGAAAAATGGTGGTTGTGCTATCCTTCTCCATTCTTCTCCACACCGGCTTTACAAATACAGGCAGAAAAGTTTTCTCACAGGTGTCACCAGCCCAACACCTGAGGCGGCTGTAATAAAATGGCTCCATGGCAGAGTGTCTGATCTATTTTTGAAGTGAGCTAAGTGCAGTCTCTTGCCGTCCTCCCACTAGCAGGCTAAACTAAACCCGAAGGCTCTTGGGAGCAAAGCGCCAGAATGGCAGCTGCTCCCAGAGCCTTTATTCACAACAGGTGTTCCTTCTGGTAGCTGTACCAGTGTCTAGGGCAGCTTGCCCTTGCTCCTATGGGCATAAGGCTGAGAAATGCACCCGTGCATGTTAGGGCCAGAGATCACAGAGAAGGGCTCCTTGGGCTCTTTGTGGGATTGTTACCCACACGGGCAGCAATGAGGTGTATGCATTAGCATGCGAAGACATTTAAACTCAAACTTCCCAATGCATTTTTTTCCTTATTTGCTGTCCAGATGTTCAAATTTAGTTTCCAGCAAATATTGGCCCTTAAATATCATGTCATCCAGAACTGAGATGAGCTCCAGCATAGGGGAAATCCTTCTGCTTGGATCTCAACTGCCTGATAGTGTCGGTTATTCCTGGGGTAAATGGGTGTAAGATGCTACTATTTTGGTTTGGTAAACTTCTTTACACTCACTCTGCACAGGGGTAAGTAAACACACAAAGTACAGGATGGTGGCAAATCAAGCCTAAGTCAGCACGAACCCTGACCATGCAATCCTGCTAGCCACTCTGTGGGCATCAACCCTCTCCTCCCAATGGCTTTTAGTCCTTACCCTGTGATCAGGACTGAGACAACTTGGCTTTGCAGCCGGGAAGGGCATTCTGTTCCCTTCACCTTTTCAGGCCGCATGCTCACTGCACAATGACACATCCCTCACTTCTCCCACCTATCACCCCCACGCAAGCCACTCCCAGAAAACATTCCTTGACGTCTGAGAATATTGATTTGTAAAACACTGATTGGTTATCTTAATGCCAATTCAGAAGCTAAAACTAATTCTGAATGGCCTGTCAGTGTATGCTCTTACCATACATGTGTGTCTGGGTGTGATGTTGAGGTGTGAGTGCGCACACTTGCCTGCCTGGTGGTGGTGGTTGTGTGCACAGCTGATTGTGCCTTAGGCCCCATTGTGCTTGGTTCTGTACAGAGTTAGAGAGAAGACACAGTCCCTGTCTCATAAGTTAATATTTATTAGACATGTATTGAGGTGCCCCATTGTGCTGGGTGCCACTCCAACATGGTAAATGACGGTCCCAGCCCCAAAGAGCTTACAATCTGAAAGAAGAGACCTAACAGCTGGGTGAGACACACAGGCTGGGGTGGAAGGTAGGGAAGACTGGGGAACAGGTGGTTGCAGACTGCAGGCTCAGTGAGTTGAGATAGGATGCTAATTGGTGGAGTGGGGTGCACAAGAGGTGCACAAGGCATGTTTGTATTGTGAGGGGAAGAAACCTGGGGCAGGTGACTGGGGTTAGAAGAGGCAAGCTAGGAAGGTGTCTGACTGGGACGCGGGAGAAGGGGACGGGCAGGGGAGGCTGCATCAGGTTTTGTAGATTTTTTCCAAAGAGTTTGTAGAAGACAAAAACCAGCAGGAGTGTTTGGGAACAGTACAGCAAATGGGCTGGGGAATTTCAGGTGAGCAGCTCGCTAGTTCCACTTCCGAACAGCAGATTCTGGGTTCTCTCTGTTCGAAACATATCAGCGCATTGCCTTGCCCTTGCCTATTTTCCTCTGTGTCCCTTTGTCTCTAGGCATTTGCACCTTTACCTGCCACTATGCAGTGCCGGGAGAGGCGTAGGAGTACCCAGGCCTGGCATTGGGAGGGGTGGGCACGACTGCCCCTGTGTGGTTGGGTTGGTACAGGAAATTTCCTGTCTCCCAGACTTTCAGTTGCATTTTGAGCCTGACATTCTGCTGTGCTGACATCTCTGCCACCCTTCGCCCCCCAGTGGGAAATGAGAAAGCTGTGATTAGCCTAATGAGTGGTTAATTAATGAGCAGGCTGGTTGTACAGTAGAACCTCAGAGTTACGAATACCTCGGGAATGGAGGTTGTACGTAACTCTGAACAAAACATTATGGTGGTTTCAAAAGTTTACAGGCTGCTGAGCATTGACTTATTACAGCTCTGAAACTTTACTGTGCAGAAGAAAAATGCTACATTTAACCATCTCAATTTAAATGAAATAAGCACAGAAATGGTTTCCTTACCTTGTCAAATCTTTTTTTAAACTTTCCCTTTATTTTTTTAGTAGTTTTATGTTTACTGTACTGTGCTGCTGATTGCATACTTCCGGTTCCAAATGGGGGGTGTGGTTGACAGGTCAGTTTGTAACTTTGAGGTTCTGCTGTGTAGTGGAAGTGTGCTGACCTTGCTAAATAATGGCAGGGTAACAGCCTGTCAGGGACACGGCAAGTGTGTGCACTGATTTATGGCTTTAAACCTTCCGTTGCCTCTTTGTCATGGTTTCTCCTGACTCCACTCACTTGCTGCTCTTGTCTTAGTATTCACTGTCTATACTGACCTCTGCAGTTCTCCAGGGTTGGTTTATGGTCATTGATGTACCTCCTGCCCCCAGCCCTATGCTTTCCCACCGAGTGACCGCCCGTGGGGGGTGTAGGAGAGAGGCTGGGGTGCCTGCAATACAGGCAACTAGGTAGTCACATTTAACTAAAAAGAAAAGGAGGACTTGTGGCACCTTAGAGACTAATCAATTTATTTGAGCATAAGCTTTCGTGAGCTACAGCTCACTTCATCGGATGCATAAGCTTATGCTCAAATAAATTGGTTAGTCTCTAAGGTGCCACAAGTACTCCTTTCTTTTTGCGAATACAGACTAACACGGCTGCTACTCTGAAACCTGACATTTAACTAAATGATGAATACTCAGCTAATTGCCAATTATGCAAAGTTTGCAAACTGTAGAGGAGGAAGCAGCTTGGGAGAGAGCCTGTGCTGGATGGTCTCAGGGAAGGGAGGAGGCATGGGAACAGGGCCTTTGGTATGGCCTTGCTTCCAGGAGGTGCAGCCGCAACTGAAACCTGGTATCTGGTATTGGATGGGGAGGAAGAGATGGGGATGAGAATGTATTTGGCATGTGGGTGCCCCATTTCATTGCTGAGTGCCACCCTGTTAAGCGTGCTGGGAAAGTGATTTTTGAGTCCCATGGTCACATTGGTGAGGCTTCTCATTTACTCCTTTCCCAAAGGGCCCATGATGGAAAAAATCAAGGCAGCAACTTTGCAATAGCTGTTTGAGTTAACGTCCTTGTCCTGCCTGGGGGTGTGTGCACACGCTCAGTGTATGGATGAGGAAACATGCCCAGTACTACACTGGTTGTGTGTTTGCAAATGTATTTTTGATGATGATCGTTACGGTAGTGTGTAAGGACCAACCAAGAATGGGGCCTCATTGTACTAGGCCTTGTACAAACACAGAGTAGCAGATGGTCCCTCTCCCAAGAAGCTTACAGTCTATATAGCCCAGACACAGGGTGGGAGAAGGGATGTGACACGTAACGGAGGGAGCACTGTAGCAGCACCAAAAGGTGTGTTAATGTAATTTAATGTATGTATTGGGATGTGTTTAGTTAGAAGGAGAGCAGCTAAATGGAAAGAAAAGTGAAGGTGGGGGGAACACTGAAGGGAATGGGAGTGGGTATAGTGGACAGGGCAGGGGAGAAGAGATGAGGGGGACAGGTGTGAAGTGAATCTGAAGTGAAGAGACTGCAATGGAGGGCAAGGGTTGGAGCAGTCAATCGTCACAGGGCAGAGACACAGTACAGTAAAAATTCTACAAAGTTCTCTGAATGTGTGAAGGTCCCTGCTTTGCTGCTTTGATGGGCTGCAGTCTCTGGCTCACTTCTCCTTGTAGTTCTTCCCCCAGACCTCAAAGGAGACACCACCTGTGTCAGTGTGTGGAACTGAGTTGTCTGCTCTCTTTTACCCCCACCCCAACAGGCAGACTGGCCTATGGATCAGATAAGTTAGTAAGTGCAGAGCAGCCTGGAAGGCTATTTGATGCCTTCATTCAGAGGTGTGAAATGCTGCATGAAATGTGTAAATAGAAGAGGCCCATGGGGGGGCCTCCTTTTCCAGCAATGCATCTTAATCTGTTTCTGCTTTGCACTGCAGCTGGGAGGAGCAAAAACTTTCTACTTCTGCTCTTGCTTGTTAGCCAGATCTCTCCCTTCCCTCTGGCTAAGATGATGTCAGGGTTAGTTCAGGCCTATGAGATGCTTCCTGTCCTTTGCTATGGCTCTGGGAGCTTTCATCAGGGCATAGCTGGGCATGAGGAGTGAAGCTCTGTGAATGTTTGAAGGCCCATGAAAGAGGCAGATTTAGCAAGTCCTTTCTGAGACATGAATAGCTGGCAACATCTTTCCCTGACTGTACAAAGTTTCAATATCAGATCAAGATCAATCTGGATTTTGAACCACCATCAAAATGTGTCCCCAAGGAAAGGAGCATTTCTGGGATAATGGGGATCATCATTTTCACTCCCTGGGCTCCAAGGGACCTGTATTCCTTTCATGTTGGTTGTGAAGACCTGTCAGGAAGATGGCCCTTTGGTACATAGATCTCTAGTAACGATTGGAAAGAGTCTCTGTAACGGGACTGCTACTTTGAGGATTAGGTCCCACTGTAACTGATGGATCAATTGTTTATTCTTCTCCCTTCCCCACCCCCAACATTTTTTATTTTTTTAGGAAATTGGGTTGGAAAGGTTGTTTTGATGAGGTCTAAGCACCTCATTCACCAACAACAGCTGGGTCACATTTCTGGGAGGAGACCAAACTCCCAAACAAATACATTCCATGGGGATAATGGCCTGTTTCTAAACCCTAGCCAGGTAAAAAACTGATCTGAGCAGCTTGTTCCCACCTCCTGTGGATATCTGCCCTGTTCTGGTGCCAGAATGCAGCCTGTTTACTGTGTTTTCTTTTGGAGGACATGGAACTGGTCATGCAGTGTGGCTGTAACACTCCCGGACAGAGGTTACATTTCACATTTAGCCTGCCTGCCCTTCCTTTGGGTGGTGATTTCTGCTGTCACTTGCTAACTGGCAGGGCTGTCTGAAGACTGCCTAGTCACCATTAGCATGTATGATGTTTTACTGTGTATTTAAATCCATATTGAGTTCAGGAAGTAGAATTCTCTGGCTGTGTTCTGCGGAAGGTGCCTTCTGGCCTGAAAACCTATGAATGGAGCAGTGCTAGGAAGGAGGCGGTGCCATGGAGCACATTGAACTAATGATCTAGTTTGTCACTGCTCAAGTCTTGGGCTTAAACCTTGACAGGAGTGAAATGAGTTGGCTAGTTCTGACCTTAGCTCTTGTGTGCATATCCTAGAACCGTCCCAATTGACCCAGACTGCTTCCAAGTTGTTCTTGACTGGAACAACAGGGGATTAAGTAGGAAAGCACTGAAGTTAAGTGGCAAAGCTGTGGCTGGAAGGAGTCAAACAACAGGGGTGTAGGACATAATTGAGGTGGGTGGGCGAGTTGTGGGAGTTCAAGATTGCAATGTCAGGTGGGTTGAGGTGGAGGGGCATTGGCAGAGCTGTGTGTGGGGACCCCAGGGCTAGAATAGCAGCGGGGCTGTAGGTCAGGATTGACAGGGCATCACCAGAGGTTTGGTGGGGTGTTGAGGGATGGAATAGCAAAGGGAGCTACAAGTTCAGACTGAGGGGCAGCATCAGAGTGGCGGGGTGCAGAGTAGAAGCCATGCGGGACTGAACTAGGATAGCAGGGTTGCTGCACGGTAGGATTGAGATATGTTGACAGAGCTGAATTGGGCCTGGGACTGGAACAGAAGAGTGCTCCAGGATGGGTTGGGGGGCAGTATAGGAGCTATGGGGTTCTCACCACAGCAATGTGTCCTTCAGTGTTGTGAGCACTAAACTACACCTGGAATTCGGTTGTGGGGGAGTGTCTCATTGCAACACTGAATGTTGGGCTGGAACATTTCAGCAGAGAGGCCCCTACATTATCTCCAGGTAGTTCTTGAGCTGCCTGCAAAAAAGGTTTTTTCGGATCCCCCATCCACCTCTCTGGGAAGTCACTTGCTGTGGTTCAAAGTTTTCTTATCATGATTATTATTCCTTCTGGTTTGGCATCTGTTAAAATGACAGCAGCCAGGGAGAGTGAAGGGATTGGAACAAATTTCTCATAAAAAGTAGCGAAGTTGATGAAACCATTATGGTGCCTGCATTCTGCATTTAATCATTCTGACATATCAGTAGGGGAGGCGAGTGTGCATGTGCGCTCGCACACGTACACTGAGCTTTCCTTCAGGCAGTCTGGTGCATCCCCTCATTTTTCTATTGCTGCCTCTCCCTCCATCCTTTTACACACACACACACGCGCGCGCGCGCCCCTACCTGTCTCAGGTCCCTGCATTTAATCTCATCCACAGACCTGTGTCTTATGCAACTCACTAGTGTAGTTGCTAACGTGTAATAATAAGGCCACACCAGCTGGCATTCAATCTTCATAACAGAGCAGGACACCTTTACCTGGCATCCTGACAGCAGGGAGAGAAGTGCCTGACAAATTCTTATTGCTGCCACAGTTATCACTTTGCAGAGGCTGCTCCAGCTCCCACCCTGATTCACCTTGCCTCTTTCTGCCATGATACCTGGCAGCTGGTCCATTTTGATCCTGGCTGTATTCCTTTGACATCATGCAAGCTGTGGGAAGAAAGGGGCAGTGTTTGCATATTGCACGTGGCTAGTAGATGTGCAGGCTTACTTGCAGCAGTGAATTCAGGAGGAATAAAACAATAAAGAATTTATTTATCCATAAATTGTGGATAAATTGGAGAGAGTCCAGCGAAGGGCAACAAAAATGATTAGGGGTCTGGAACACATGACTTATGAGGAGAGGCTGAGGGAACTGGGATTGTTTAGTCTGCAGAAGAGAAGAATGAGGGAGGATTTGATAGCTGCTTTCAACTACCTCAGAGGTGGTTCCAAAGAGGATGGTTCTAGACTATTCTCAGTGGTAGAAGAGGACAGGACAAGGAGTAATGGTCTCAAGTTGCAGTGGAGGAGGTTTAGGCTGGATATTAGGAAAAACTTGTTCACTAGGAGGGTGGTGAAACACTGGAATGCGTTACCTAGGGAGGTGGTAGAATCTCCTTCCTTAGAAGTTTTTAAGGTCAGGCTTGACAAAGCCCTGGCTGGGATGATTTAATTGGGGATTGGTCCTGCTTTGAGCAGGCGGTTGGACTAGATGACCTCCTGAGGTCCCTTCCAACCCTGATATTCTATGATTCTATGATAACCCTGAAAGTGTTAGTCTATAAGGTGCCACTTTGCCGCTTTTACAGATCCAGACTAACACGGCTACCCCTCTGATACTTAACCCTGAAAGTGTTGGACTAACCCTGACCCCAAGCTCTTGGCCTGCCCCTGATCTGACTGGCTGTCCTCAGCCCAGTGCCTTGGCCTTGCATTCAGTAGCGGTGTAGGCATGCAGGCAGCACTGGCAAAGGTATAAACAGTAATGACAATTTTCCCTTGTAGAGCCCCTTCGATTCCAGGCCAGCACTTAGATCCGATAGTGGGTAAGCTCTCAAAGCACTGTAATAGCTGTGAATTACGCCACACCAGTTTCCCTCTGAGGTAGGGAATGTTGCTCCATTTACAGAGGCACAGATTTAGTGACTGAGCTGGGAGTAGAAACCAAGGCTCAGTTTTAAAAAGTATTTAACAGTTGCTGTGTTTGTTGTTGCAATGCCTAACTGATTTAGGAGCCCAAAACTCATTTTCAAAAGGGATTTAGGCACATAGCCTAAATCCCATCAACAGTCAATAGGATTTTGGTTCCTAAGTGCTTAAATCCCTTTTGAAAATGAGATTTAGGCTCCAAAATCAGTTAGTTGTTGCAACGCTGAGCACAGCAATGTCTAAATACCTTCAGAAATATGGGCCCAGAAGTCCTAACTGCCATTCCTTTGTTGTAAAGACTAGACCATGTCCCCTGCCAGTGCGAATGCAGGCTGGGTAGGGTTAACACTGAGAGCCACGTGGCTGGCATTTCACCAGCACTTTCAGGAGTGATCAGTTTGTGCAGACTACTCTGGGCAGTGGTTCTGGTCTGTCAGGGTTTGAGGATGTGCTCTGCCTGAGAGAGAGAGACATGCTTTAGCCCCATCTTTGAGTATTTTGTTTTGAGTGTAGAGTGAGTGCTCTGTGCAAGAATGTGTGGCTGTCTGATACAAAAGAAAAGGGTAGTTCCCATGTAGGTCTAAATTCCTGAAGATACAAGACAGCGCTAGGCTGTCCAAGAGGAAATGCTTGTTTCAGGGGCAGAGCATCTCACTCAGCTTGCATTGTGTGCTTTCTACCATGAGGGAAAGCGTGAACGGGGACCGAGTTGTTGGACGCTATGCATGCACATATGTGCATGGGAAGGCAATTATATTCCCATTCTCTGGGGACATGCAGAGAGGGAAGAGTCTCACCACCCAGGAGCAGAGCAGCAGGTCATGTCTGTGTGGAGAAGGAAATATAGTTCTGCTGTGTATATGGGGGAGGGTGAATAGCCACTTAGGTCATGTCTACTCCAGACACCTTATGGAAGCACAGCTGTACCCATGCAGCTGCACTGCTGTAAGATCACTCCCGCTCTATGCCAATTGGAGAAGGTGGAGCAGGTTGGGGACAAAGGGGCGAGCCCAGGAAAAAAGGGAGGAGAAACCTGGTGTGTTAGATGTTCAGTCTGTTACCTGCTTTCATTAAAAATCAGTGGTGCATTCACATACTTCCACTCTCTCTCTCTGCCAGCCAGGATCCTGCACCAGCTGCGGGGCAGGATCAGAAACCAGGCATCATTCTCATTATCAGCTTATCTTCTCTGCTGCTTCCCCCACCCACCCATAAACTAACCAGCTCATCTCCGGCCCCATCAGAACCAAGATTTACAGACAGTCCCTGCCGATTGCCTGTCTCTTCCTTCTCTCAGCTTTATTCCTGCAATCTATCATGCCCGGCTCCCGTTTCACAGCCACTGGGACACTTCATCAGGCAAAATTTCTACCTTGGCAGCCCTGGCTTCAATGGAGGGAAAACGTGAGCAGTAATATTAAAATAATGGAAAGGCAGCAGGGTGGGCAGGATGGTGCAGGGACATGGAAGGTCAGGGCTCGCCCAGAACAGGGCTTGGCAGAACAAAGTGCTAGGGACAAGCACAAAACTGGATTCTGCCTCCACCTACTTGGAGGTGTGTCTCACTCCGAGCCCATACTCCTCCCTCCCTCATGTTTACTGGGGCGACATGCCCCTGTGCAAAGGGCCAGAACAAGGCCTAGGCACCACTGAAGTCCCACCTAAGCACGTAGGGCCTTGTGTTGAATTTCAAGTGCCCTACCTCACTTCTTTAAACCCCTTTGTATGATGCCCCCGTCTGCCACTTAGCCTTCAAATGCCAGTCTCTCCTCTGGCATGGTCAGCTTGCCCTGCTGTGTCTGGCTAGTCCACACTGTAATCTCTTTGGGGCAGAGATGTTATGCTCCTGCAGGTGTATAAAGCACCAGCTCCCGCATGGTACTGTGTAAAGAGACTGTGATGCTGGTGTGAACAACTTCCCCAGTTGTCTCCCATGGCTTCTGGGAAAAACTCTGCTGCATGTGTCAGAAGCAGCAGGTGCTGAAGCTGGTAGCATGGGGAGGAAGTGCAGCCTGGTGGGGTTTTATAAAGGGTGCAGTCATTAAGATGAAGCTGGATCCTTTCACTTGCTTTAGATCTCACTGAGGGTTCTGGCACCCAAGCAGGGAGAGTCCTATTTTGATCAGGTAGAAAATACAGTGAATTTGGGTTAAGTAAATAAATTCCTGCTTTGTTCAAACCCCAGGGGTTAGATCAGTGCCCTTTAAATAAGGGGGAACAACGATTCTCTAGCTGCTAAGAGGATGAAGCCAGAATGACACATGGTCCATTCTCTCTCAGGGGTGTGCATTGGTGGCCCCTACTTCCTGGTCTTGGAACAGTTGCCAATTCAAAACACATGGCCCCATCGTTTTGCCCGGATAACCCTGAGTCTCCTCTCTTTCTCTCTTGGGATATCTAATTTTTGCTTTTAATAAATAAATCATAGCTCCCACTGCCATTGCCATGACTGACTCCCTCCCACCCCCACCCCTCTCCCATGCCCTGCTTTGCTTTCTGGGGTAAGCTGAGTGCCTAGACAGACACATGCCCTCAGCTAGCTCTATTCCCTTGTGAAGTGGGGTGAGAGTTGATCAGCTGTCCCAAACGTTCAAAGTCCTGCCCATGCCCCCCTGTAGTAGGATCAAAGCTGAGCAAAAGACACTGCAGCTGTTGTCAGCTGAAGCTCTACTTCCCTCCCAGGCAAATCTTTGTGTGTCCCATAGCTGTGAGAGCACATTGTTCTAAGGTAGTGCCAGCAGCCTGGCTAGGGCCTGCAGGTGCCTTCAGCCTGAGACTCCCTACCCAACCCATCAGACCTGCTCTGACCGTCTCCTTTGCCGAGGGCTGTGTCCCTTTGTTGGTGTATAGGGGCATTGGAAGGTAAGAGACAAAAGCTCTACCTGGTGGAGGAAGGGGGAAGGAAATGAGGATCAGATGGAGCGCTGGCATGGCTTTGCTTACTTGAGTACAGTGCACGAAAGAGCAGCCTTCCCAATCATCCTTGGGCCTGCGGGCCTGGGTTAACACCCAGTGCACACATGATTCAGGGTGATACTGATTGGCAGCTGCTGCTCACAGGAGCCTGAGGCTTTCCTGTCCCTCAGTTGTCTTTCCTACCGAACATTATTAATGTAATGGGCTCTTTGTGTTTCTGGAAGAGTGGGGAGAGGGAGTCACTCACATGGAACCTCTGCTTTAAAAGTATTTAGATGGACAGCTGTCACGTAAACATATTGGAGTTTTCCAAGCCCGCAGGTCAGTGACATGCTGCTCTTGCATGAGAGAGGAAGGGAAGGCAGCAGGCTTGGTGCTGGCCTGAAGGACCTGATTGGGCAGAGCACTAAGAAGGGTTTCACATACTGAATCTGGGGTGAAACAAATGGCTAGGTGTTCCCTGAGAGGATGGGCCCTTTGGGAAAGCACAAGTCCATGGCAGACCTGGGGCAGACCTCAGTATGCTGCATGCTTGTCTGTGCAGTGTACTAGAACAGAGGGTGGAGCTGTGCTGTCCTGGAGCATGTAGCATCCCTGAACAATACTCTTTATGGAGATCCCTGTACACGCCCTGTGTGGTTCTGTGGATAGGGGTCATATATTGTCCAGGGAGGCCTGTGGATGCTGTAGTGAGGAGGGCCATAAGTAATTTAAATAGCCAAGCCATACCAGGGTATGCAACATGCCTGTTTGTATGCTGTACCTCCATTATACAATATCCGTATGTGCGGCACATTTGTCTGTGTGACTCGTCTGGCTTGGCAGTGCTTTTCGGGTGCCTGGGCAGCCTGTGGGAGGCCAGACCAGGCTTACCTGGTGTGGTACATGCTGTAAGAGCTTGCTCAATAGATGAGAGCCCCTGTGGAACATGCGGTGCCAGGATTGCCTCCTTGGAATCACGACTTAGTCTCCAGAGGAGTTTTCAAAATTGTTTCAGTTCCATTCTCTCTCTGCATGCCACAGGCTGAAATGGTTCCTGAGCTCTGGATCCTAGCCCAGCTGCCTTTGTAGTGTAGCCAGGGTTTAAATTCAGCCGGAGCTGTCCAGAGCAGAGCTCCAGTAAATATTTTCAAACCCGTGGGGAGCCCTGGTACGCCTCACAGGGCTGAAGCCCCACGCCTCGGTGCCAACCCCCTGTCAGGCTAAAGCACAGAGCCTTGGTGCTGCCTCCCCCACTGGGCTGAAGCCGTGAGCCCCAGTGCCCCACCCCGGGACTGAAGCCTGGAGCCCTGCCATGCCACTCGAGGGCAGAAGCCCCAAGTTGCCCAGCAGCTGAAGCCCCAAGCCCCCAATCCCCACAGTAGGCCCTGCCGGTTTTATGGCATGACGGGGGCTGGAAATAATTTAAGAATTTAAGCCCTGAGTGTAGTCAAGGCCTCAGGGATACTGAGGGTGTTCCATTCCTCCTGAAAGCGTTGATCCATTCCTTGCTCTGGCCCACGTCAGTTGAGTGCTGGAAGGAGCTTCCTCAGGAAAAGCTGCTGTGGACACTGTGATATCTAGAGGTACATCTGCCCAGCAAGCAGAAACCCGCAGCCGTCAGAGCCCGGGTCTACAGACCAGCTCACGGGGCTCACGCTACGGTGCTAAAAATAGCTATGTAGATATTTGGGCTGTCTATATCAGTAGATATTTGGGCTCAAGCTAGTAGGGTTCGGCACCTGAGCGCCAGCTTGAGCCCAGATATCTACACAGCTGTTTTTAGCACCGTAGCCGGAGTCTGTAGGCCTGGGCTCTGAGACTTGCTGCTGCAGGTCTCTGCTCCGTGTGCAGCGTACCTAGGTAATGCAGGAACTTAGGTGGAGCAGCAAAGTGCAGAGCCCAACTCAGCAGAAGCCTTTTAGGGCCTGTTTACACTAGCTAAAAAGTGTTGCAATAGCCTGTTAGTTGGAGCACCTTGATCTTGCAGTGAGGAGTCGGTTGCACCTTAAAGACTAACATTTAATTGGGCTTAAGCTTTCGTGGGTAAAAAATCCCACTTCTTCATGCATCTGAAGAAGTGGGGTTTTTTACCCACAAAAGCTTATGCCCAAATAAATCTGTTAGTCTTTAAGGTGCCACCGGACTCCTCGTTGTTTTTGTGGATACAAATTAACATGGCTACCCTTCTGACACTTGAGCTTGCAGTGCTGGTAGATGTAGGCATGGTCCCGTCCCTTTAGGGGCGCAGGGAGGGAGCAGGCCCCTGAGTGCAGAGGGTGAGAGAGTGCATGAAGTGGGGTTAGAGAAGGCTCCTTGACCCCTTCCCCTCCCTGTTCCCATCCAAGGGCTGGGCAAACTGGCAAATCCGCAACAGACTGGGATCTGGAATGCCGATATATGAGCCCTCACACCTTGCCTTGTGCTTGTGGCTTTGCTGAGTTGCAGTCCATGTCATCTACTTCTGACTCGTCCATTTCGTCTGAAGAAAATAATGCACTCTGGGCTTCATGAAGTGGATCAATACCAGAGGCTGTAAAGTTTCGCAACAGGTGTTGTTTCGCAATGACAAGCGCTGGGAGCTAGGGGGAGGAACAGGGACATGGCACGCTCAGGGGAGGAGGTGAAGGTGAGCTGGGGCGGGGAGCTGCCAGTGGTACAGAGCACCCACCAGTTTTTCCCTGTGGGTGCTCCAGCCCCAGAGCACCCATGGAATCAGTGCCTATGGGCTGCATCTACACTGCAAAGCAATAGGACTTGGATCCTGGCTCCCAGTTTAACTCAAGCTCAGAGCCCCCAGCCCTGCAAGGTCTTGGGACCTTGGATCCGAGCCCTGGGTTAGCGCATTTGCAGTGTAGGCACAAGGGGTGTTAGGCTCGAGCCTGGGCTGAGGCACAGGCTTACGTTGCAGTGTAGACATAGGCCTGATCTACACTACAGACCTATATCAGTGTAACTACATTGCTCAGGAGTGTGAAAAATCCATACCCCTGAGCAACATAGACTGACCATACCGCCCTGTGTAGGCAGCTGTGTGTCGGCAGGAGAGCTTTTCCAGCTGCCATAGCTACCGCCTCTCCAGAAGGTGGATTAAATACACCGATGGGAAAGCTCTGTCCCAAAGGCAAAGAGTGTGTCTGTTAAAGTGCTAAGTGGTGCAGCTGTGCTGCTCCAACGCTGTAAGTGTAAATAAGCTATTTAAAACCATTTTTGTGTGCATTGCAGTGCTGGTGAAAGGGGCTAGAGTCCTCTAGTTATCCCCAGAACAGGCAGGACGTTTCACCACCAGCGCTCCCTGTCAGTGTGCTTCGGGTCTGCCCTGGCGGGAACAGTCTTCAGAGATGGGAGAGAATTCAGACTCCCAGTTCTTAGCACCTCTGTTCAGATTGCCAGCGGGCGACGGGAGGAGGCAGTTAGAGCTGATGGCAATGGTGGGTTTGCACTGCGAACATCTGTCCACTTGAACAGTAACAATCTGTGACCCACTAACCCCTTTTAGTCCCATGACTACAGGGGTGTTAACGGGCCACTTCACTTTGCATGGGCCCTTGGAATATGCGCTAACTAGTTATGCTAAACTGTCCATCTTGTGTTTAGCTGTGAACAGTCTAAGTACATTTCCCAGACCTGAGGAGGAGCTCTGTGTCAGCTCAAAAAGCTAGTCTCTCTCACCAACAAGGGTGGGTCTAGTAAAAGATGTGATCTCCCCCACCTTGTCTCTCTAATATCCTGGGACCCATATGGCTACAGCAACGCTGCATATGACACTAGGGGCTGGACATTTTTCCCCTTAGGCCAGCAAGTAGCCCTGGGATGGGAAGAGCTAGGGCTCACTGTTCAAGTTTGGCCTAATACTCCCTGTATGAGGGCATAAGCCCTGCCCTGAAATCTGCTTCTCTGCTCCAGGGCTGTGCCTTACCTTGGAGCCCTCACCCTAGCCTTGTGAGGAGCTTCCTGATTTCCTGTCTTCACCTTGGGGTTCCAGGAGGTCCCCAGGACAGAGTGCACATAGGGTATAGAAAGCAGCTTCTCTGCTTCCATCTTCCTCGTGCTGGTGCTGCAGCAGCCCTGTGCTCCCGCCTGCTGTTTGGGGCTGGAAGTCAGCAGCCCCAGTCTGTGTCTTTTCTAACTTCATCTGGGTAATATTTTAATAAATCATTGTGGACAGTGCTGGGTCCATACATCACTTGTTCAGCGCCCTAAAGGCTTTCAGGTCGGTGATGGATACATTGCAAGCATGGGGGTTGGCTGAAATTGTATCCATCCAGCCAATCTCCCTCTCGCATCCTAGGGAGGGGGGAAGGAGACTGATAGGAAGCTGGCGAGAGATCCCTCTACCTGATATTTGACAACATAGTCATCTGTGGGACAACAGGGCCTAATGAAACTAGATTACATGGTTTTACTTTGGCAGATCAGTTTGAAGAATGTGGCGATTTCATTCGGTTTCTCTTATTTATCATTATTGTGGTGCTGCTGTGTGGACGGTGGAGCAGGAAGCAGCAATTCTGTACAGCTCAACTGCAATTGCAGAAGTGTCAGGTGGGTGGGAAGTGAGAATGTCTCTGGGGCCCAGGGATGGGCCATAGGGTGTCACCCTCCTCCCTGCCCACCATGGGACAAGGTGAAGGAGTGCTCTGGCTCCTCCTCCTCCAGGAATGCTTGTGACGTCTGGCTTTGAAATCCCACTGCTGCACAATGTGAAAGCTGCTGTGTACTCAGGAGGGACATAATTGAAGGAAGACAGCCAGGTCTGGTGGGCTAAGCCTTGGGCTAGGGGCCAGGACTCTCTTGGGTTCTTTTTCCAGCTCATTGTTTGCCCTTTGATGCAAGTCACTCCCCTGTTTTGTGCCTCAGTTTCCCCATTTGTAAATGGTGGTAAGACCTCCCTCCTTCTTGGGGTGTATGAAGAATAGTTAGTGTTTGTATTGTGTTTGGAGATATCAAGCACCATGTACATGATACTTGGTTCTGTCCCCATAATGCTTCCCTCTGCCCAGTACAGGGAGAAGACTGTGTCCCCCGCAGCTTGCTCCAAGGACTTCTTCTGCCCCACACTAGACAGAAGCAGATTTGGCACCTCCTGTTCACAGTGGATTCACACAATTACTTTCCATCCTTCTCCACTTAGATTTAATAATGGCTAAAGGCTTCCCTCCCCCTCATCCTCTTGCCCCCATCCCTTTGCAGGTCCCAATCCTGCATTGTCTCGGCTTCATGCACATGATGTAATAAATGACTGCAGCCTTACCCCGCCCTTGAGCATGTGTGCATGGAGCCATCCCGCTCCTTGAGTTGTCAGGCCAGGCCGGGTCCTGTCAGGGTCCCTCCCCCCCTCGTGTCAGAGCCTTCATCACGAACACTGCTGAGCACAACAGTTGCCACCAAAAAGTTGACATTTTCATTTTTCGTTGCCATACAACAGATTGTTCCCCCCGTTGATGATTTAGAGTCGAAAGTCTCTGGTCTGACACCGAGAGAGGGTTCCCAAGATAAAATAATCTCCACCAGCAGATGAAGTGACAGAAGCCCCATTAACAGCAGCATATGCCTGAACACACACACACACAGTGGGGGGGAGAGGGAGAATGCAGTAGCCCACAGAAAGAGGAGAGAGTGAGGGGGGGAAATGAAATCGCTGGTAATTAGTCTGCTGCCCTGCTAATTTACAGCATTAGTGGAACTGGGATGTGCTTCTTCCTCCTGAGCCCGGGCAGGGCTGTCCCCTGACGCAGGCAGCCATAATTACCCACATTTAACTGAGGGCTTGTAAAATCTATTTGTCTAGTAGAATGCAAATATAATTGCTGTGAATTAAATAAGGCTGCAGTATTAGCTGGGCTGTGGCCCCCATCTGATTGAGAGTGTAGAAAGTTCTGTCTCCCCTCTCCTCTCCTTGCCAGACACACCCAGAACTGAGAAGGATACTGCTTGCTTTCTCCCTCTCCTTTGGAGGTAAGGAAGGACGTGTGGAATTTCTGTGCCTCACAGCATTCCCAGCACGAACTTTTCCCCTCTCTCTTTTTCCAATGGCAGGTCTGATCGGAGTGGATTTGCTGTCTGGGTCCATCCCAACTGTGAGTATTGCCCCTGGATGTTAACAAAAACTGTCTCCTCGTTCACTTGGTTTGCAGGCGAAGTATCAAATGGAACTGGTGTCTGTGCTAGTGCGGTGGGACTTGTATTAAATTGCTTGCCTTCAGTGTCTGCGGGGGTGAGAGAGAATCAAGTGTGGCCTGCTTGCCAGCAGCATCACCAAGAGCACATAGCTTAACATTGCTCTTCCTCAGCTCTTCAGCGAATGCCCAGTTTGCCGTCCAGGAGCAACGGGGGTCCTGTGAGAATGCAGACTTGTTGGAGACCAGAGGGAATTTAGCACCTTTAAGGGCTGAGCTGGGGAGGCAGAGGATGCACATGATGTCTCTGGTGAACTCTTCAGCTACACAGTAGTACGAGTGCCACACACGTGCTTTCGGAGTGTTAGTGGGAGGTGTCTCCAGGGGGGACTTCCCCCCCCGCCCCGACTTCCTACACCTCCTGCCAGGCTGTTTGATGATTCTGAAAAGCTGAAACACACCAGAGATTCTTTCTGTATTAAAAAGCCCTGACAAACTCCTCCGTTCCTGTTGTTCTTTGGCTGCCAAGCTCCTGTGTAGATGAATTCCCAACATACTTTGCAGTAGTTTGAGGGTATTGCTCTTTCATTTCTGCTTTGTTTGGACAAGTTGCTTCTCCTCCTATCTGCTCACAACAAAAATGCCTGATCTGTTGTTTGAGCAAGCTGAGGAGAGAGGAAGCCTGCTGATGCCACAACTGCATCAGCTCGAGGGGATGGAGGACTTCTGCTCCCTTGCTCCCCATCCAATCACTAGCAAGGTGTGGTGTTTTGGGAGCTTGCTTCTATGAAACTGACACTTGCCAGAGCAATTGGGGCAAGGGGGCTCCCTACTGATGCCTCTGGCTCCCCTCCAAACTCCTTGGGCCTGGATGCAAAGAACAGATCATGTGTCTGTCTTTGCTGTAGCTGCTGTTGAAATATTTTAATAGCCAATATTTTAAGCATAAAGGATTCAGAGCCTCCATCCACCAAGAGAGAAACATCTCTTCAGCCTCGGTGACTAAGTCCCGGACACATGCCCAGAGTGGGCTCCTTTTTCATATCCACTCAGGCCAGTAGGTTTTGACTCGGTGTCCTTGGCTGTTAAAATGCTTCCCCTGGCAGCCCATACTCAGGGTGAGTATAATGAATGTCCATGATAAGAATATGCAAGTAAGAGTAGAGAAGTGGCATGACTTCTGTATATGGCATTAGTGAGACCATTACTGGATGCTGTGTCCATACTTCAAAAAGGATGCTGACAAATTGGAAAGGGGTCAGAAAAGATCTACAAAAAATGAGGTCTGAAAAACCTGCGCCATAGGGAGTTTAGTTTACCCAAGAGAGGGCTAAGAAGCGACTTGGTGGTGGTTTAAAAGTATAACTACATTGGGAAGAGATTTCTAATAGTAGATGGTTCTTTAATTTAGTGGAAAAAGGCTTAATGAGATCCAATGGTTGGAAACTGCAGCTATTCAAATTCAGACAACAAATACAGTGAATGTTTATACTAGTGAGGGTAATTATAGCCATTGGAACAAATTACCTAGGGACATGGTAAATTCTCCAGCACTTGAAGCACACTGATATCTGTCCAAAAGATACACTGTGGCTCAAACAGGAATTCTGGGCCTGATGCAGAGATTATTGGGGAGGTTCTCTGGCCTGTGTTCTACCAGAGCTCAGACTGTGGTCCCTTCGGGCCTTATCAGCTCTGAATAATATTTCTACAGCATTTTTACTTGGGGGCCAAAGTTACGAGTCAGACCATGACAGAGGAAACTGACCTCTGAACTGCCATTACTGAAACTAAAGGGGTTCCATGTTTCTGTTGGGGTGTATGGGGATTTGCGCAAGAAAGGGGGTGGTGTGACGGAGTCCCCGGGCGATGCTCTGGAACTGCTCCCTACGAAGCCAGGCAGGACTCTGCTGAAGTCTCCTCTCTGGGAGCAGACTGTCTGCAGGGCAAACAGCTCACACAGCTTCCCCCTTCCTGGGTCTGACCTCGGAGCATTCAGCATCCTCTGCCCCTCCATGCGCTTCCCCCAGCGAGTCCACCCAGGTGGAGTCCTCGGAAAGCCAGAGGGCCCTGCACCCCAACTTCGCAGTCAGACATGACTCTCAGCCAGCCAGTAAAACAGATTTATTAGATGACAGGAACACGGTTTAACACAGAGCTTGTAGGTACAGAGAACAGGACCCCTCAGCCGGGTCCATTTTGGGGGGCAGTGAGCCAGACGACCACGTTTGCACTTCACTCCATGTCCCAGCCAGCCCCAAACTGAAACTTTCTCCAGCCCCTCCTCCTCTGGGCTTTCTCCTTTCCCGGGCCAGGAGCTCACCTGATTCCTTTGCTCTCCAACCATTTAGCTCTCACCTTGCAGGGGGGAAGGGCCAGGCCATCAGTTGCCAGAAAACAGGGTGTTGGCCATTCTCTGTGTCCAGACCCCTGCACACCCCCACCCTCTAGGGCTCTGCAATGATCATACACCCTTATCCCACCCCCTAGATACTTCAGAACTGCCTAGGGGAAACTGAGGCACCCCCACACTACTCAGAGGAAACATTAAGAACAGTCCCGCTTCGTCACAGGTGGATATCATGAGGCAGTGCACTAAAAATTGACCTAAGAGAAACAACAGGAGGTAATGAAATCATGTCCCCAACTCTTGTGAGAATCTTGCTTTACAACAGTGGCTCCCAAACTTTTAGTTCATGTACCACTTTCTTAAACAAATTATGAAGTGAAGGATTGGCTCATCAAGCTCACATACCACCAGTGGTACACACAGCCCCATTTGGACCCCCTCCTCTGGAAGGCACCAGAGCGCTCCCTCCGTTCTCTAAAGATGGAGCTGGTTTGTAGAGGGCTTTGAGATTTGTGCAGTTCTTGAGCTTTGTAACTTGTTCTGTCATTCTGCCCATGCAGACAACTGTCTAGTGACTCCTGTGCGAGATCTCTTCATAATCTCAATCCAGTGGCTCGTGGACAGGTGCCCACCTTGTACAACCCACCTGCACAATCAGCACTTAACAGATTCAGCAGAGTTTAGGGACTGAATGGACTATGGAGACTGAATTCTCCTCTCATCCCTAGACGTGGGCGAAGGGGAAACACAATGGCAGGGCAGTGTGTAGGAAGCTTGCCCTGCTGCTGCCTTTGCTTTGTCCTGGGGATAAAGAGTGTTGGTTACCAGTGTTTGTCCATCTGGCACTCTTTGTCAGCATGAAATTCACTTAAATCTAAAATTAAAGCCTGGTAAATAATTTGCCACAGGGTAACCAAGCAGCTTTCATGATCTCACTCTTCCTTCACCCTTGTATAGAGCCTTGCATTTCCATTTGCTAGCAGACATGCTGCACTGGGGGATGTATACACATCACTTCCTGAATTCCTGGCTGTGCTGATGCTGGGCAACAGATGTTCCGTGTGCTCCAGTCCTTTGGCATCATTCCTGATTGGGAGAATTTCCTGTACGGAGGCTTGCAGAGTGCAAACAATGGTTGGTTCAGTGGTTCCGCCAAGCTTTGGAACAGGTCTCTGGGCTGAGCCGGGCTAAAGCAGACATTTTATTGGGCTAGACTGAGTTCTGCATAGAAAGGGGTATGATAGGAAAGTGGAGGATTGCTGCAAACACCCACTCTGGTTTGTAGGGTTAAGGCTGAGAATCCCAATCCTCAGAAGAAAGCTCCAGGACAGAACGATTAAATAGGATTTTGTTGCTCCTCAGTAAAACAGGAGGATAGCAGCACCATTCCCATTGGAGCAGCCTGTCCCGCCTCTCTCTCTGCTTGATCCTTGCCCTGTGGGTAGCTTAGTGCTGGGGGCACTGGGTGGGTGGGTGTGAAGCCTTGAGCAACAGTGGTGGTGTTTCTTATTATATGAGCACCCGATATGCTGAGTGCCTCATAAACCAAGGGATGCAGGGTCCTTGGCCTGAAGAGCATACACACTAAATGTAACTGGACCTAGCGAGTAAGAGGTCATATCAGACAAACAGGAGTGGAGGGGAAGCGGGCAGGCAAGGGTGACCATAATACAATCATGCACAAACTCCACAGGGTTGAAGAGGGACTTATGTGGCGCTTGAGCCTTGTGCTGATCCCTTTGCGGAAAGGGGCTTCACCCTAAGTGTCATAGTTCCTGAGCAAACTTTGTTGAGGTACAGGTGAAAGCCAGCTAGCTTCCTGGATGGAGAAAAAGAGAAGCTTAGAGGAAGCATGGAATGAGAAGGGTTAATTGCAGAGAGGTTTTTACCCTGTGGCATAAACACTACAGAATCTGGGCTTGCCTTCATTGGCATATTGAAATACATCCTAAAGGGGCTTCATGTGGAAAGTTCTGAGTTTTAATCCATCTTCCTATAGAAGGGAGGAAATTATTCATAATTAAAAAGTAATAATAATGTGGAATGAAGGAACCCAGCTGTATAAAACCCAGCACAAAGAGGGGAGTGTGGGGAATCTATTTTTAATGGTTTCCACAGCAACAGAGACTTTGTTTACAGTGATTTGCGTCCTGCTCTGAGAGGCTGTTCCCAATTTACATTTACCAGAAGTTCTCTGTGGAAGGGTTCCTCTTTGTCACTGGAGGGTACTGTGGGCTCTTGGGAATGATGCCCATTGTTGTTGGATTGGGTTCCAGAAATGATGACTGGTGCTCATGAAACAGAGTGACTAAAAGCACCACCTCAAGCCAGGCGTCTGCCAGCGCATCTCGATCCTGACTTCTGACACCCTTTGGCATCTTCCTGTTCTGGGCTGACACAGTTCTGCCAATGACATTGTGGTTGTGTGATGTGGAGAAATATCATTTTCTAAGGGGTAGCCTAAGACTTGCAAATTTATCACCACCTTCAGGATTTGAACCCAGGGTCCCAGTGGCTGGCATGTGAACCTCATGACACTTTGTGAACCCCTGATTGCGTACACCCTTTCGCCTTCCATTTGCAAAGCAAATGTCAGTTGGATTCATTTGCCAAGAACATCAAATGCAAATGCCTTGGTTGTTGCACAGATGGAGTAGCGGGTATTTGCACCTATGGGAAGGGAGCTGGGTAGCTGCTAAAATTCCAAAAGAACATTTACAGTTAGACTTCAGGGCCTGGCATCTCAGGCTGGGCAGAGTGAGGCTGCCAGTTGTGAGTTGCTAGAGAATAGTGCTAAAGGAGTTGGTGGATGCGATTGCGGAGCCATTGGCCATTATCTTTGAAAACTCATGGCGATTGGGGGAGGTCCCGGACGACTGGAAAAAGGCTAATGTAGTGCCCATCTTTAAAAAAGCGAAGGAGGAGGATCCTGGGAACTACACACCAGTTAGCCTCATCTCAGTCCCTGGAAAAATCATGGAGCAGGTCCTCAAGGAATCAATTCTGAACCTCTTAGAAGAGAGGAAAGTGATCAGGAACAGTCAGCATGGATTCACCAAGGGCAAGTCATTCCTGACTAATCTAATTGCCTTCTATGACGAGATAACTGGCTCTGTGGATGAAGGGAAAGCAGTGGACATGTTGTTCCTTGACTTTAGCAAAGCTTTTGACACGCTCTCCCACACTATTCTTGCCAGCAAGTTAAAGAAGTATGGGCTGGATGAATGGACTATAAGGTGGATAGAAAGCTGGCTAGATTGTCGGACTCAACGGGTAGTGATCAATGGCTCCATGTCTAGTTGGCAGCCAGTATCAAGTGGAGTGCCCCAAGGGTCGATCCTCACGCCGGTTTTTTTCAGTATCTTCATAAATGATCTGGAGGATGGTGTGGATTGCACCCTCAGCAAGTTTGCAGATGACACTAAACTGGGAGGAGTGGTAGATACAGAGGGACCTAGACAAATTAGAGGATTGGGCCAAAAGAAATCTGATGAGGTTCAACAAGGGCAAGTGCAGAGTCCTGCCCTTAGGACGGAAGAATACAATGCACCGCTACAGACTAGAGACCAAATGGCTTGGCAGCAATTCTGCAGAAAAGGACCTAGGGGTGACAGTGGACGAGAAGCTGGATATGAGTCAATAGTGTGCCCTTGTTGCCAAGAAGGCCAATGGCATTTTGGGATGTATAAGTAGGGGCATTGCCAGCAGATCGAGGGATGTGATCGTTCCCCTCTATTCGACATTGGTGAGGCCTCGTCTGGAGTCCTGTGTCCAGTTTTGGGCCCCACACTACAAGAAGGATGTGGAAAAATTGGAGAGTCCAGCGAAGGGCAACAAAAATGATTAGGGGACTGGAACACATGACTTATGAGGAGAGGCTGCGGGAACTGGAATTGTTTAGTCTGTGGAAGAGAAGAATGAGGGGGGATTTGATAGCTGCTTTCAACTACCTGAAAGGGGGTTTCAAAAAGGATGGATCTAGGCTGTTCTCAATGGTAGCAGATGACAGAATGAGGAGTAAAGGTCTCAAGTTGCAGTGGGGGAGGTTTAGGCTGGATATTAGGAAAAACTTGTTCACTAGGAGAGTGGTGAAACACTGGAATGCGTTACCTAGGGAGGTGGTGGAATCTCTTTCCTTAGAAGTTTTTAAGGTCAGGCTTGACAAAGCCCTGGCTGGGATGATTTAGTTGGGGGTTGGTCCTGCTTTGAGCAGGGGGTTGGACTAGATGACCTCCTGAGGTCCCTTCCAACCCTGATATTCTGTGAATAGTTGTCAACATAGTAAAGTGGGCAGTGTCCCTGCCATCTTCTCTGTATTCTATTCCCATACAAGAAAGTTGTCCATGAGTGTTTTTAAAAAAGGCAGCTAGGTCAAGAATCATGCTTTGCTGGTCTCTGACTGGGTTTTCCTTGAGTAACTGGGAACCTTTGGGAACTCCGCCTGGTCCCTGTGCTGGGAAGCAGGGAAGTTTGTTCCATGCTTCAACAGGCCGCCTCCTTGCTGCCGATTGTGTTCCTCATTGGTGGGAGTGCACTCTGTCTTTGCTTTTCAGCACTCCCTCTGAGTGGAAACTTTAGGGATTCTCCATCGGATGGGTGCTTTACGTCAGGACTGGTTCGCTTCCTAAAAGAGATGGTGTAGCTCCACTGCAAGTTGTTTGGATTGCTGCAGCAATCACTAGGTTCTCTGGTTGGGGATCCCTGGCCTGGGGTATGCAAGAGGTTGGATGAGATGGTCATAATGATCCCTTCTTGCCTTGGAAATCTATTAAATGATTCTGTGCCAGGGAAGCAAGGAAGCAGGCAGGTCCCTTTCTACCCTGGGGACCAGCCTCATTACTCCTGCTTTACTTTGTTCCCTCTTTCTCTCTGGAATTTCACTGATGGGCAGATTTAACCCTTTCTGTGTGCCCTAGGGTTGCCAGGAATCTGTTTTTTGACCAGAACGCCTCGTCAAAAAGGGACCCTGGTGGCTCCGGTCGGCACCACTGACAGGGCCATCAAAAGTCTGGTTGGTGGTGCAGCGAGTGCCCAGAGCTAAGGCAGGCTCTCTGCCTGCCCTAGCTCTGCACAGCTCCCAGAAGTTGCTGCCAGTTCCTTCTGGCCCCTAGGCTCATGGGCAGCCAGGGAGGCTCCACCTGCTGCCCCCACCCCTATTGCCAGACCCACAGCTCCCATTGGCCAGGAATTGCAACCAATGGAATCTGTGGGGCGTGGAAGTGAGGGTGGTGTACAGAGCCTCCCTGGCCACCCATGCACCTGGGGGCTGCACTGAAGGGACCTGGCAGCCACTTCCTGGGATCTTCAGTAAGCGCTACCAGGACCCCTCACCCCAACACCCTGCCCCAGCCCTGAGCCCCCTCCTGCACCCCAAACCCCTCATCCTCAGCCCCAGCCCAGAGCTCACACCCCTGCCCCAGCCCGGAGCCCTTTCCTGCATCCCAACCCCCTCATCCCTGACCCCATCCCAAAGCCCACACCCCCAGCCTGACCCCTCCCACACCCCTGCCCCAGCCCGGTGAAAGCGAGCGATGGAGGGAGGGGGATGGAGCAGGGGCGGGGCCTCAGAGAAGGGACAGGGCCTTGGAGTAGGGGGCAGGGCAGCGTGTTTGGTTTTGTGCGATTAGAAAGTTGACAACCCTAGTGTGCCCCCATGTATTTCTGCCCTGCATGCCTCTGGCATGTGCTCAGCTGGAGGACTCTTGGGTGTAGCAGGTTTGTCATGGTGTGACGAAGTGGGACAGTTCTTAATGTTTCCTCTGAATAGTGTGGGGGTGCCTCAGTTTCCCCTAGGCAGTTCTTAAGTATCTAGGGGGTGGGGTAAGGGTGTATGATCATTGCAGAGCCCTAGAGGGCAGGGGTGTGCAGGGGTCTGGACACAGAGAATGGCCATCACCCTGTTTCCTGGCAACTGATGGCCTGGGCCCTTCCCCCCTGCAAGGTGAGAGCTAAAGGGTTGGAGAACAAAGGAATCAGGTGACCTCCTGGCCCGGGAAAGGGAGGAAGCCCAGAGGAGGAGGGGCTGGAGGGAGTTTCAGTTTGGGGCTGGCTAGAGACATGGAGTGAAGTGCAGACGTGGTTGTCTGGCTCCCTGCCCCCCAAAATGGACCCAGCTTGAGGGGTCCTGTTCACTGCACCTGCAAGCTCTGTGTTAGACCATGTTCCTGTTGTCTAATAAACCTCTGTTTTACTGGCTGGCTGAGAGTCACGTCTGACTGCGGAGTTGAGGGGCAGGACCCTCTGGCTTCCCCGAGACCCCGCCTGGGCGGACTCGCTGTGGGAAGTGCACGGAGGGGCAGAGGATGCTGAATGCTCTGAGGTCAGACCCAGGAAGGTGGAAGCTGTGTGAGCCGTGTGTCCTGCAGACCGGCTGCTCCCAGAAAGGAGACTTCCCCAGAGTGCTGCCTGGCTTCATGGGGAGCAGTTCCAGAGCATTGCCCAGGGACTCCGTGACACATGGTCTCCATGTATATGTGGGCCAACACCAGTTGTCTGTTCTGCTTATACAGCACGTGGCCAAGGTACTTGGGAACCCTGCCCGTCAGAGACAGTGTTCCACTAATCTCTAAAAGAAAAGGAGTACTTGTGGCACCTTAGAGACTAACCAAGTTATTTGAGCATAAGCTTTCGTGAGCTACAGCTCACTTCTGGTGCTCACCTTGTTGCTTTAGTGGGTTTCATTCTAATTAGAGGCTTAGTTCCTTGTTGACTGCGCAGGATGTGTGAGCTTGAACAATGAGCCCAGTTTTCTGGTGAGTCAGAACTTGAGCTTAAGCCACACAGCAGGATAAACCCAGAGTTTTCCCAACAGATATTTCCCATCTCATCTTTAAGAGGAGTAAATTGGCTGCAAGATGAAGGGTCTTGACACCTTGTGAATGCCGGGCATGCTGTGGACTGCAGGGCAAGGATCTGACTGTCCTGTGATCAGCTTATTTTGTGAATCTATAAAAGAATGTTCTTATCACCTGCTACAGCTAATTTTCTGTGATTTGTAATGGCTTTGGGAAGCAGGTAATTGCAGCAACTGTATTACATGTGTAGGCATTAAACGGAATTGAGGGGACTTGTTTGTTAAGTAGCTGTGTTTGGGTAAAACCAGAAACATATAACTTGTATGTAATTCCAAACTCCTAGGGATGAAGAGGGGATTTAATGATGGGAGAAACAGAAAAACAAAAAGACATTCAGGCTTTTTCTCCCAGCATTGCTGCCACTTCCAAATTGGAGAGAGAAGGGGTGAGAAACAGAGGAACAGCTACACAGGTGCAGTTCAGAAATTGGGGAAGGGAAGGCTGGGAGGGTAACTCTGTGTTGGCATCAGGGGGATGGCAGGAGAACTCTGGGTGGGTACCCATTGCTAGGATAGCAGCCCGGCTATTACACACTAGCAGCAGCAGGAAGAGAGTGGGACTAAATATCCGCAAAAGGTTCTTGGGTCTGCCAGGGGCTAGTATAAATGTCTACAAAAAGAAAAGGAGGACTTGTGGCACCTTAGAGACTAACACATTTATTTGAGCATAAGCTTTCGTGAGCTACAGCTCACTTCATCGGATGCATGCAGTGGAAGTGAGCTGTAGCTTACGAAAGCTTACGCTCAAATAAATGTGTTAGTCTCTAAGGTGCCACAAGTCCTCCTTTTCTTTTTGCGAATACAGACTAACACGGCTGCTACTCTGAAACCTATAAATGTCTAGCTCATTTGGTGGAACTATTCCTGGGTAGAGGAAAGACCAAGCAGAATTGCAGGGGGGACCCCATTTAACCTCCTACAGCTGATTTCCCCACATTTTTAGTTCTGCATCTTCTGGGCTTGGAAGCAGCTGTCTAGTCACCTTTTCCCAGTGCCACAGTGATAGATGTGTGTGGCCGAGATGAGCTGTGGCCTTGCCTGGCTCTCTTCATGCAACTCTCTGTGAATGTAGAATGCTGAATATTCTCTATGGCTTTAAGGTCTGCTAAGCAATAGCATGGGGCAGCCAGGGATGTGCTAGCACAAGAGCTCATCAGAGTGACGGACAGCAAGCGCCTCCAAGCTGCTTATGCACCACAGAACTTCATTTGCCAGCCTGAGCAGGATGCTGCAGAGACTTTAATCAGCATCCCAAGCTCTGGGTGCTCTCTCTGGGCCTCTGAGAGAACCAGGGTTTTTCCTAATCCAGGACCACAAATGCTGAGAAAAATCTGCTCCCCAGAGCTGCCCTAGAGTTGAATCCCTGTGGCCAAATGAACTAGGCTCAACATTTGTAGCCATGTAATTACAAGAGCGTCACCCCAGTGGCACTGTAGGCATGAGCTGAAACCTAGCCACCACCTGTCTCTCGGAGCAACGCCTCTCCCCTGGTCGAGTAGTTATGAGATGGGGTAGCTGCTGTCTGGTGAAAGTTGGAGCCAGTTTCCCATTATAGGTCTGTTTTTTCTTTAATTTCTCACCACACCTCATCACACCCTCCCCGCTGCCAAAAGAAACAGATAACAGATCTCCTTGAAATTCTGCATTTCCTCCCAGGGCAAGTTTTTTTTGGGAGTTTGTCAAAAATAAAGGAAGGGGGTGTAAAGTGCCGCTGCTCTGAATGTTTCCCTGAAAGCTGTTGTGGAAAGATTTTCACATTCTATTTGGCTCATGAAATCAGTGAACTGTTCCTCCGCGACAGGCAATTCAGAGTCCATATGGGGGAGAAGATGAGTGCTTGGAGACAACAGAGCAATGGGTTACCCCAGGGCTCTGTGCTTTCTCCAACCCTCTTCAACCTTTATATCAGTGACTTGCCAACCACAGAGTCACAAAAATTCATTTACACAGACGACGACTGTTGCAGTACCCAGGCCCTGTCGTTCCATGAGCTTGATGCCACCTTAAACTGGGACATGGTAAAGTTAGCTGGTTACTGTAAGACTTGGCACCTCCAGCCAAGCATCATAAAAACAGTGTCCAGTTTGTTCCATCTTCATCACACCAGCGCAACCCGAGAACTGAATGGTCAGAAGGTGAAGCATGAAGTAGAACTGGTCTATCTAGGTGTGACCTTAGACCACACACTGAGTTACCATGCCCATCTGAAGAAGACAGCAACTAAAATTAAGACATGCAACAATCTTCTTAGCAAACAGGCAGGTTCATCATGGGGTGCTCGTGCTCCAACTCTGCGGACATCAGCTCTTGCCACCTTATATTCAGTGGCGGAGTACTGCACGCCAGTTTGGAGTTGATCATCACACACCAAACTGGTGGATACACAGTGTGACGGCGCAAGGCCAGATGGCTATAGAAAAGTAGTGGGAGATAGATATATTAGCTCCAGGCTAAACAAATCCCTGGTACCAGGATAAGTGAAATGGCAGCTGCTCCAGTCACTTAAGACACCTGGGGCCAATTAAGAACTTTCCAGAAGGCAGGGAGAAGGCTAGGTTGATTGGGACACCTGAAGCCAGTCAGGGGCTGGCTGAAACTAGTTAAAAGCCTCCCAGTCAGTCAGATGGGGGTGCATGTCAGGAGCTGTGGGAGGAAGCTGCGCTGTTGGAGAGGCTGAGTAGTACACACCATATCAGGCACAAGGAAGGAGGCCCTGAGGTAAGGCTGAAGTGGAGCTTGAGGAAGTGAGGGCTGCTGTGGGGGAAGTAGCCCAGGGAATTGTACATGTCATGTTTCTAAAAGGTCAGCTACCATAGCTGATACTATTAGGGACCCTGGGCTGGAGCCCGGAGTAGAGGGTGGGCCCAGCCCCCCCGCCCCACTTTGCCCCCTGATTAATCACTGAGACTGGGAGACAACAGAGACTGTGCAAGGAAGGATAACTTATCATAGAATCATAGAATATCAGGGTTGGAAGGGACCTCAGGAGGTCATCTAGTCCAACCCCCTGCTCAAAAGCAGGACCCGTACCCAATTAAATCATCCCAGCCAGGGCTTTGTCAAGCCAGACCTTAAAAACTTCTAAGGAAGAAGATTCCACCACCTCCCTAGGCAACGCATTCCAGTGTTTCACCACCCTCCTAGTGAAAAAGTTTTTCCTAATATCCAACCTAAACCTCCCACACTGCAACTTGAGACCATTACTCCTTGTCCTGTCCTCTTCCACCACTGAGAATAGTCTAGAACCATCCTCTCTGGAACTACCTCTGAGGTAGTTGAAAGCAGCTATCAAATCCCCCCTCATTCTTCTCTTCTGCAGACTAAACAATCCCAGTTCCCTCAGCCTCTCCTCATAAGTCATGTGTTCCAGACCCCTAATCATTTTTGTTGCCCTTCGCTGGACTCTCTCCAATTTCTCCACATCCTTCTTGTAGTGTGGGGCCCAAAACTGGACACAGTACTCCAGATGAGGCCTCACCAATGTCGAATAGAGGGGGACGATCACGTCTCTCGATCTGCTCGCTATGCCCCTACTTATACATCCCAAAATGCCATTGGCCTTCTTGGCAACAAGGGCACACTGCTGACTCATATCCAGCTTCTCGTCCACTGTCACCCCTAGGTCCTTTTCCGCAGAACTGCTCCCTAGCCATTCAGTCCCTAGTCTGTAGCTGTGCATTGGGTTCTTCCGTCCTAAGTGCAGGACCCTGCACTTATCCTTATTGAACCTCATCAGATTTCTTTTGGCCCAATCCTCCAATTTGTCTAGGTCCCTCTGTATACTATCCCTGCCCTCCAGCATATCTACCACTCCTCCCAGTTTAGTATCATCCGCAAATTTGCTGAGAGTGCAATCCACACCATCCTCGAGATCATTTATGAAGATATTGAACAAAACCGGCCCCTGGATCGACCCCTGGGGCACTCCACTTGACACCGGCTGCCAACTAGACATGGAGCCATTGATCACTACCCATTGAGCCCGACAATCTAGCCAACTTTCTACCCATCTTATAGTGCATTCATCCAGCCCATACTTCCTTAACTTGCTGACAAGAATACTGTGGGAGACCGTGTCAAAAGCTTTGCTAAAGTCAAGATACAATACATCCACTGCTTCTCCTCACCTCCCTCGCTGGCTTATGATGAAATGGCTCAGTAGACTGTAACCCTTGTCTCTAGAGAGAGAAGGGTTACGTGGAGGGTCACAGCCTCTGAGGCTAGCAAAATCCTCCAGGAAACGTGGGACCCATGGAGGCAAGGACAGAGCTTTGTCACAACAGTTACATGCCACCATGTGCATCATCTCTGGCACCCTGCGTCTGACTCCACTCCCATGGCTTCCAGTTCTGAGCAATATTGCTCCTCCTTATATCAGATGAGAGGTTGCCACTGGCAAGTTAGTTGAGAAGTTCGCGCCAACTCAATGCACTTGCTGCTGTACAATGACCTTTTTAAACCACGTTTGCCGTCACATCGCCCATCCGCCATGCCAGGATGTTAGGGCAGAAACACTCTGGCGAGAGGAACGGATATCTGTTATAATCCGCAGCCAGTCTCTTGTTGCCGACCCCACAATTTGCCCACCTGGTTTTGACCTGCCCTATCGCCAATGGTCCCTGTTGAGCACATTCAAGACTGGGCAAGGTCTCTGTGCAACCAGCCAGTATCGCTGGGGCCTTCGTGATGCCCGTTTGTGCAGCTGCAGCACAGCACAGCCGATGACATGTCAATGAATGCCTGCTGCCTAGGTTCAGTGGTGGCCTAGAAGAACTGCATCACGCCACTGAAGGTGCCATCGCTTGGCTAGATGACTGTGCACATGCTAAATAAATAAGTGCTACATAAAGGTTTTGGGGGGCCTGGGCAAAATCTGAGTGGTACGGCAGCCCTGTGTGCTGGGTTACAACACCACTCAATCTGGGGGGAGCTGGGCCAAACTGCACCTTTTGCCCCTGCTCTGGGCAGCCCTTCATGATATCCTAGAATGGGCAGGCCTAGAAACACCATGTTTGGTTTGGTTTGTTGCATTGGCTGAGGAGAAGGGCCTTTCAGTGGGAGTGAAGAGTACAACCGGGGAAATGGCAGAGATCTCCAAACATCCTGGGAGAGAGGGGTTATGGACAGCAGGCAGGCAGGCTTTGCTTTCTTTTTTTCTTTTCCTGTTCCCTATGGCTGTGGTCGAGCCAGCACTCACAGAGCTGTCGCCCACGGATACAGAGCAAGCTTCCAATTGCGTGTAAAAGTTTATTATAATCTGCTACCGACTCCAGGTATGGAATTGGGGGTCCAAAATGTGGGGGGAGGAAGAGTCTGAGAAAGAGTCTGCTGAGCATGCAGTGGACCGGATGGCATGGAACAGTGCTCCCTGGTCTTGAAAGGGGACTCTGGGGTGGGGGTGGGGGGAATCAGGAGAAGAGGGGATGCATGGAGTGTGTCAGGAGACAGTCAGGGCATTGTAATGGGGGGAGGGGGATGAAGAGGGATGCTGTGGAGGTGAGGGGATGGAGTCATTTATTTGTCTTTGGCATGTAATTTGCAAATGTTCTATAAAGCACAGCTAACCACGAGCAATGGGGGAGCAACTGCCAAGGGAGAGCCCTTTGCTCTCTATTTCCAGATGCCCTAAGATGTGGCCGTTAGCTGGACTCGATTGAAATCATTATATATAGTGCAGCTGTTTGATTGTGAATAATGGTCTAAGAGCAGAACTCCTGGAGGGCAGGGAGCTGTGTGAGACCCGAAGGGAACACACAGCCAGCTGTGCACCAGAGATGGGTGCCTCTGACACTGGGATTGGACACTGAGGAACCTATGCGGTGGACAAGGGAATCAGCATGGGGCCTCGTTGGACTGCCAGGGCAGGCAAAAGAACTGAACCCCCATATCACTCTAGGAAAGTGTAGATACAGTCCACTGTTTCTATGGCAACTGTTCAACATAAGCTCCCTTTTCTGATCATTGAGCTAACAAGATTCAGAATCAGCCTCAGGCTGCTCCCCCCACCCACTCTTGGGAAAACCCTTAGGTGTTGGGTATGTCTTATGGTTCTGTACAGTAGGTGCTGTGACAATCTCTTGAAAAGTGTGTATATATAGACCTTGTTCTATCGTATTTAAACTGAATACTGCATCTGCATATGAAATGAGAGAGCCTAATTAAATACAGTCAGTACCATGAAGGAGACCATGGGGACGGGAGATCCAGAAGCCAGAGAGGGGTCCTGAAACCAGACAAAACCCTCTTTCCAGGGTAACAGAGCAGGGGCAGATTTTTTTTGTTGGATTCCACTGCTCAGTGGACTGGACAATCTGCAGACAGCTCCCAATAATTAGATGATACTTTCTTGTCTCACTTAGGGGGCATCAGTTCTGAGCACAAGACCAGGAACCCCCAGTAAGATTCCTGGAGCCTGCGTATCTGGCTTTGCAGCCTGTTAATTGTTTCCTCCTTCCTTCAGCCCATGTAGGGCTGTGGATGATGCTTCTTCTGGGAAGAATCCTGGCTTTGTGTATGCACAGTAGTTGCACTTAGTTACTGTTGCAACACTTCCTGCACGATTGTCAAGGCCCAATGGGGGGGATGAACGCACTGAGGCGGCTCTAGTCTCCCGCTGGGAGCCCTGGTGTCTTCACCCGGAATTGTTAATATCCATCAGCATTGTGCAAACAAACTCCTCGCTCCATTTATTCCACTCGGCTCCCGATTTAATTAGGTTTTCCAGTTTTCCGCTTGTCCTGGGCCGATCGCTCCTCAAAACAGCGGAGAATTAATTTGCACCTGCTGCCAGAAAGCATCTCTTCCCAGTTAGAAAAATAATTAAGCCATCATCACACATCAGGAATAATGAATCATTGCATTCCATTCCCTTCTCAGGTCGTTTGTTTCTTTCCAGAGTGGCAAAGTAGGTGCAAACTAAATGTGAGCAGCTAACAAGTCGATCCCACTCCCTTTTCATCCCTTCCTCCCTGTTCGCTTCCATCCTAGCTTCACCGTGGGGTTCCAGATAACCCAGGCTATGTCTACAGTACACACTTCTGCTGGCACAGCTACGTCTGTCTGAAGTGTGGAGAAGTGAGTCCTGACTCTGAGCTGTGCCGGCAGAAGCCCCATTGTAGACGCGGCTATACCAGCAATGCTGTGCTTTACCAGGGTAGCTTCTTTTGTTCAGGGTGGTGGTTTTACTACACCAGTACAAAGTGTAGCTTTGCTGGTATACCTAGGTCCACAGTAGGAGTGCTTTGCTGGTATGATATATTGGTGTTCCTGTACTGCTTATGCGTTTGTATAGTAGACATGGCCCCAGACTCCAGTCTCTGGAGAAGCCCTGGCTGGCCAACCTGGTAACCCTGGGGGGCTTTCCCCCATTTTACTCCTGGGGCTACCTTGCTGCTTTGGGTATGGGTGCAGGGTTGTGCGGGAATCCACAGAGCTCTGGTTGCTGTCACACACACATCCAGCACCTGTCCTCCAAGGGTGGGGAGTTTTATTCTTTGTAGCACAATAGCTGTGAAGCTCGGTGCTTTGCACAAGTGGCTCTGTATTCTCAATCCTGAGGCACAGAAGGTGAGTGACCTGCCCAAAGGCACCCAGTGCATCAGGGGGGAACTGGGGCTGACTCCCAGCCCTCTACTCTAACCACTAGAGACATTGTATGTCATTTCCTGGGGTTGTTAAAAAGAGAGAAGGTTACAGAAAATCGGTTACTGTATGGGCAGCTGTAACAGCATGTCCCATCTCATGCAACATCAGGGCTTGGCCCCTGAACGTTCAACTACTAAATATATTTGCTGATATCGGGGTAAGATAGGGAATGGGCTACTAGTGCCATGTGTTGGGTCCAAGGGTAGTTGAGAGGAACCTGGCCTGGCCTGGGTGTCTCTATTCTTTCCCCCTCCCACTTCCAGCCCAGGAAGTTGGGTTCTCCTGCCTCATATGGTGCCCCTGGCCTGGTTTTCTTCTCTCCCCCACAGCTGCTATAGCTACTCTGATGGCTCCCAGGCTTTCCCAGTACTATAACTCAGTTAAACCTGAATGGAAAGGGACAAGTGACAGGCACATCTGGTCTCGGAGCTTTGTCCTGGCCACATTTCAAAGGGCAGTTGCAAAGAATGGAGACTTGCACAAAAAAGGTCACAAGAATCTTTTGTGATAAAAAGTTTTGGGCAAGCTAAATTTAGGAGTCGGTTCTGTCTCCCCTGTAATACAAAGCCTCCCCAAGCATGGGCTGTGTGCTACTGGGTGTAGGCCAGGCAGCATCCAGGAAAGTCCTGTGCAGAAGTGCTCAGTAAACCCTTCTGACAGAACACCCTGGAAGTGTAACAACATAGAGTGATAGCGAAAATCTGCTGGCTTCTGTACGGCACCAACCTGTACAGATAAGATAGCTTCATAGTTAACTGCCTCATCCCCTGAGCTGCACCTAAGGAATGTTTAGCTGATGGTTGAAATTAAAATGTGTCTAATACCTGGCTTCTGTCTAAATTATTAAAATGCATACTGAAGGGAGAATAATTTATCATGGAAAAAGTCAATAAAGATGGATTGGACCCATTACCATTATGGCAATGAAGGTAGAATCGAAAAAACATTGAGGTGCTAGACCTGTGAGTTAGGATGCACCTACACTTGTTGTTAGTTGTGTGTTAACTCACATGATTGTGAAGTCTAGCATAGACAAGGCACAAATGTTGACAAGCAACAATGGTTTATGTCCATGAAACGAACAATTGTGTGGAGCTTACGCTAGAATTTTCAATTGTGAAAGTGTAATACATGATAAAAGATTACTTAGAATTCAAGTGTGGACATACTCTAATGCTGGAGAGATACTGGTGTGATATTGTATTCTTTGAGTTTGTGTGGTCATTCAATCTAAGTATTCACTGTACTGTGTTCATGGTAGAGGGCAGAGTTAAGATTCTTGACACTTCAGTGCTTACATTTGTCATCTTCATGTTCTCTCAGTGTAGTGTTTTTGTACATGCACGCATGCGAACAATCAGATTAGATACACACAGATCAATATGTGCATGTTTCGTAAAGCAACAGTTTTTCAAATCCTCCTTTCTTTGCTAGATACATTGCCATGTAATCTTGGATGGGGGCTACGCACATCAGGAGCATCGGTGATGCCAACCCTTTGGTGCCACTGAAGAGTTTTTATTCTTGTTTTTAAAAAATCATATTTATTAACAGATCCACTCTTTTATAACAGAAATCTTATAAAACATGTTTTATAACTTTAAGATAAATTTGGTATGTACACAATTATAAATTGATGAAGATATAGTCAGTTGTTGGCTGTGTGTGTTTCTGGTGTATGCTGTCCCAGCTCTGCGCAGATAGCTGACGCAGCAGACCTCGATCGAACTTTCCAATAAGACCACATGGCTTGGGTTAGCAGCGAAAGCACCTGGCCAAGTTTATTGTCAATGAAGCACCGTCCTAGTATCCCGTAGACTCTACAGGACCACTAACGTATGCCCGTTACAATGGAGTAGCTCAGTGAATGGTGGGGGATTCCATTCTCCCCTAGGATAGACAAAGACACCCCTTCTGAGACCCTTCTTTATACACCAATACAAACAAGTTACATATTGCCCCTCTGATATGGTTAGTTACCACCCTTTACCTTGTTGGTTCGATCAAAACATCTCTCTCCATCACCCTATCATCCTGACCTTATCTTTAAGAGAGGTGAACGTGTTCCTGTTATCTTTGGGGAGTGTGCTTGTACCATACTGGTTATCGGGGTGTTCTGCTACCACCCTTCTGGAATGTGCTTGCATGAGTGTCCTGTGCCTCGTACTTCTCAGGAACGTGTGTGTTTTTGCAATACCAGCCCTGTTCTTGCTGGGTCTGTGAGCCTGCCTACAGACAGAGCCTGACCTCTGCTCACAGCCTGACTTGCTAACTTTGCTTTATATTAGCAGGGCTGACTACTACTTTAGCTCAGGCTTCATGTCTCAGGCTCTCTCTTTCTACTAGATAAGGAACTCCCTAAAGCTATATTGATGAGGCCGGCTACCAGTCGCTTTCTTCAGCTTTTGTGGTCTTGATCACATATTGTGATGATCTTCTGCTCTTCTTCTTCTGTCTGGTCAATTGATAGTGTTGATTAAAGTCTTTGATTCTCTCACATTTAGGTCCAGACTTCTGTTTTTTCTTACATTTAGATGCCTAACCTGTTTGTTAGTTGTCCTATCGCAACTCTGTGTGATAAGCTTTTCTCCTTTTTCCGCCTATCTGTTTTCTTTATTTTAATATCTTAATTTTGCATATGGTTGAAGGGGTTTCTCCCCTCCTTATTATTCAAAAAAAGCTCTCAAACTATGAGGTTTGGTGGCAATGACCCTCTTCCAGTAAACTCCAAAAAGTTCTGCCAGATTTCAAAGTAATCTTTTTTCCTCCTACCCAGTAGAACTGACTAGATGAGTTAATTTTTCTAGTATCGGAAATTTCCCAAACTTTTTGATACCAGTTAATAGTTCTAGGGGAGACGCTCTACTTCTACCACTTTGCTCTGATAATTCTAGCAGCAAATGGGAAATGAGTGAGCATTTTCAGGACAATTTAATAAAAATATCAAGGGGTTACCTGACAGCTAACACTTTGCTGAAGAGTTTCTATTCTAACAGGATTAGAATAGAAACCAGGGTGGCAGTGAATAAAGCCCTTTCTTTCCCTGTGCTTGTCTCTCTTGCTGTCCCTTCTTCCAGGTGCCAGAGGCTGCAGTGTTTGCGCCTTCTTACTTGCTATGGGGTGATGAGAGAAGCTCTGCAGTGGATGACTACTAGAAAAACTGTGTGATTGTGTCTTACTCTGGTGAATATCCCTACAGAGAAGGGTTCATTTCCTGGCAGGGCTCTGGTTTCTGCATGTTGGGTTTGAATTGTTTTGCGTCCCCTGAATTTGAGCCGAAGTCTGTGTGATGCATTTTCTTCAGAGATGGGCGAGGAGTTGGGTTAATGAAGAACTGACAGTGCTGTTTAGAGCCAAGCATAGTGCAGGCAGATGCTGTGTGTCTTTCCCCGGCACATAACTCTCGCAAAGCATATCAGTCCCAAGAGTGCCCCAGCCCCTGCTGGTCCAGACCTGGGCTCCCCTTACAGCTCTGATGCCTGCTATTTCAGTGCTGAGCCTCTCCGGAGCAGACACTGCCTATCAGTCAGAGTGGTTCCCAGTTTTGTACAGCCTAACAAAGACTATTTGATGTGATCAAATGCTCACCACTTAAAACCAAAACCCCGTTTCGCCTGGCATCTCTGCAATGTCTTCTCTGCACATTGCTGATGAGTTACTTTCATGTGTGACATTGCTAAGCACCATCCAGTAGGTGGCAGAGTGTTTGAGAGGACCAGAGGGTCTCCTCATTACACTGGTGAGGGTTGCTGGTGAACACACTGCTTTTGCAGTGTGCATTATGCACTTGTGATGAATGGAGGTGAAATACTCTCCTCCTGCCTCACAGATTCCTGTTCAGGCCTGCACTCCGAAACCCAGTTCCAGCTAATTAAACTAAAGTCCTAGTGCGTTGAATTATTTTTCCCTGAAAAAAGTGGCAGATGGCTTCTGTTAGGCATCTGCTCCCAGCATCTGCCCAGATGTGATCGTCCCCTCCTTGGGAAACATATAAAAGGGAGCAGAGCTGGAGAAACCTGGGGGAGGGAGACACTCCCTTTATCTGCAAAGATGAAATCAAGTAGTTTGTAGCAACTCGTGTTGGAGAAACGGCTCCTGTGCTTCTCACCAGCCCCTCACTGTAGCTGCTGCTCCTGAGTCTTGCAGTGGCAGAAAGAATTCAGGATGGGATCAGAGTGCGGCGGCTTTACCAGCAGTGGCGATCCTGTCTGGTGGGTTACAGAGCAGAGTGCTCCATGCCATCCCATCATCTGCTCTCGCCTCCTAATAACCCTGTTCTGAGGTGAATCCCACACCAGAGCCTAACAGAGTGTGGTGGGAAGGGGGTCCCATTCTGAACTGTGGCTGTGGGGGAAATCAGGCCATGCCCCAGCTTTCAGCTGTTCCAATTGTAGAGTTGGCTGGAATGTTTCTACCAAGGGACCTGGGAGGCGGAGAGCCAGTGTGTGAGGTCTGTGTGATGGGAAGCACTCAGTGGTCTCCTTTCCAGGAACCCAGTTTCACCTGCAAGTTGGAGAGGAATTCTCTAGTGGCACAAGCAAATAGGGCTTCCTCCCTAGCTGGTGCCTCTGGCTTCTGAACCTCAAAACATAATCCCAGTTTCAGATGCATGCAAAACAAACTACAGGGAGTTCAGAGTGCTATATAACCCTAGAGGTGCAGTTTCTGCCCCATCCACCATTGGGCAGAGTTTAGGTGCAGATCCCCTAACCAGTCCTGCATGTTGTATGCAGTGAAGTGTTCGCAGGGAGGGGAATTGCTAGCAGTGTAGGAAGGGAAGGGGAATGGGAGTTCTTGGGCCAGTGGAAACCATGCCAGCGACCAAAACAATTTTGTACTTAAGGGAGCAAAATGACTTGAGTATGAATAGCCCCAACCACCTTTCCACACACACACACTCCTTCAGGCTGTGGGGTAGCAGGGGATGTGTTTGTGTGAGCAGGCTAGCCACCTGCTGGTTGTGCTGAGCCCCCCAGATGGGAGGAGGCTGTATGATAGACACCCTGATCATGCAGGCTCCGGTTTGAATCAGCATTGTAGGAAGTGTGTAACTGGGACGTCATACACCTTGAAATAACATCCCCACCTCTTTGCTCACCCAGCTGTCCCTGGGGCAAACACATACACAGGCATGCTCACTTTTCTTCGGCTACCTTGTGTGTTTCAAAACCTCCCCCCAGATGCGTGCTGTTCATGTAGTGATTTGTTTCCAAAGTGCTCCATACGATCATCAGCTTCTGGTGACACCCTCCCCCCAGATGCTACTGTATTGTAGGTACAGAGGGGAAGCGACTTGCCGCTAGCTGCAGCAGTCAGAGGGAGAACTGGGATCAGAACTGGGGAGCTTCTGGCTCTTAGTGTTGTGCTCCTCCCACTGGCCATGCTGGCTCTCAGCAGTCAAAGTCTGTCCCTGCTCCATTCAGCTGCCATGAACAGAGACTGGCCCAGCAGCAGGCCGGAGGTTCTGGCTGGTAGTGCATGCACTGTTCTGCTGTCCCTCCACTTTCAAAATAGCGGTGTTAAGGAGCTGCCAATGCAGCCTGAAGGCCAGTAGCTTCCACTGATTGCGCTGTGGCCTTAATGGCAAGTAGCGTAGTCATTTGTATCTCGTCACTGGGCGGCCAGTGGGAGGTTACTGGCTTGTAGCCATTTATAGGCACATTGCCCCACTGGCACTGGGGCCTCTCTAGTTTTTTTGTGACGGGTTCAGAGGCCTTGGGTGCCTCTGAATTCCAGTGCCTTTTATTTGTTAACCTTCTGCCTGGGTGCTGTACCGTGCAGCCTCAGTCCCCTAGATGGCAGTGCGGGGTGAGGAATGAACTGGGGCTACAGGGTGCCAGGTTCTCAGTCCCTTTCACTTGTTGCCTCTGGTAGTTTGCAGACAGGCTTCCTGCAATACCTCACCCAAGCAGAGGCTGAGAGGCAGGGCACAGTTCAGGTATCTAAGAACTTTTTTCCAGCTGCTTGCACCAAGCCAGGCCAGTCTCCCACCCATTATATTTGCAACAGGATAATAATATACCATGGGACTCTTTGGACTTGTAGAAGAGATGCCAGGTAGCTATCTGCCCCCTGTAAGTGGTAATGGCAAGGCTCCTTCTTATCTTGCCCTACCCATTGTGTGGCACCGTTCTCTTTCCCTGATTACTTCTAAATTTACTGATAATAGCAAAACTTCATCACACATGTTCTGCCTTTGCTGCCACGTTACATGGAGTCTCAGCTGCAGAGGCACCTCTTCACCCAGGGTGGTAGGCAGAGGTGGGAGGAAGGGGTGTTAACATGAAAACCTTGGGAAGCCGAGGGTTCCTGTTAAAAATCCCTTCCCATTAGTTTTGAAATGGGAGCTGAGAACCTCTATACCATTCTCAGTAGGGGTATGTACATTGCAGTTGATAGGAAGTAGGGTAGCATCTATAAGCCCTGTAGTGTGGCACTTGCTGTTTTGTGTTGAAGAAGCTGCCTGACTCAAATCAGAGCAGCAGTTGTGTAACATGGTATGTCTATGTAGATGAATAAACACAGTTAAACTTGGGTCCCACCAGTGCCATGTGCTTCCTTCATATTATTTTTGTTGTGTAAAGCACAAAAGAGCAGCATGTGCATGTGGTGGGATTCCCAGGCTTTGATGCTGATCATCAGGAGTCTAGGGGGCCCTCCCTTCTGGCTGAGTTAAAGTACTAACTGCTTTGACGTCTCTGTTAAGTTAAGATACTCTAAATGCTGTGATCTGCATGGACTTTCTCATTTTATGTCTGGAATAAGCGTGGGCAGGGCAGTCGGGATCAGGGAGTGAGATGAATTTGGAGGGGAGCAGAGAACGGGACTTGTGTTTACACGAAGGAGAGAGGAGAATTTTAACAGCATGTTGGGAACTGAAAAGGTGATTCAGTGTGGTGGTGGTGTATCCTCATTGGTCCCAGGATATATTAGAGAGACATGACATGGATAGTGAGGTATATTATATTGGACCAGCTTCTGTTGGTGAAAGAGACCAGATTTTGAGCTGCACAGACCTGAGGAAGACCTTGTCTCTCAGTGGCTAATGGTTATTTTACTTCTTATAAAGACTTCCCCTAAGGCCACTGGTCTGGGCCAGCATTCTCTCCTGGTCTCTTGGATCATAGTTTGGAGAATAACAGAGAGACTGTTGGAAGGTGTAAGTTGGAGCAGAAATGCAAAGTCTCGCCTTTCTTCAGTATGTCTCAGTGATGGGAAGATAAGAGGAGTCCAGGGAGGTTTTTCCCAGTCAGTAGTCCTTTGTGGCCAGTAGATGGCAGCAGTTGTCTGTGCAGAATGCTCTGCGGGTCTCGGGACCCTGCTTAGGTGCAGAAAAGGCTTGGGGGCGATAGCGAGTAGCAGATCAGCCGAAGCTGGCAGCGGAGCCGCAGCAAAGGCTCTTGCAAGCTGGGCTGTACCTGTGTGTCAGGCAAAGGAAGGGACAGTCCCATCACCAGCCTTGCTCCCCTGCCCGCACCGGGAGAGCTGCAGACGGCGCAGGGGGCTGGCTGTGAGGAGAGCCTGAGGAAAAGGGAGTGAAGGAGGGAGACGGCAGCAGCTTGAAACTTAACAAGGATGGGAATGAGCTGCCCAGTGAAGTGGCTGAGCACAAGCCCAGCACCCCTCTGAAGGATGCTGGGGTAGGGCATTCACAGGAGCAGGGCGTGACACCCGTCAAAGAGGGAGCAGGGCCTAATTCAGAGAAAGGTGTGAGGTACCTGTCTTTGTCCAGGCCTCTCTCAAACTGTGTGTAGCATGCACTGGCTGGGTTTCCTCCCTCTCAGCTTAGCCAGCTCAGTGCTGCATGCGGAGGCTGTGTGTGCTGGGAGAGGGGTAGGGGGGAGCGGGGGTGTGTGGGGTCATGCACCCCCCAGATTTCTTCGATCATTTATATGCCCTGCCCTGAACCCCACTGCATACCACCAGAACCTTAAAATTGTGTTCCCCCCCCCCCCCCCCAACAGTTACGCATTGTCTCTGGCTAAGTGGGTTGTGGGCTTTATGTTCTCTTCTGGGCTGTGTTTGCTGTTGAACCTAACCTGGTGCAGTGCAGCCTGGAGGCAGTGGTGGTGGACACCTTCCATATGCTCACAATAACATTCATTTTTTGTAAGCAAAATGCACCTCTTCCATCCTCCCTCCAAAATGCAGGAGGTCCGAGTAGTCATGGTTAGCACAGCTCTGAGCCCTGCTGCTCTGTGCCTTGTAGAGGTCATCTGGCTGAAAGGCCAAGGTACAGCTCTTGGGAAGGACCACTCTGCCCTGAGCACGGTACAAAAAGGGTTGGCCAACCCTAGCAGATCCTGTTCCCCTCCTGTCCACTGCACTGTGGTGGCTTGCTGCTCTAAGTGCTGAGGACAAGGCCCTTTAGCCACTAGGATGTGCTGCAGCACCATGGAGAAAGCCAGAGCTAACACACTGTTTAAATAAATGGAAAAGGAGTACTTGTGGCACCTTAGAAACTAACCAATTTATTTGAGCATAAGCTTTCGTGAGCTACAGCTCACTTCATCGGATGCTGAAGTTTTTCCACTGCATGCATCCGATGAAGTGAGCTGTAGCTCATGAAAGCTTATGCTCAAATAAATTGGTTAGTCTCTAAGGTGCCACAAGTACGCCTTTTCTTTTTGCAGACTAACACGGCTGCTACTCTGAAACCTGTCTTTAAATAAATGGTTACGCTTACTTTCCCTATCTACCCGCCCCAGCCTGTGTGCTGGAGTGCAGCAGTAATTCCCTCTGTGGGAACAGTAGGAGTATACAGGAGAACTCTCCGGGAGCCCTCCCAATCCCTTTAATGCAGCATATAGAATGTCTCGGGGGAGGAGGGGTTGGGCTGACAGGGATGCTGGGCCCACTGGCCACTCCAGGTTTGGAAAAATTAACTTGCACTATACCAAAGAGCAGTAGAAATTTCCAATGGAACCAACTGAACAAAAAACAACAAGCAAACAAATAAAAGCTTCCCCTGCAGTGTTTGTGACCCAGCCATATGGAGCTAGAGCCTGGGAACTAGCAAATGAAATTGGCTGGAAACCAAGGAGGAGCAAACATAAAACTGACTCCTCCATTCCCATTCCCAACAGAGAGAGAGAGAGAAAGAGAAGGTGACTATAGCACATCCTTGTTGTCTGTGATTGTCGAGAACTTGGGTGGTTGTTTAAGTGTAGACAGTGGGTACAAGATACAAATAAAAACCCAGCCCCTGCACCAGTGAGCCTGGAAACTCAACAGACAGGCCCAGCAAAGGGTGGAAGGGGAAACAGAGATCCAGGGAGGGGAGGTAACTTACCCTCAGTGGCAGAGCCAAGAGGAGAATCCAGGTCTTCTGACTCCTAGCCAAGGGCCTAGCCACTGGACAGCACTGTCTCTCTACACATCTTAGTGCTGCTGGCTCTACTCTATCTGGGTGGGTTTGTTCACCTATGCAATTAGCAGTTGGAACATTGTTCTTTAATTAAATTAGTTCCTTTTAATTCATTTTGTTGTGCTGTGGGGCTTAATGTTTCCTCCAGCTGCAGATGCCTGAGCTGCTTCCCTAGGGCCCACCTTAGCAAACCTGCCCATGTGAACAGCCCTGTTGGACCGAGCGAATGCAACTACTGAGGTGTGTGAGGGCTACACATGTGGGTGAAAGTTTGCTAGAGGGGACTACTGCTCATTAGTTAGCGGGGAGAGGCTTCTCCAGGCAGGTCACCCAGACAGACACTGTGCACAGAGTGATTTGCCAGAAGGGAGCTCGGGCACTGAGAGATCCCTGCTGCTTAGCATTTCACGCAGGGCCAAGAGGTCCTGGGGTGGGGTGGAGGTGGGAGGGAGCATGTGCACAGTGTGTTCAAAGAACCTGAGTGAGTTGCTGGTTGGTAGTCCTTGCTGGCGGCAAGGAATCAGATGGCCAAAGAGGTGCTGGTGCCTATGCCTCTGTGGTGCAGTCCTGGCAAAGGGTCACTTTTCTTGGCTTGGACTATTCATGGTAGTGTTAGTGGTGATGTAAATATTGTCTTTCACCCCCCCCGTGTCTCAGTATTAATTGCTCCACCCCTACCCCTTCCCTGGTGCACATGCTGTACACTCCCTCACTCACACCCATACGTGTGCTATCACACGCATATAGCCATGCTCAGAGAGCGAAGCCCGCCTTGCCCTGCTGGCTGGGGGCAGTCACTCACCGGCTGGTCACACAGGGTCCATGCCACCCTTTGCCAGTGTCTCTGCCACCTTATAATCGATGCAGCAGTTTCTTCATAAACATGTTCACACAAGGCAGTCCTCTTCCTTGAGCGACCTTTCTTCTTCGAGGGCTCTCCCGGTGGGTGCTTCACTTGAGGTGTCAGGGTGCCCTGGAGCTGTCGAGCGGAGATTTTCAGCAGCAGTGTCTGGTCGGGGCACGCGTGCGCAGTAGCCATCTCACGCCACCACTGGTGCCTGGTGTAGTGCGCGCATGCTCCAGTTCCTTCTCTGCTGTCCTCGGCTTGAGACGGATTCCGTTTGTGGTGTCACTGTGACCCTTCAAACAGGGTTAGAGTTGTTAGATAGCTTAGTTTACCCTTGTTAATTCAAAATGTAGTGCTTTCTGAGTGTAGTTTCTTAGTTAAGTTTAGTTGGGGGGAAAAAGGTTTCTGTCCTGCAGTTTTTGACAGGAATGTCTCAGATATGCCTGGCTCCCCAGGTTTTAAAAGGTGCACTTCTTGCAAAGATGCAATACCAATCTCTGCTGGACACTCCCTTTGTGTCCAGTGTTCAGGTGAGTCGTACATACCACAGAAGTGCGCTCACTGCAATCTGAAGACTAGGGGAAGGAGACCTAGGGACCTTCGACTCAAACTCATTTTAATGGCAAAATCCCTAACTCCCACCTCGAACCCCGGACAGACCACAACAAGGGACTCTCTGGGCACAGACTCTGTTGGCAGACTAAGCGCCATCTCCTCTGTAAAACTGAGGAAAAAGGCCACAGCTTCACCAAGCCGAGAACCATTAAAAAAGAAACAGTCTCCGGCAAGGTCTCTGCCTGCAGTGCCAACCTCATCCAGAGTAAGCACCTTTGATGCACCAGGCACCGCTGGCTCTGTCCGCTCTGGGATCTCTGCTGGCAGGATGGAGGAGGAGTCGAGTGGCAGGCACAAAACAGCCGCCGCTCCTCCACAGCACCGACTACCCCTGCGAAGGGCTCGGTCCCACAACCTCTGCCACGTGGGATAGCTCCCCCTCCGGCACCGAGTTCATCGGCGCCGACCACAGTTCCCCTAATACAGACATCTGACGTGCAAGCATCATTTACCACCGGAGCTCCACTACTCGGCACCGCTTGCTCGCTGGTACTGATGGCACCGGGCCAACCTGATTCTCCCATTGCTCCACCTTTCTTGAGTGATAAGGACGCCGCCGCAGAGGAAGCAGTCAGGACACTCCTCCTCAGCAGGCACTGAACCTCATTATAGACCCAGGGAAGAGAGCACCAGGGACCTGCCATCATGGCTCGCTAACCCCTGGATGTGCCCTCTCATGCCATTTCCCATCCAATGGGATCCATGAGCAGCCTACAGGTCTCAATTTCACAGACTTCCCTCTTCCCACAGGAAACCTATACACATTGCCCATCAGTGCCAGAACATAAGAACGGCCACACTGGGTCAGACCAAAGGTCCATCCAGCCCAGTATCCTGTCTCCCGACAGTGGCCAATGCCAGGTGCCCCAGAGGGAGAGAACCTAACAGGTAATGATCTAGCGATCTCTCTCCTGCCATCCATCTCCACCCTCTGACAAACAGAGGCTAGGGACACCATTCCTACCCATCCTGGCTAATAGCCATTAATGGACTTAACTGGATAAATTCATGGAGGTTCTCTTTTAAACCCTGTTATAGTCCTAGCCTTCACAACCTCCTCTGGCAAGGAGTTCCACAGGTTGACCGTGCGCTGAGTGAAGAAGAACTTCCTTTTATTTGTTTTAAACCTGCTAACCTGCCGCCTTGCTGGAACCTGCAGACACGGTGTGGCAAACTCCTGCCACCATTCCCCCAACCAATAAATGTATGGACAGGAAATACCAAATGACAAATAAAGGAATGGATTTCCTGCTCTCACACCCACAACCAAACTCCTTTGTGGAGTGGTTAGCAAACGGGGCAAACAATCTCAATTCAAATCCACACCCCTAGATAAGGAGTGGAAGAGATTGGACCTCCTAGGGCACAAAGTTTACACTTCAGCGATTCTCCAGTTCCTCTATACGGCTAACTGTACAGCATTGCTCTTAAATTATGACCATGACAATTATACCAAATGGACAGATTTCATACAGGATGTTCCTGAGGAACAAAGAGAACAATTTGGGGCCATTGTCAACAAGGGACAACTTATTGCTAGGACAGCGCTCCAGGCAACCCTTGACGTGGCAAACAAAGCAGCGCTCATGAAGGCAACAGCCATCGTCATGCACAGAGCATCATGGCTTCATTCATCGGACATGCCCAGAGAACTACAACACAAGGTTGAAGACCTTCCCTTTGACAGGGGCAAGCTCTTTTCTGCTAAGATGGACGAAGTCCTCCATTCCATGAAGGGCTCTAGAGCAACACTAGGAACCTCGGGATATACAAACCCCCCAACAGGAGACAGAGATGGCAACCATACAGTCAGAACAGAGACAACATGTCGCAGAGCCAACAGAGACCATATGATGGACAAATAAACAGACCATAGAGAAGTCACCATAACCAATCTCAGACTACCCACCTGACGTCCCTACCTCCACCAAATAAGCTGCAATTTTGAAAAGTTGGTCGAGGGTCTGATTGACCTCCCCTGACCACCAGTGCCAATGGACAGAACCCAAATTTTTGGTCCTCAACTCAGGCCATTTTACCATACAGACCACTGGATTTTAGAGATCATCTGAATGGGTTATACCATCCCCTTTATCTCTTGCCCACCTACCCACACCCTTTCCCCATCCCTCTTCAGGGACCCTTCTCACAAGTACCTACTGAGACAAGAAGTACATCATCTTCTGCAAATAGGGGCCGTGGAACAAGTTCAACCACAACACAGAGGGGAGGGATTTTATTCACATTATTTCCTGACTCAAAAGAAAAACGGGGGGTGGAGACTCATACTAGATCTCAGAAAACTCAACAAATTCATCTGTACCCACAGATTCAAAATGATCACCCTGAACTTGATAATCACAGCGCTGGAAGAGGGAGACTGGTTCTCAGCCCTCGACCTACAAGATGTTCATTTCCACATTACCACTGATCTCGCTCTCAGACATTTCCTACGATTCACAGTGGGACAAGAACGTTTCCAACACAGAGTACTACCATTCGGACTATCAACAGCTCCACGAGTCTTCACCAAAACACTAGGAGTAGTAGTGGCTCATTTACGCAGACAGGGAACCTTGATCCTCCCATAATAAAAGGCACCACATTGACAGAGACTGCATGAAACAGCCATCAAACCATCTCTCTTTTTCACTCCTGGGGCTTCAAAACAACGAAAAGAAATCTACCCTAACTCCAGTAAAACAGTTAGATTTCATAGGAGCACACCTGGACTCAGTTGTGGCCAAAGCATCGCTACCGATGACCCGATTCACAGCAATGACCTCCCTCATATCGGGGTCTCAGATAGCCCGGGAGCATCTGCACACACCTGCCTACAACTGTTGGGACGCATGGTGGCCACCACTTTCGTTGTCAAACGTGCCAGGCTACGCATGCAGTGCCTTCAGAGATGGCTGAGTTTGGTATATGTCCTACGAAAACACAGTCTAAACCAAAGAATCACACCAACCCCAGAGGTTCTACATTGACTACAATGATGGACAAACCCAACAAACATCTGCTCTGGCATCCCATTTCAACAGGATGCACCATCCATACAAATCACAACAGACGTCTCGCTGATCAACGGGGGGACTCACTTCAATCAGCGCACCACCCAGGGCAAATTGTCCCCCACAGAAACACATCTATACATAAACCTGCTCGAATTATGCCCAGTCTGAAAAGCATGCCTCCACTTCCTCCCTCTTATATGAGATAAAACAATAAGGATCCTGACAGACACTATTGCATGTATGTTTTTTATCAACCGCCAGGGTGGAGCACATTCCCACTCCTTATGCACAGAGGACTTAAAACTATGGAACTGGTGCATAAAGCAGAACATCGCTACTACAGCATCTTACCTCCCAGGTTGACTGAATATAATGGCGGACACATTAAGCAGACGTTTTTCCCAAGAGCACGAATGGGAACTGAATGATGAAATAACACTTCATATTTTTCACAGGTGGGGATCCCCACACATGGACCTGTTTGCGATGCCAGCAAACAAGAAATGCCCAAAGTTCTGCTCATGAGTAAGACGAGGAACACGATCCCTAGGGGACACTTTCCTCATCAAATGGAATGCTCCTTTTCTATATGCGTTCCCACTGATATCTCTAATCTCAACAGTAGTACACAAAATATGAACCTATAGGACCAAAATAATACTCATAGTACCAACATGGCCCAGACAGACTTGGTTTCCTTACCTGATACGCATGGCGATATGCACACCGTTCACTCTCCCTCGCCTACCGAATTTTCTCTCACAGGACAACAATCAGGTTCTCCATCCGGACCCATCTGGAAACTTCACCTGAAGGCATGGCTCCTTCATGGTTTCAACACTATGAACTAGCCTGCTCAGAACAAGTAAAATACGTGTTAATAAACAGCAGGAAACATAGTACGCGTACTACTTATCACCAAAAATTGAAAAGATTCTTTGTATGGTGCCAGAACAAATAAATATCTGCAAGCCAGGCACCACTCCCACTAATTCTGGAATATCTACTATCCCTAAAGAACTCGGGGATCGCTACGAGCTCGCTGAAGGTTCATCTCATGCACATAACAGCCTTCCATCAACAGGTGGATGGGACCTCAATATTCGCTCATCCGATTAGTAAGCGGCTTTTATGGTCATACAGAATATGTACCCGGACATCTGTGAACCAACACCAGCATGGGATTTAAATCTCGTTCTCAAAAGTCTAACCAGAGCACCATTTGAGTCTTTAGCCACCTGCTCATTACTTCACTTATCTATGAAAATGGCATTCCTGGTCGCCATTACATGGGCACGAAGGGTCAGCGAGATAGGGGCTCTCATGGTTCACTCCTCATACACAATGTTCTTGAAGGATAAAGTGACACTTAGAACATGCCCAAAATTTATGCCCAAAGTATAAATCTCAACCAGCTGATTCACTTGCCTACATTTCATCCTAACCCTCATAATAATGCCCAAGAGGCAGTCTTGCATACACTAGATGTGTGCCGTGCCTTGACCTTTTATCTGGACAGAACGAAGCCCTTCTGAAAATCCTCCAGACTATTTGTGTCAACAACAGAACGATCAAAGGGATCTGCCATATCTACACAAAGATTAACTAAATGGATATCTAGCTGTATACATATGTACTATTCACTACACATCACTGAAGCCCCTCCAGGCAATTCAAGATCAGACACAAGACTAGGCCTCACTTGTGACGAAGTGGGACTGTTCTTAATGTTTCCTCTGAATAGTGTGGGGGTGCCTCAGTTTCTCCTGTGCAGTTCTTAAGTCTCGAGGTGGTTGGATAAAGGTGTGTGATCGTTGCAGAGCCCTAGAGGGCAAGTGTGTGCAGGGGTCTGGACACAGAGAATGGACACCCTGTTTCCTGGCAACTGATGGCCTGGCCCTTCCCCCTGCGAGGTGAGAGCTAAAGGGTTGGAGAACAAAGGAATCAGGTGACCTCCTGGCCCGGAAAAGGGGAAAGCCCAGAGGAGGAGGGGCTGGAGGGAGTTTCAGTTTTGGGGCTGGCTGGCACATGGAGTGAAGGGCAGACATGGTTGTCTGGCTCCCTGCCCCCCAGAATGGACCCAGCTGAGGGGTCCTGTTCTCTGCACCTGCAAGCTCTGTGTTAGACCATGTTCCTGTTGTCTAATAAACCTTCTGTTTTACTGGCTGGCTGAGAGTCCCATCTGACTGCAGAGTTGGGGGGCAGGACCCTCTGGCTTCCCCAAGACCCCGCCTGGGCGGACTCGCTGTGGGAAGCGCAGGGAGGGGCAGAGGATGCTGAATGCTCCGAGGTCAGACCCAGGAAGGTGGAAGCTGTGTGAGCTTTGTGTCCTGAAGACAAGCTGCTCACAGAAAGGAGACTTCCCCAGAGTCCTCCTGCCTGGCTTCATGGGGAGCAGTTCCAGAGCAACGCCTGGGGACTCCGTGCCTCCTCCTCTGGGCTTGGGATCTGCCATATCTACACAAAGATTAACTAAATGGATATCTAGTTGTATACATATGTGCTATTCGCTACACAACACTGAAGCCCCTCCAGGCAATTCAAGATCAGACACAAGACTAGGCCTCACTGTACTAGCCTCAGCAATGAACGCAACTCTGAAGTCCCTTCCCTCCTCGTGAGGGCACTGCTCTACATTCACCTAAAGTGGAGTACCCCCAGGGACAGCACTCGAAGAAGAGAAGGTTACTCACCTTGTGCAGTAAATGAGATTCTTCGAGATGTGTGTCCCTGTGGGTGCTTCACTACCCATCCTCCTCCCCTCTACTTTGGAGTACGAGGTAAACACTCCACAGCAGAGAAGGAACTGAAGGGATTGGGGCATGCACATGCTACATGAGGCACCAACGGCTCCGTGAGACGGCTACTGCACACGCGCCCCCAACCAGACACTGCTAACGAAAATCTCCCATCAATGGCGCCAGGACGCACCGACACCTAAAGTGGAGCACCTACTGGGACAGCACTTGAAGAAGCTCAGTTACTGCACAAGGTGAGTAACCTTCTCTTAAGTGCAATGTGAGAGTGATAATTCGCCAATTGTGAATGCAGGGTCCTTGACCAGACTGAGGTGTCCTCCCCGTCCTGATGGGCTCTCTAATTTGGTCTGCCCAGAGCGTAAAGATGGCCCTGGCACTGCAGCCACTGGGTTATTTCCACAAGGCCCCTGGAGGAGCCTGCTTTCTTTCTGTCTCCTGCTCGTTTCCTCCTGTTCTCCATGAATTGCTTGCTGCACCAGGAGACTGTGCTACAGGTGTTTTGGTGGCATAGCAGTGCTGGCAGAGCCTCCTGGTGTAGATACAGCTTATGCCAACAGAGGGCGTTTTTCTGTCAGCACAGTAACACCACCTCCACGAAGAATCATACGACTGGAAGGAACCTCAAGAGGTCGTCTAGTCCAGCCCCCTGCACTTGTGGCAGGACTAAGTATTATCTAGACCAGAGGTGGGCAAACTACGGCCCGCGGGACCCTCCTGCCCAGCCCCTGAGCTCCTGGCCCGGGAGGCTAGTCCCCAGCCCCTTCCCTGCAGCCTCAGCGCGTCACTGGCACAATGCTCTGGGCGGCCGGGCAGCACAGTTGCAGAGCTGCAGCCTGACCCAGTACTCGGGGCGGCGTGGCTGTTGGGCCGCCAGCCACCGGTGCTCCAGACAGCACGGTAAGGGGGCAGGAGGGGTTGGGGGATAGAGAGCAGGGGAGTTCGGGGGTGAGGTCGAGGCGGTCAGGGGGTGTGGTCGGGGCCCTCAGGGGGTGGGGAACAGGGGAGTTGGATGGGGCAGGAGTCCTGGGGGGCAGTCAGGAATGAGGAGGGGTTGGATGGGGCGGCAGGGGGACGTCAGGGGTGGAGGGTCCGGGGGTAGTCAGGGGACAGGGAGCAGGGGGTGGTGGATGGGACGAGTCCTGGGGGGCCATCAGGGAACGGGGGGGGTTGGATGGGGCAGGAGTCCCAGCGGAGCTGTCATGGGGAGAGAAGCAGGGGGGTCGGATAGGAGGCAGGGGCCAGGCGATGCCTGGCTGTTTGGGGGGAGACAGCCTCTCCTAACCGGCCCTCCATACAATTTTGGAAACCCGACGTGGCCCTCAGTCCAAAAGGATTGCCCGCCCCTGATCTAGACCATCCTTGACAGGTGTTTGTCTAACCTGCTTGTAAAAATCTCCAGTGATGGAGATTCCACAACCTCCCTAGGCAATTTATTCCAGTGCTTAACCATCCTGACAGTCAGGAAGTTTTTCCTAATGTCCATCTTAAACCGCCCTTGCTGCAATTTAAGCCTATTGCTTCTTCTCCTAGCCTCAGAAGTTAAGAACAAACAATTTTTCTCCCTCCTCTTTGTAACAACTTTTATGTACTTGAAAACTGTTATCATCTCTCCTCTCAGTCTTCTCTTTTCCAGACTAAACAAACCCAATTTTTTCAAACTTCCCTCATAGGACATGTTTTCTTGACCTTTAATCATTTTTGTTGCTCTTCCCTGGACTTTCTCCAATTTGTCCACATCTTTCTTGAAATATGGCGCCCAGAACTGGACACAATACTCCAGTTGAGGTCTAATCAGCGTGGCGTAGAGCGGAAGAATTACTTCTTGTGTCTTGCTTACCACACTCCTGCTAATACATCACAGAATGATGTTCTCTTTTTTTGCAATAGTGTTACACTGTTGACTCAGATTTAGCTTGTGGTCCACTCTGATCCCCAGATCCCTTTCTGCAGTACTCCTTCTTAGACAGTCATTTCCCCTTTTGTATGTGTGCAACTGATTGTTCCTTCCTAAGTGGAGTACTTTGCATTTGTCCTTATTGAATTTCATCCCATTTACTTCAGACCATTTCTCCAGTTTGTCCAGATCATTTTGAATTATAATTCTATCCTCCAAAGCACTTGCAACCCCTCCCAGCTTGGTATTGTCCGCAAACTTTATAAGTGTGTTATCTATGCCATTATCTAAATCAGTGATGAAGATATTGAACAGAACTGGACCCAGAACTGAACACTGTGGATCCCCACTCATTATGTCTCTGTTTTCACTAACAAGGTCAGCTCCCAGACTGCTGCGCTGGGCATCACAAAATGGGGAAGAGATGGCCAGCCCTCTGTGGAGATAGAGGTGGTTAGGGACTATTTAGAAAAGCTGGACGTGCACAAGTCCATGGGGCCGGACGAGTTGCATCCAAGAGTGCTGAAGGAATTGGCGGCTGTGATTGCAGAGCCATTGGCCATTATCTTTGAAAACTCGTGGCGAACGGGGGAAGTCCCGGATGACTGGAAAAAGGCTAATGTAGTGCCAATCTTTAAAAAAGGGAAGAAGGAGGATCCAGGGAACTACAGGCCAGTCAGCCTCACCTCAGTCCCTGGAAAAATCATGGAGCAGGTCCTCAAAGAATCAATCCTGAAGCACTTACATGAGAGGAAAGTGATCAGGAACAGTCAGCATGGATTCACCAAGGGAAGGTCATGCCTGACTAATCTAATTGCCTTTTATGATGAGATTACTGGTTCTGTGGATGAAGGGAAAGCAGTGGATGTATTGTTTCTTGACTTTAGCAAAGCTTTTGACACGGTCTCCCACAGTATTCTTGTCAGCAAGTTAAAGAAGTATGGGCTGGATGAATGCACTATAAGGTGGGTAGAAAGCTGGCTAGATTGTCGGGCTTAACGGGTAGTGATCAATGGCTCCATGTCTAGTTGGCAGCCGGTATCAAGTGGAGTGCCCCAAGGGTCGGTCCTGGGGCCGGTTTTGTTCTATATCTTCATAAATGATCTGGAGGATGGTGTGGATTGCACTCTCAGCAAATTTGCGGATGATACTAAACTGGGAGGAGTGGTAGATACGCTGGAGGGGAGGGATAGGATACAGAAGGACCTAGACAAATTGGAGGATTGGGCCAAAAGAAATCTGATGAGGTTCAATAGGGATAAGTGCAGGGTCCTGCACTTAGGATGGAAGAATCCAATGCACCGCTACAGACTAGGGACCGAATGGCTAGGCAGCAGTTCTGCGGAAAAGGACCTAGGGGTGACAGTGGACGAGAAGCTGGATATGAGTCAGCAGTGTGCCCTTGTTGCCAAGAAGGCCAATGGCATTTTGGGATGTATAAGTAGGGGCATGGCGAGCAGATCGAGGGACGTGATCGTTCCCCTCTATTTGACATTGGTGAGGCCTCATCTGGAGTACTGTGTCCAGTTTTGGGCCCCACACTACAAGAAGGATGTGGATAAATTGGAGAGAGTCCAGCGAAGGGCAACAAAAATGATTAGGGGTCTAGAACACCTGACTTATGAGGAGAGGCTGAGGGAGCTGGGATTGTTTAGCCTGCAGAAGAGAAGAATGAGGGGGGATTTGATAGCTGCTTTCAACTACCTGAAAGGGGGTTCCAAAGAGGATGGCTCTAGACTGTTCTCAGTGGTAGCAGATGACAGAACGAGGAGTAATGGTCTCAAGTTGCAGTGGGGGAGGTTTAGATTGGATATTAGGAAAAACTTTTTCACTAAGAGGGTGGTGAAACACTGGAATGCGTTACCTAGGGAGGTGCTTGAATCTCCTTCCTTAGAGGTTTTTAAGGTCAGGCTTGACAAAGCCCTGGCTGGGATGATTTAACTGGGAATTGATCCTGCTTCAAGCAGGGGGTTGGACTAGATGACCTTCAGGGGTCCCTTCAACCCTGATATTCTATGATTCTATGTCCTTCCAGCATGACTGTGAACCACTGATAACTACTTTCTGGGAACGGTTTTTCAACCAACCAGCTATGCACCCACCTTATAGTAGTAGCTCCATCTAGGTTGCATTTCCCTAGTTTGTTTATGAGAAGGTCATGTGAGACAGTATCAAAAGCTTTACTAAAGTCAAGATATACCACGTCTGCCGCTTTCCCCCAGCAATAAGCTTAAGAACATTAGCTAGGCCTTCAGAAGCACTCTTCTATTCATCAGGGCTGCATCTGACTGGGGGTTTTGCCGACATAGTGATGTCAGCAGGGGTGGGGGGAGTTAATACCATTCTATGACATAGGTATGCCAACAAGGCTGTGTTGTAGATCTGGGCGGGGATAGAGAACAGGGCAAAGAGGGGGTTAAACTGAGGGTGAGGGCCCCGGGATTGAAAGTCTTCTGGGAGGGCTGAGCACTGTAGCCTGCGTTGGGGGAAGAGAGAGAGAGGCCATGGGGAAATGGCAGGGTGCAGGTGCTATGTGCTGGCTGCGGGACAACCTCAGTTTTTGGGAAATCCTGGACACCCCATCATATCAGGCATTGGCACCCTGACAGCAGGATTGTCTGGCTATGTAGACTCCCTCCTCAGGCCCTACGCTACCAGCACTCCCAGCTATCTTCGAGACACCACTGACTTCCTGAGGAAACTACCATCGGTGATCTTCCTGAAAACACCATCTTGGCCACTATGGCTGTAGAAGCCCTCTGCACCAACATTCCACACAAAGATGGACTACAAGCCGTCTGGAACAGTTTCCTCGATAATGTCACGGCAAACCTGGTGGCTGAACTTTGTGACTTTGTCCTCACCAATAACTATTTCACATTTGGGGACAATGTATACCTTCAGATCAGCGGCACTGCTATGGGTACCCGCATGGCCCCACAGTATGCCAACATTTTTATGGCTGACTTAGAACCACGCTTCCTCAGCTCTCGTCCCCTAACGCCCCTACTCTACCTGCGCTATATTGATGACATCTTCATCTTCTGGACCCATGGAAAAGAAGCCCTTGAGGAATTCCACCATGATTTCAACAATTTCCATCCCACCATCAACCTCAGCCTGGACCAGTCCACACAAGAGATCCACTTCCTGGACACTACGGTGCTAATAAGCGATGGTCACATAAACACCACCCTATACCGGAAACCTACTGATCGCTATTCCTACCTACATGCCTCCAGCTTTCATCCAGACCACACCACACGAGCCATTGTCTACAGCCAAGCTCTACGATACAACCGCATTTGCTCCAACCCCTCAGACAGAGACAAACACCTACAAGATCTCTATCAAGCATTCTTACAACTACAGTCCCCACCTGCTGAAGTGAAGAAACAGATTGACAGAGCCAGAAGAGTACCCAGAAGTCACTTACTACAGGACAGGCCCAACAAAGAAAATAACAGAACGCCACTAGCCGTCACCTTCAGCCCCCAACTAAAACCTCTCCAACGCATCATCAAGGATCTACAACCTATCCTAAAGGACGACCCATCACTCTCACAGATCTTGGGACACAGGCCAGTCCTTTATTACAGACAGCCCCCCAACCTGAAGCAAATACTCACCAGCAACCACACAACAGAACCACTAACCCAGGAACCTATCCTTGCAACAAAGCCCGTTGCCAACTGTGTCCACATATCTATTCAGGGGACACCATCATAGGTTCTAATCACATCAGCCACACTATCAGAGGCTCTTTCACCTGCACATCTACCAATGTGATATATGCCATCATGTGCCAGCAATGCCCCTCTGCCATGTACACTGGCCAAACTGGATAGTCTCTACGTAAAAGAATAAATGGACATAAATCAGATGTCAAGAATTATAACATTCATAAACTAGTCGGAGAACACTTCAATCTCTCTGGTCACCTAAAAGTGGCAATACTTCAACAAAAAAACTTCAAAAACAGACTCCAAGGAGAGACTGCTGAATTGGAATTCATTTGCAAACTGGATACAATTAACTTAGGCTTGAATAGAGACTGGGAGTGGATGGGTCATTACACAAAGTAAAACTATTTCCTCGTGTTTATCCCCCCCACCCCCCCTCCCCACACACACACACACACACTCTCTCTCTCTCTCTCTCTCTCTCCTCTGCTGGTAATAGCTCACCTTAAAAGTGATCACTCTGGTTACAGTGTGTACGGTAACACCCATTGTTTCATGTTCTCTATGTATATAAATCTCCCCACTGTATTTTCCACAGTATGCATCCGATGAAGTAAGCTGTAGCTCACAAAAGCTTATGCTTAAATAAATTTGTTAGTCTCTAAGGTGCCACAAGTACTCCTTTTCTTTTTGCGAATACAGACTAACACGGCTGCTACTCTGAAACCAGTTTTTGGGGAGGTGTTTCTCTGCTCTCTGTCAAGGGAGAGGCTGACTCTGAGGGTCTGTCAGAGGCATGCTGGCAGAGAGGCTGTTCTCTCTGGCTCACTCCCCTTTGTTCTCCTGGCCCTACTCGGGGCTTTAGGGGCAGTGCGATTGTCAGGCTATTTGTGCCCCACAAACCTCCTGGAAGTTGTCTCCAGTGCCGACTAGGGGGTAGGGTCTTTGAGGGAATGGTGGGGCAACTCCCACCACAGTTGCTTTAGTCTCTGTCTCGGTTTTGTGGCTGATACAGAGAGCTTGCTGCAGGAAGTCTCTCGTGCAGTGGCGCCCGTCCAACTGTGAGCCGTGGAGAGACCGGCCTCCTGGAAGGGAGATGCAAGGGCCCTAAACGCAGCTCAGAGGTGATGCCACCGTGGGGAGGCTTCCATATTTATTTCATTTTGCATCTCTGCTCAAGTCATTTTGCGCTCTAATGAGCAAGAGGAAAATAAATGGGAAGCAAGAAGAGAAGGGGACTGGTGGTCAGCATGCCTTGGTTAAGTGCGGGAAGCACCTTAATTGTTAGTCAGGGCTTGTCAGCTGCATCACAGGAGCTCTGGATAAAGTGTTCCAGTGAAGAAGATAATTGAAAATCAAAAAAGACTTTGTTAATTTGATTAGGCAGAGCCGTAGTTGAATTGTTCTTCATCAAAAGAGATTTAATTTTGACATGCAATTAAATCCTTCTGCTGTATTGCTGCCCTGCTCATTCCCAGCAATAGAGATGGCTTGGCAGAAGGGGAGAGGGAGCTTTAAAGGATGGAAAAAAGCTGAGTGGTGCGGAGAGGGGGATGGAAAGGCTGTCAAAGAGGGGAAGGCACAGGGAAAGAGCAGCTGGAAGGAAACTGAAGGAATAATGGGACTGAGAATGGGATAGAGAGACGGTGTGGGAGAGAATGGGAGTCACTGCACAAGGAGGCATGAGAGGGCAATTTTTCTGGGGTTGCAGAGAGCCTGCTCTGCCTGGGGGGCATGGCCACATTCCGGTGTCATTAGCTTGGTGCTGTGCGCAATGAAAGGGTTAACCTGGGCGAGTCCTGTGCAGAGGCCATTGCCAGAATCCATTTGCTGTCATTAGCAAATCTTACCAATTAATGCTGACTTTGACATACGTGTTATAATTGTATAAAATAATTGAATTAGTGTAACATGCTGGGGGAGTGCAAGGCAGCCCGGCCTCCACGCTGTCTCCTAAACTATTCTTCAAACCTTAGCTGCCCTGGTCTCCCCTCATCCCAGCCCTGATGGTTTCCAGCACAGCTGTCTGCTATAGGGAAGCCTTTAAACCGGCCTCAAAATGGCAAACAGACCCACTCACATGGTGTGACTCCATTTTCTTCACTCCTCATTTCCTCCTTTTGGGTTCTCTGCTAATAATAACCATGGTGGAAGGGCTCTTGGATTTTAAATTGCCCAGGGATGGCTGCCTTGAAGGCCCAGACCTGGCTCTGGGTGATGACGAGTATGGATTTCACAAGGCAGCTGACCTGGTGCCCCTCAAAGGGCAGCAGCAAAGGACCTCTCCCTACATGTTATTGTTTTAGCCTGCAATCTGAGCCATGCCCCGTCACCATAGCCCAGTCAAGGCAGGAGGCCAGAGACACTGCAACAGTTGCACTTGGGATATGTCTACACACAGGGATAAAAGACCTGCAGCGTGGCCGTTGCTGGCCTGGATCAGCTGACACCAGGCTCGGGCTGTGGGGCTAGAAATCACTTGTGTCGATGTTTGGCCTTGAGCTCTAGGATCCTCCACTCTCACGGGATCCCAGAGCTTGGGCCCTAGCCCAAGCCCGAATGTCTACACAGTGATTTTTCAGCCCCAGAGCCTGAGTCCCAATAGCCCAAGTCAGCTGACATGGGTCAGCTGGTTTTTGTGGTTTTTTTTGTTTTTGTTTTTTTTATCCCTGTACACATCCCATTGGAGACCAAGGGTAGAAACCTTTGAGAACTGACCCTGTTTTTGCTGCTTGCGTAGTGACACAGTGCAGACAGAGTCTGTTTGGACAGGGATGTCCGCAGGGTACAGGTGTTCCATGGGACTCTCCTGTCAAGACCAAGTAGCCCCTGATGGCTGGAGGTGGGGGCTGAGGAGGCAAGGTCCGAGGGAACATGGAAACTGCCTGCCGTGGTTAGAGAGTGGAATTCCAGCTGAAACTGTAAGCTGGGCAGCAGAGGAGGTGCCTCGGAAAGGCACAGCCATTTGGAGGCTGGACACTGCTCACTCTGTTCCCAGTGCAGAAGGAAAACCCCAATGAAGGAAGAGGCCCAACTGTGTTCTGTGCCTTGCCTGGCAACCTGCCACATGATGCTTCACTTCTTTCTGTCTCTAAATGGGCAATGGACTTCAGCAGCAGCACCATCCTTTCCTCTCCATCCCTCAGCTGGGGGGAAATAATTGAGCAGGGGACAAAGAGGCCGGGCTTAATTTAGAGGAGTCATTTTGTTTGCAGGGGAATGTTACCTCTCTGGCAATATTTTGAGAGGAATTTGACTAAACAGTTGGTTTAGCACGGGGGCCACAAGCTGATTTATCCCAGGCATGCGAGGCCTCCTGCAAGACTGCAGCTCCCTACTGGTGCAGGGAGATGGGAGAAGCTGCAGTGCCCAAAGCAGGGCTCCCCACAAGCTCCTGCTCCTCACTGTGTTGGTGAGGGCAGAGGATTATTGCTGGAGCAGTAATCTCTCTGCTGCACAAACAAGGGGAGGTGGGATTGCAGGATAAAATCCCACCATTGGGGCTGCAGTTTCAGAGCTAGCAGTGAGAGCAGGAGGACAGTGGGATGTGATGCTGTTTTAAAAAGTGAGAGAAATGTTTTAATTTAGCCTGTAGTCAGAGCGAAGAAAGGCCCTGCAAAGGGGTAGGGGCTTAAAGAGAAAATCCAAAGGCGTCTGTTTACTGCAGTTGGATTTTCACTCCATTTTCACCCATAGCAACAAAGGTCACAGTTAAATGGAGTTTGCAGTTCATAGTCTACATCACAAAACCACTGCAATTTGACACAACTTAGCATAGTTAGTAGTGCCTCTCTATCCAGGCTGCAGCATATCTGTATGGGTGTGGGACTAGACTAGCAGGCAGCACTGCAGGTCAGGATTGAGGGGTGTCAGCAGAGCTGGATGGATGGCTGCAGGGCTGAAATAGCAGGGGATGCAGGAGGTCAGGACTGAGGCATCGGCAGAGCTGGGCAGGAGACTTTTTGGCTAGGGGATGAATTCTCTCATTTTTCCAGATTCTCTTTAAAATTCAACAAACCTCAATACAAACAAACCTCTCCCATTTTCTTTGCTGTCTCTAGTTTCTCAGACAGCTAATTAGCTGGTTGAGTTTCCAAGTTCTCGGCCATTAGCAAATCATGCTGCCGTACTAGAGATGGGCCCTGCGCTGTACCAGCTCATTGTACCTGTGCCCTTCCCTCAATCTTGGCACTAATGCTTGGACTTCTTGGCACCAGGGGGTTGAGGCTGCTCTGATTTAATTCCTCTTAGACTGTGTGGAGCCATAAGGAGACTCCATTTCTATTGCTGTTCTACCTGCCGGACCGGGTGGAGCTGCTTGAAGAGGAGATTGACTGGACTGAGCAATTTCACTGTCCATTGAAGGGCCATTAATGCGAATGAACACCTGGCAGGAACTCAGGCTTCTCATCTCGTGGCAGGGCAGGGAACAGCATCTTGCTGCTCACTGGAATCCGTTCTGATCATGCAGACCAGGCCGCCTTCTGTGGCACAGACAAAACACTCCACTGTGCACGCAGTTCTCCTCCTCAGGAGAAGATGTGGGAGAGAGTGATAGATGTTAATCGCGCAGCTTAGTGCCGGGGTTTTCAACCTTTTTTCATTTGTGGACCCCTAAAAAGTTTCAGATGGAGGCATAGACCCCTTTGGAGATCTTAGACATATCTGCAGCCCACCAGGGGTCCGTGGGCACAGGTGGAGAACCACTGTCTTAGTGCACTACTGGAAGATGCTCAGACACTACAGTGATGAGGGCAGGTTAAGAATTTGAACAGAATAGAAAAGAGAACCCAGGTGCGAGAATCCTTCCTTCTTCCTCTTCCTGCCTTACCTCACCCTGTTTTGCCAGATTGGTACTGGATGTAATCCTGCTCCTAGTTACTCCTGGGTAATTCCAGTGGCTTCAGCTCTCACTGGTTGCCCAGCATGTGGATTGTTCTACTTCCCAGGGGTAAGAGGGCTTGTCACGGATCCACAGGATCAGTGCTATGCCCCAAGCATTGGAACAGTTTCTAGGAGGGACTTTTTCAGTGGGCCAGACCTCCAAGGGGTCTCTTCCTTCGGGGTAGGCCATGTGGCCTCACTGCCTCCTGAGTCTGAACCTCTGGAGCTCCAGCACTCCTGCTTCAACACCGTGAGCTGTGTTCAGTGATTCCTGAAGGAGACATGTGCACGCTTCAGGGATTAATGCACCTCACCAAAGATTTGCAGTGACACTTAAACACTGCTGTCAAAACAGTCAGGTTTGTTAGTCAACAGGCACAGAGCATAGGAAATCCCTAGGTTAGCATAGAGAAAGGTGAAAGCATCATCCAAGTCCATTCTGGTTAGCCCAGAGCCCAGCCAAGTTGTAGTGAACTCGCGTTCAGGCTCTGACTCGCTTGGTCTGACCTCCATGGTCATTTCCCAGGTGAGACCTCAGACTCTTTCCAGTTGCCAACTCTTATCCACCATCTCACACCTTTGCAGTCCTTTGTTCTCGAGCTGGGGGATGTTGCTCAGCTTTCCTGCAGAGAGGTGGAAAACTCCATTTCCCTCTGAGGTGTCGATTGCTAGGTGTCAGTGCCCTGGTGATTGGATTTGCCCTTGTCTCTGATGTGGGGTGGGCCTTGGTCAGTCTTTTTTTAATGACCCATTCAAGCTCAGGGTCATTCCTATGTCTCATAGCCTCCCTAAGAGCAAACAGTCCTCTGAGTGCGTGCACGTGTTAATTCCAATGTAGGCGTGTGCATGCCCCGAGTAGAGTTGCTGGAATTTTTCCCTTAGTGGTGTCTGTCGAGTCAGCTCCAGCGCTCTCTGGTGCCATGCGCTCATAGCACCCATATAAAGGGCTCTGTCAACCCCGCACACCCCTTCAGTTCCTTCTGATCAATTGTGATGGTTGTTGGAACTTCCCTCATTGCTCAGGCAATTTTTCTCAGTGTTTTTTTCTTCTCTTTCTCATGTATATAGTTATTGTAAAAAGAACAAGGAGGACTTGTGGCACCTTAGAGACTAACATTTATTTGAGCATAAGCTTTCATGGGCTAAAACCGACTTCATCGGATGCATGCAGTGGAAAATACAGTAGGAAGAGATATACACACACACACACACACACACCCAGAAGATGAAAAAATGGGTGTTGCCATACCCACTATAACGAGAGTGATCAGTTAAGGTGAGTTATTGTCAGCAGGAGAAAAAAAACCTTTTGTAGTGATAATCAGGGCAGCCCATTTCCAACAGTTGAAAAAAAGTTGTGAGTAACAGTAGGGGGAAAAAATAAGCATGGGGAAATATTTACTTTGTGTAATGACCCATCCACTCCCAGTCTCTATTCAAGCCTAAGTTAATTGTATCCAGTTTGCAAATGAATTCCAATTCAGCAGTTTCTCACTGGAGTCTGTTTTTAAAGTTTTTTTGTTGTAGTATTGCGACTTTTAGGTCTGTAATCGAGTGACCATGGAGATTGAAGTGTGTTCTGACTGGGTTTTGAATGTTATAATTCTTGACGTCTGATTTGTGTCCATTTATTCTTTTACATAGAGACTGTCCTATTTGGCCAATGTACATGACAGAGGGGCATTGCTGACACATGATGGCATATATCACATTGGTAGATGTGCAGGTGAACGAGCCTCTGATAGTGTGGCTGATGTGATTAGAACCTATGATGGTGTCCCCTGAATAGATATGTGGACACAGTTGGCAACGGGCTTTGTTGCAAGGATAGGTTCCTGGGTTAGTGGTTCTGTTGTGTGGTTGCTGGTGAGTATTTGCTTCAGGTTGGGGGGCTGTCTGTAATAAAGGACTGGCCTGTGTCCCAAGATCTGTGAGAGTGATGGGTCGTCCTTTAGGATAGGTTGTAGATCCTTGATGGTGCGTTGGAGAGGTTTTAGTTGGGGGCTGAAGGTGACGGCTAGTGGCGTTCTGTTATTTTCTTTGTTGGGCCTGTCCTGTAGTAAGTGACTTCTGGGTACTCTTCTGGCTCTGTCAATCTGTTTCTTCACTTCAGCAGGTGGGGATTGTAGTTGTAAGAATGCTTGATAGAGATCTTGTAGGTGTTTGTCTCTGTCTGAGGGGTTGGAGCAAATGCGGTTGTATCGTAGAGCTTGGCTGTAGACAATGGCTCGTGTGGTGTGGTCTGGATGAAAGCTGGAGGCATGTAGGTAGGAATAGCGATCAGTAGGTTTCCGGTATAGGGTGGTGTTTATGTGACCATCGCTTATTAGCACCGTAGTGTCCAGGAAGTGGATCTCTTGTGTGGACTGGTCCAGGCTGAGGTTGATGGTGGGATGGAAATTGTTGAAATCATGGTGGAATTCCTCAAGGGCTTCTTTTCCATGGGTCCAGATGATGAAGATGTCATCAATATAGCGCAGGTAGAGTAGGGGCGTTAGGGGACGAGAGCTGAGGAAGCGTGGTTCTAAGTCAGCCATAAAAATGTTGGCATACTGTGGGGCCATGCGGGTACCCATAGCAGTGCCGCTGATCTGAAGGTATACATTGTCCCCAAATGTGAAATAGTTATTGGTGAGGACAAAGTCACAAAGTTCAGCCACCAGGTTTGCCGTGTCATTATCGAGGAAACTGTTCTTGATGGCTTGTAGTCCATCTTTGTGTGGAATGTTGGTGTAGAGGGCTTCTACATCCACAGTGGCTAGGATGGCGTTTTCAGGAAGATCACTGATGGACTGTAGTTTCCTCAGGAAGTCGTGGTGTCTTGAAGATAGCTGGGAGTGCTGGTAGCGTAGGGCCTGAGGAGGGAGTCTACATAGCCAGACAATCCTTCTGTCAGGGTGCCAATGCCTGAGATGATGGGGTGTCCAGGATTTCCAGATTTATGGATCTTGGGTAGCAGATAGAATACCCCTGGTTGGGGTTCTAGGGGTGTGTCTGTGCAGATTTGTTCTTGTGCTTTTTCAGGGAGTTTCTTGAGCAGATGGTGTAGTTTCTTTTGGTAACCCTTGCTGGGATCAGAGGGTAATGGCTTGTAGAATGTGGTGTTGGAGAGCTGCCTAGCAGCCTCTCGTTCATATTCGCACCTATTCATGATGACGACAGCACCTCCTTTGTCAGCCGTTTTGATTATGTCAGAGTTGTTTCTGAGGCTGTGGATAGTTACTGTAGTTTACTTTGTTTGTTAGTAGTAGTTTTACTAGTTAATGAGTTTTGGACGCCTCTGCACTTGGTTGGAGTTGGAGAGGCTTGTAAGCTCCCCAGTGCTGGGGCATGCCTCGGTCACTGGGCTTCAAGCCCTGCGTTTCCTGTGGCAAGTCGGTTCCTTTGAGCGACCTGCACTCAAGCTGTCTCAAGTGCTGAGGGGAAGCTCATCAGAAAAATCATTGCCAGATCTGCAGAGACCTCAGACCCCGCACCAAGAAAGACCAGCAGGTGAGGTTGGAATTCCTTCTTATAGAGGCAGCCCTCAGACCAGTGCCGGAGCTGCACTTGGACTTGGCACCAAGCACCTCAGCTTCAGTGCAGAGTGCTCCTCCTGCCAGTCGAGAGTCACGGCACCGATCTTCCTCCCCGGTGCCTAATAAGCAGCACCATAAGCACCAGGAGAAGAGTTGTTCCCCAGTGCTGAAAGGAAACAGGCAAGGGATCTGGATAGAGCGAGACTTGTGTCAGGCTGCTGTCCCTCTCCGGAACTGCAGCAGCCACCTCCGCCAACCTTGGTACCCCGCAAGCTCTGCTAACTCTGGTACGGGAAGTGCCATCCTCCAGCAGACACTGTACTGATCAGTTTTCAGTACCGTCAACCCCAGAGGCATTGGTGGCTGCTAGAGGCCTGCTCCCTCTCCCAGTCCCAGAGTCCCCGGATATTCGGGACTCTGCACCACTGGTACCACTGAGTGGCAGAAAGCCATTCCCCAGCTTTCGTGCAGCACCATGGCCACCCTCTACGGGAAAAACCCCTTGGGGAGCCTCGGCTCACATTTCTCCATGATGCCGTTTGCCAGCTCTGAGAGGGTCAGCACCGCCTTAGTCTCCTCACTGCAGCTCGTCTTCCTCATCAGAGTCTGAAGTGGGGTCCTACTCTCCCCACCGTCGGGCCCGCCCACACTACTCCCCACGCTATTACTACCGTGCTCTGGCCTCAGGCGTTTTGGTGCCCCTCAATGTTGGGCCTCCGGGACCAGGGGGATTGGCACCTGTGCAATGGCCTTTTTGGAACCTGTGAGGGTTCCAGGGCACTGTTTTGAGGCATTCATATTCTGTGGCCTCAGAAAGTAGGGCACCTCTGGTATCGCACTGCGTGATCCCCAACCCAGGCTCCAGTGCTGAGCCCAGTGCCAAACCTCAAGAGAAGGTCCCACAGGTCTCAGTCGAGACAGAGGAAGTGGTAGAGACTCCTTAACCAGCTGTAGCATCTTTTTCCTCTTCCCCAGATGAGGCAGTGTGTCCCCACTTCAAGATGACCAGAAGGCCCACCAGGACCTATTAAAGTGGGTGGCTTTGAACTTGGGTATCCAAGCTGAAATTGTAAAAGAGATGACACATGGGTTACTAGATATTTTGTCATCTGCGGGTCACTAAAGAGTGGCTCTATCCTTTAATAAGGCGATCATGGACCTGATTAGAGTGCTCTGGAAGACCTCCACTTCCCTCCCTCCTACAGCCAAAAAGACAGAGCGCAAATACTTCGTAATGGCCAACTGGTATGAATTTCTGTTTTCACAGCCCCTCCAGGTCCCTAGTGGTGGTCACCAATGAGAAGGACCATCAAGGTCAAGCGGTCCCCACACCAAATGCAAAGTACCCTAAGAAGAAAAGGAGTACTTGTGGCACCTTAGAGACTAACCAATTTATTTGAGCATGAGCTTGCGTGAGCTACAGCTCACTTCATCGGATGTATTCAGTTTTTCCACTGCATACATCCGATGAAGTGAGCTGTAGCTCATGAAAGCTTATGGTCAAATAAATTGGTTGGTCTCTAATGTGCCACAAGTACGCCTTTTCTTTTTGCGAATACAGACTAACACGGCTGTTACTCTGTACCCTAAGAAGCTGGATTGTTTGACCGAAAAGCCTTCTCAGCAGGTGGACTACAACTCCAAATAGCAAACCAGCAAGCTTTGCTAAGCTGCTATGATTTCAGTAGGTGGGAGGCGATGCAAAAATTTAAAGACAGGCTCCCTCAAGAGGCTGGAGAAGAGCCTTGGATGCCACCGATTCTGTGGCGAGATCGATGGCCACGACTGTTACCATTCTCAGAAGCTTGTGGTTATAGTCCTTGGGTTTTCCTCAGGAGGTACAGCAAACCCTCCAGGATCTCCCATTCGAAGGGCCCTTGCTCTTTTCAGAGTAAACAGATGCCACACTCTATGGAGTTAAGGACTCTAAGGCAAACTTTACATCTTTGGGTCTGTTTACGCCGGCAGTATCCAGAAAACGCTACAGGCCTCAACGGACTGGACGCTATTTTGCGCAGTCTGCCAGGCAAGACCAGCGGAGGAGGAAGAACAAAGAGTTCAGGCATAGACTCTCTCCACCGACCTCCTCCTCAGAGCCAATGCAATTTGCCCCAGACACTCAGGCAGCTCAAAGCACTTGTTTTAACAAGACGTTAAAGGACGATATCTCAATCCCCTCAGTTCTGGATCCAGTTACCCCTTTATTTTCCATCTGACTCTCCTGCTTCCTCAATGCCGGACCCACATTACTGCAGACTGTTGGGTTCTAAGCACAATAGAATTAGGTTATACGCTCCAATTTTTATCCACTCTGTCTTCCCATCCTCTTCAGGGACCCTTCTCACAAGCAAATATTGGAACAAGAAGTCCAAATCCTTCCTTCAGGTTGGAGCTGTGGAAGGGGTTCCACACCATTTAAGAGGAGAGGGGTTTTATTCCCATCATTTACTAATTCTAAAAGCCAAAAGCTGGTCCAGAGCTCAGATGGAATCTGACATCCCTCTCATCTGATTGACCTTCCGGGCCTTAGGCCTACTAATAAATGTTCAGAAATCCACCCTTATCCTATACAAAGAATAGAGTTCATAGTGGCAGTTCTCAACTCTGTATGGGCGAAGGCCTTACTTCTGGAGAATCGTTTTCACTCAACCTTGACCCTGATAAGTTCCCTTCAGACGTATCTAGTCACCGCAGTCTGGACATGTTTGAGCCTACTGGGCCACATGGTATTATATGTGCTGAAACACACAAGGTTACATCTCAGACATCTCCAGACCTCGCTGGCCACGGTATATTCACCTTTGCATCAACACCTGGATGTGGTACTCGCCATCCCACCACAGAGCCTCAATTCGCTGATTTGGTGGCTGAACCAACACAAGGTCTGTGCAAGAGTACCTTTTTCAAAGCTCCAATTGTCAGTGTCCCTGGTCCAATGCCTCGGTGCTGGGTTGGGCAACCCACCTAGGGCACCTCAGGACTCAAGGTCTGTGGTCCCAAGAGGAGCTCTCTTTTCATATCAATATCAGGGAGCTCGGGGGGCCTGCCTAGCCTGCCAAGCATTCCTACCGGACATTACGGTTTTGGTTCTCACGGACAATACAACTGCCATGCGCTACATCAACAGGCAGGGCATAGCACATTCTTCCCCCGCATGTCTGGAGGCAATCTTGCTGTGGGAGTTCTGCATCACACACACAATTTATCTAGAAGCATCTTACCTGCCAGGTACACAGAACCAACTCGTGAATCACCTTAGCCGGTCCCTTTCCACTCACCACAAGTGGCCCCTGCAACGGAACATCTTCCAGTGGTGGGGGACTCCCCTGATTGGCCTGTTTGCTACCTGTGACAACAGAAAATGCCATCATTTGTGCTCCCTGTGGGGCCACAGCCTGGGGTCTCTTACGGATGCCTTCCTGTTAGCATGGACAGCTCACCTGTATTATGCTTTTTCCCCCGTTCCATTAATACACAAGGTTCTGACGAAGATCAAGCAGGACTGAGTATGGGTCATCCTCATAGCCCTAGCATGGCCCAGACAGCACTGGTTCACCACCCTGTCAAGCCTTTTGGTGGAGACCCCAATCCGGCTTCTGCTATGCTTAGACCTGATCTCCCAAGACCATGCTCTTCTGTAACCGCAGCTCTCTTCGTTTGATGGCCTGGAACTACCTGAAGAGCATGCTTGCTTCAGAGCAGATCCATAGAATCCTAGTAGAGAATAGAAAACCCTCCACCAAGGCAACTCACCTGGCAAAGTGGAAACAGTTCTCCACCTGATCTTCCCAGCATGATGTCCCACCTGCACAGTTCTCATTGAAACTTATTTTGGAGTACCTTCTGACCTTGAAGCAGCAAGGTCTGGCCTTTTCTTCAATTAAGGTCCACCTGGTGGCCATTTCAGCCTTCCATCCTAAGGTCGTCAACAGGTTGATCTTTTGGCACGAAATGGTAATCCGTTTTCTCAAAGGCCTGGGGAGGGTGTACCCTCAGATAAAGGAACCAATCCCTCCTTGGAGCCTGAACCTTGTTCTGTCAAAGTTGATAGGCCTACCCTTTGAGCCCCTAGTGACATGATTGCTGTTGCCCCCTCCTGGAAAGTAGCCTTCACTTCAGCCAGGAGGGTTTCGGAGATCCAAGTCCTCACATCGTAAACCCCATAAACCGTCTGCTTCAAAGATAAAGTACAGCTGCGCCCGCATCCAAAATTCCTCCTGAAAGTGGTCTCACAATTGCACCGCAGCCAAGCAATTTTTCTACCTATATTCTACCCTAAACCGCATGCAAATAGGGAGGAGCTGTGTCTGTGCTCCTTAGATGTTAGACGGGTCCTGGCGTTTATATTCAAAGGGCCAAACCATTTTGCAGATTGACTCAGCTGTTCATAGCAATAGCTGAGAGAATGAAGAGGCTCCCCATCTCTGCCCAGAGGATTTAGTCTTGGCTTACCTCATGTATCCAGGCATGTTACAAACTTGCAGGAGTCCCTCCTGTGGCTAACCTGAGTGTCCATTCCACAAGATCTCAGGCCTCTTCGGCTGCTTTCCTAGCTCAAGCCCCTATGCAAGATATCTGCATGGCAGCAATCTGGTCCTTGGCACAGATGTTCTCAGCGCACTATGCCATTATCCAACAGGCCAGAGATGATGCCAACTTCAGCCGTGCAGTCTTGCAGTCAGCTTATCCTTGAACTCTAAGCCCACTGTGCAACTGCTTGTGAGTCACCTACCTTGGAATGGACATGTGCAACACTTGAAGAAGAAAAAACGGTTAGTAACCTTTCTGTAACTGTTGTTCTTTGAGATGTATTGCACATGTCCATTCCAAGACCTTTCCTCTGTCCCCCCTTATTGGAGTCAGCTGGTAAAAAGAAACTGAAGGGGTACGGAGTTGATGGGGCCCTTTATACTGGTGCTATGAGAGCATGGCACAAAAGGGTGCTGGAGCCGACCCAATGGATACCACTAAGGGAAAAATTTCCAGGAATCAGGAGCTACTTCACTTTAATCTCTCTCACAAGAGCTTTCTGTGATGGTTCTCAGGGTACCCAGGACTGAGAGTCACGTTGTTATCCCCTGCCTCCAGCATGAGAGAGTCTCGCTTGTGCATAGCTGGGTGTCAGCTCTCCATCCCTACCAGTCTGTCAACCATTCAAATATTCTCCTCAGGGTTATGCCAGCCCTTTGTTTGCCTTGCAGTTTGACTGTAGGTCCACCCTAGTTCCAAAGTCCCTTTTGAAGCATTTCCTGTGAGATCAAGCCCCTGACACTGTTACAAGGAACAGCACACACCAGCTTAGAATCATAGGACTTCTATCCCCTGCACTCAAGGCAGGACTAAGTATTATCTAGACCATCCCTGACAGTGTTTCTCTAACCTGCTCTTAAAAATCTCCAATGACAGAGATTCCACAATCTCCCTGGGCAGCTCAGGATCTGCACTTTGCTTAATATCACAGCACTTAAATATATTTGTAATGAAAACAAGAATACGTTTATTATCAAATATTCAAGTGATAGTGAGTAAGGATATTGGAAACAAATGGTTACATGTAAAACAAAATAATAACACACTTTTCTGGAGATTAAACTTAACTAACAGGTTAACCCCCTGTCTAAAGAAGTATTATCTCACCCAAAGTCTTCTGCGGTGTTTTCAGCCAAGACTGGTTTTGATCCTCTTTTCATGAATGCAAACACGCTGTCTGTTTACTTCCTAGGTGCAGCGTGAGGGGTGTTGTCTTTGCCATCCAGCTATACCCCCAAAGTTCATTGTCCTTGCTCACAGACAGGGTAGTCACCAGCGGCTTGTTTTTCCTGTGTGCTGTTGATTTCACATCCCTTCATTAACAATTGACTATGTATATAAATGGGTATTCATTGTGTTAGTTTACAATGCTTAATGTACATCCTGACGCAGAGTGAGGTGAATAAACCTCTCGTCTCACAGAAAAACTGTTAGTCTCCTCTGCTGGTGACTAACACCTTGATACAGAATCTAAGGACACATTTCCAGCATATCTCCGTAACTCCATAACATAGCGTCAGTACATGCATATCATAATGATGTCAATAGCCAGTTTGAGACCAGCTTTCGTTTGAGATCTCACATGACCTCCTTTGGTGAACCAGAGTCAGGATATACCTGTACCTCTCTGTATCCCCTTGTCAGTTGGCATTAAGATGTTTGTGGATCGTACCTTCCCTCAAATATTTAGAAAAGCTGGACTTTCACAAGTCCCTGGGTCCAGATCTAATGCATCCAAGGGTGCTGAGGGAGTTGGCTGATACGATTGCAGAGCCATTGGCCATTATCTTTGAAAATTCGAGGTGATCGGGAGAGGTCCCAGATGATTGGAAAAAGGCAAATATACTACCCAAATTTAAAGAAGGGAACAAAGAGAAGCCGGGGAATTACAGACCAGTCCGCCTCACTTCAGTCCCTGGCACAATCATGGAGCAGGTCCTCAGGGAATCCATTTTGAAGCACTTGGAGAAGTGGAAGGTGATCAGGAACAGTCAACATGGATTCATGAAGGGCAAGTCATGCCTGACCAACCGGATTACCTTCTATGATGAGATAACTGGCTCTGTGAATATGGGGAAAGCGGTGGATGTGATATATCTTTAGCAAAGCTTCTGAGACGGTCTCCCACAGTATTCTTGCCAGCTAGTTAAAAAAGTATGGATTGGATGAATGGACTATAAAATGGATAGAAAGCTGGCTAGATTGTCAGGCTCAACAGGTAGTGATCAACGGCTCAATGTCTAGTTGGCAGCCCGTATCAAGCGGAGTGACTCAAGGATCAGTCCTGGGGCCAGTTTTGTTCCACATCTTTATCAATGATCTGGATGATGGGATTAATTGCACCCTCAGCAAGTTCGCTTATGACACTAAACTGGGGGGAGAGGTAGATACGCTGGAGGGTGGGGATACGGTCCAGAGTGACCTAGACAAATTGGGGGATTGGGCCAAAAGAAATCTGATGAGGTTCAACAAGGACAAGTGCAGAGTCCTGCGTTTAGGAAGGAAGAATCCTATGCACCGCTACAGGCTGGGGACTGACAGGCTAAGCAGCAGTTCTGCAGAAAAGGACCTGGGGATTATAGTGGATGAGAAGCTGGATATGAGTCTGCAGTGTGCCCTTGTTGCTAAGACGTTTTGGTCCCCCCACTACAGAAGAGATGTGGATAAATTGGAGAGAGTCCAGCGAAGGGCAACAAAAATGATTAGGGGTCTGGAACACATGACTTATGAGGAGAGGCTGAGGGAAATGGGGTTATTTAGTCTGCAGAAGAGAAGAGTGAGGGGGGATTTGACAGCACCCTTCAATTACCTGAAGGGGGTTTTTAAAGAGGATAGAGCCACGCTGTTCTCAGTGGTGGCAGATGACAGAACAAGAAGCAGTGGTCTCAAATTGCGGTGGGGGAGGTCTCGGTTGGATATTAGGAAACACTATTTCACTAGGAGGGTGGTGAAGCACTGGAATGGGTTACGTAGGGAGGTGGTGGAATCTCCATCCTTAGAGGTTTTTAAGGCCCAGCTTGACAAAGCCTTGGCTGGGATGATTTAGTTGGTGTTGGTCCTGCTTTGAGCGGGGGGTTTAACTAGATGACCTCTTGAGGTCTCTTCCAACCCTAATCTTCTATGATTCTGTTCCTGAGGGTGGTGCTCTAAGCAGCAGCACCTAGCGCAGATGCCAGTGGGTTGATTTGCCCAGGAGGTGCAGGGCATGCATCACTAATGGTTCTGTACATCTTGCCTGGATAATTGGGATGGCAGATGAGTGCCCTGGGAATTGAGGTTCTCCTCTGGGTGGTAGGAGGTTTGTATTTGCCTGGCTGTAGAAATGAGGGAGGGAAGAGAACTTAGGGGGAAAGGAAAAACGTGCAAAGCTAGAAGCTGCAGATGTCTCTGGTTTGGACACAGCAGCCCTTGCTAGCTTTGTACAGTGTTTACCTTGACCATGTTGGCTTGTTGCCTTATTTGTTCTCCTCTAATTGAGAAAATGCGCTGTAGGCAGTGAAGCTAGGCCAGCATTGACTTTATTAGAGGAAAGCATCAATAAAACACTGCATGTTAGGAGGCTGACTCTAACACTGTCAGACTACTGGAGTTTTGAAGTTGCACTTTATTCATGATGTTTTGATTTCTCTTGCTCTGGGGACTTCGACTTTGATAGGTTGTGATGCAGTACCAGAACAACATAATATACAAGAGCAGCTTGCTTCCAAACCAGACGTTTGCCACAAGAGCCCGATATTTTCTCCAGGTGTTTTTTTTTGTTTTGTTTTTTTTTAAAGTAAAATTGGTGGAGTAAAGAAACCCTAAGCCTCATACAGTTCAGTCAACCAGAATTAGCAGCCAGAAAGTTAATTTTACTGATTTACTGATTTTACTGTTGATGTTAATGTTTTAAAATCAAATTTACACAAGTTAAGAGGGAAGGTGCTGTACATCTGGGGTCGGGCTTGGGTTATGGGGGATTGCAAGTATTGGTTCCAAGGTTCCCGAGGTACACACATGTCACATAACCAGCATAGATCCAGATGGGGGTGTGGGAGTTTTTCAAACGTCAGTGGATAAGTAGGCTCAGGTACGCCACCCATGGAATGTATGAAGAGTCCAAGTCAGTAGCTGTGTAGAGAATAAGCACGTGGGTGGGGTGCATCCCTCAGTTCGTCAGGGAAGGAAGTGGGTTATTTAGTTTGTTACAGTAATGCTGGGTTCACTGTGTCTCTTGTCTGCTTAGACTGCAGCAGTGCTGGTAGGAGTTGCTTTTACTCCAAGAGTTTGACTTTCCACTCTTGTTAGTTATGCTGCTGACTATCTGTTACCTAGTTTCTCTCTTGCTAGGGAGTTTGTGCTCGCGTTGCTATTGTTAGTGAATTTTAGTTGTGCTGCTATTTCTACACAGTGCGTTTCTGCACAGCAAGCCAGGCTGTGGATCTGCAGCACGCCAGCTGGCCACGCAGTGACTCACCGTGTGAACGCAGCTACAATGCAGTGAAAGTTGCTTAGTGCGCTGTAGTAGCGTCAACATTGCGAGACTCGTAGTGGTGTTCGCACAGCAAATTACTGCACGGGAAGCTGGTGTGCTGCAGTTCACAGCCTGGCTTGCTGTGCAGGAACTCGTCGCATGGACAAGCTCTTGTGCTGTGTCTACTCTAGCACTTCTGTCAGTCCGGGGGTGAAAAATCATGCCCCTGAGCGACCGACGTTTCCCTGACAGACGCGCGGGTGTGGCCAGTACTGTGTCCGTGGGAGGCCCTCTCCAGCCGACACAGCTACCGCCGCTCGTTGGGGGTGGTTTAATGATGCCAATGGGGGAGCTCTCTCCTGCCGGCACAGCGCGGGTCCACAGGAGCCCTTACAGTGACACAGCTGCAGCGGTGCAGCTCCGCCGCTCTAAGGTCCGCAGCGTGGCCATAGCCTGAGTATCGTGATTCAGGTGATGCTGCTCCTTAGATAGTCCTAGCCTGTGCTTGCTTTCCAGTGTTTATCTCTGGTTGAAGTGTGCATGAATGAAGTACTGTATTTAGTCTTTTCTGCTCTCCCTAACTCCTTCCCGCTGCGGAAATCCTCTGTTATTCCCATTGCTGGTGCTATAGTTCTTGCACTCTGTGCTATTCACTTACCACTAACATTGGATTGGGAAGTGTTGAGGCTGTTCTGTTCTTTAGCTGTGGGTGTTGGTTCCAGTGCAGCTATTTTGTGATCTGTTCAGGTTACTGATTATTCAGTTCTCCTTGCACCTTGTGAATTTCACAGGCATGAAATCCATTAGAAATTGTAGATACAGACTCCTGAGCATACCTGTTTAGTCCCTGTTGTCAGTATACAGATAATCTATCTGTCCCTTCAGTTTGTTTTCTTTGGGGCATGTTATCAAACAAGTGGAGATTCATGTACAGAAAATATATTCTGTTAACACATTTTTCATGTGCCATTGTCCAGTATCCATTGAGAGTTCATTGTCTCAGCACTAAACATAATCCATTTATCTGCTGTTCATGTGGATGCCATAGGAGCGTCTCTTGGAGCGCCATTGGACTTAAGTGTGAATTAAATGTACCATTACAATAAAGTGTTATCACAGCCATTTAATGAGTTTGATTCTTTAACCGTTTCGTTTTGCTGTGTTTGATGCCCAGGCCCCTTCCTGTTTCTTTTGGTTTTAGCACAAAGAGGCTGTTGTGTTACTTAACCGTAAAGGGTGTGTTATCCTGCTCCTCCCCTTAGGGTGCTTTTTTGTAGGTTGTACCTGAGTTGAAAGAAATCAGAAAAAAGGGAGAGAAATGAGAATGAAGAAGAGCAGGCTTGCAAAAAGTGTAAGAAGAGAGGCTCACCCTGACAAGGTGATACTGGTTTTTCTTTCAACATTTTTTGGTAATTTTGTGTTTCCATTTCCAGTGAAGTTGGTGAATTTCAGCTTTCCTGAAAGCAAAGCTCTAGAAGTACTAGCCAAAGCTGTCATTGTGCAAACTCTTCACACATCCGGCTCTGCTAATGCCCCGAGTCATGAACTACAGCCCTACAGCCCCACTTGCTCCATCAGTCTTGGACCTCTCCAGGACACAGGCTGGGAATTGCGCTGAATTGTGCAGTGGCAGGACTATGGGCAAACATCCAGAAAACAGGCAGCTGAGAAAACTGCAATACTGTTCGGTGTTTCTCCTGTGACACAGAGTGCTGCCAGCCAGACTTTGGCAGCAATGAGCTTAAGATTAGCCTGTGCTCAGAAGGGGCTCTCTTCTCTGAGCCTTCTGAGCAGTGAATGCTGGGAAGCTCCTGTATTTGAGTTGCTTTGCAACATGCAGAATGGCTGCGGGCACAGAGGGCTACTGGCTCCAAATCTCCCCATCCTCCTGTCAGCTGGTCTAGGCTTAATGTGAGCAGCTCATGGAAGTGGGCCATTCTGTCCAACTTGTAGTAGTAATGGGTTGGTTGGTACAATGCCCCCATAACCCTCAAGGATACCTGAAAGGCTGGGTGGTTCTTCGAGTGCTTGCTTGTGTCTGTTCCACGCTAGGGGGGTGTGTACCACATGCACCGTGGTTTTTTCCTCAGTGGTATCCGTTGAACTGGCTCTAGCGCCCTCTGGTGCTGCGCGCTCATGCGCCGGCATAAGGGGCCCAGCCAGCCCTGCACCCTGCCAGTTCCTTCTTACCGCCTGTAATGGTTGCTGGAACAGCTTCTCTTGCTTTGGCAAGGCGATTCGCAGTGGTTCTTGCTGTTTTTCCTCCATCCCTCTTTTCTTTTTCCTAAGAGTTGTTGTCTTCAGTTTATCTTCTTAGTAGTCAGTGTAAATAGTTATTCTCTCTCATCTGTCTAGCGGGGCGTTCTCTGTTCCTGGAGCTGGGCATGCTCCAGGTTTCAAACCCTGTGCATCCTGTGGCAAGCCCATGCTAGTGAGTGACCCACACTCCAGCTGTCTGAAGTGTCTGGAAGAGACTCACCTACGAGAGTGTTGCCAGATCTGCCGCCAGTTCAAGCCTCGTACGAAGGAGGACAGGGAGGCTAGGTTAAAGTTCATCCTAATGGAAGCTGCACTCAGACCAATGTTGGCGACAAGCTGGTTGGACTCCGTACTGAGTACCTCGGCGTTGGTACGGAGCGCTCCTCCTGTGGCATGGGACTCTCGACACCTCTCCCCTTCACGATGCGGAGAAAGAAGCACAAAAAGCAGCAGTCTGAGAGGGGACGTTCCCCAACCTGAGGGAGTGTGGCAGGCTGTGACCTGTGTCGGTCCACTCCCCGACCCCATTCTGCAGGTTGCACCATTGACTCCTCCCTGCTTGCATGTGCTGTTGAGTCTGGTGCAAGATCAACTGCCAGCAGCAGGGGGACATTGCGGTGCCATTAACCCCAGAGGCACTTGTTGCAGCCAGGGACTTACTGGCAGTCTTGGTACCACCGGCACCAGTGGTAAAGACAAGCAGAAGGGAGCATGTTGCCCCAAGCTCCTATTCAGTACCGGGTCTTCTGGTACTGTCTAGAGGGAAACTGACCCTGCTGAGGTTGGCTAAGGTTTCCCTGCTGCGTCACCATTTCCTGGACCCTCAGCACTGGCCTGTGGAATTGATGGGTACTGCTCCTTCATGGTCCCCGCAGGCTGACTCGTCATCAGAGTCTGCGGTGGAGTCATGCATCCAGCTGAGGGGCAAGTACCAGTACCCCGTCAGCCCTACGTTCTGGTGGATCCTGGGGCGGGCGTCTTTCGGAGTACCCTCTGGGTGCATGGCCCGGTGGATGGTGGCTAAGTAAATGAAATCAAGAAGGGTTCTGGTTATTGAAGGGGGTCTCTGCATTCTGGGGACTTTCTACTTTTCTGAATGTTCTTCTACACTTCCCAGCTTGGACTGGGATTCCACAATGTAGTGTGAACTCCCAAAGCTGCGATCACTGACAGCCACATGCTGAGGTGTGGGGATGGAGGAGCAGCCTACCTCGAAGAGGCTGTTCTGCTATCAACCTTCTTTGTGCTTTGATGGCAGTAAATACACAGTAGGCAGCTCACATTGGAGCCAGGCGGCTGTATTATTTGCAGAGGGGCTTGGGGAGTCTCTGAGGAGAGCCAGGCCAACTTGCATATTAAAAGAGAAATTGCAATTAACAATAAAAAAATTAACATTTTTATAGAAGCCTTAATAAACAAAGAAGCAGAGAAATCTGCATATGCATTTGTGAGATATAAAGGTGACTAAATCAAGATGAAACAGTATGAAACCTCGACATTCCTTCCTTTCCAGTTAGATAGATAAACATAATATGGCAGAAAGAGAGAAAAACAAAGGAAAGAAATGGAGTCATGAGGCTTCCCATCTACTGAGAGCTCCACAGTCCCCATTGCTTGTTTCCCTTTGAATTCAGGAAGGCTTCCCTTGCTTTCCCCTGGGAGCTGTGCTGAGAGGGATTTTAAAAGAGACATTGGAAATGTACCAGGAAGCTGAGAAAGGAAGAAAAGCCAGAGCATGGACTTTAACCCAGAAAGTGAATGGGAGCTAGACACAGTGTGTCCTGTAGGGCAAAGGTTCAATATTTCCATATGTCCTTAGAAACTCAGAGCCTCCCAGTTATGAACCATGGAAAGAGACTGAATGTACAGTCAGCAAAGGAGCTGATGAGAGGGAGCAATGGGTTAGGAAAAAGCAGGTGGATTGACCACCATCTCTGTTGGTATATTAGATGTCAGTCCAAAGATATAATAGATGGTGCAAAACACAGATCTGTCCGAGAAGCCTGCCACCTCCATCATAAAGATATGAAAGGCTGGTTGACGTAGCAATGGTGCCTGTAAAGGCAGAGATGGTTACATCAGTGCTGCCTATTGGAGAAGATAATGATTTTAATACATTTTTAGTGCCACAGGTGCACATGACACTTTACAGTTAAAAAAAAATATAGATAAACCAGCAAACAAGGTCCCTTCCCCAGCAGTCTAAATGCACAAACAGGTGCAGTATAGTTAACACAAAGATGGCTGTACTGGTGGTGCCTGTATGGGAAGGAGTAGAGATGACTAGGGAGAGACTGTGGCCTAATGGTGAAATATTTAATAATGGACTTGTCAATCTAGCAGAGAAAGGTACAAAAGGATACAGTGGCTGAAAGTGGATATTTGACAAATTCTGGCTGGAAATAAGACATACATTTTCAACAGTGAGAGCAGTGAACCAAGTATCATGGTGAATTCTCCATCACTGGCCATTTTTAAATCAAGATTGGATGTTTTTCTAAAAGAACTGCTGTAGGAATTGTTTTGGGGAAGTTTTGTGCCCTGTGCTATGCAGGAGGTCTGACTAGATGATCACAGTGGTCCCTTCTGGCCTTGGAATCTATGAATAAATCGATGAAAAAGTGTAGAGTGGAGAATTAGAAGACTGTGCTGCTGATTGGTGGTGTGACCTTGAATAAGTCTTTAGGCCAAAATGTTCAAACTTGGGCTACGTTTAGCTGCATAAATCTGTATTTAGGCACCTAAATACTGAGTTTCCAAATGTTGGCTTCAATCAGATGAAGTGAGCTGTAGCTCGCAGAAGCTTATGCTCAGATAAATTTGTTAGTCTTTAAGGTGCCACAAGTCCTTCTCTTCTATGTGTCCTGAGTTTTCCCTGTCTGTGAAATAGGGATATTTGCCTATCACCCAAGGGTGTGATGTTCATAGATTCCAAGGCCAGAAAGGACCGTCGTGATCATCTAGTCTAATGTCCTGTATACCACAGACTTAGAGTAAATCTTTTGGAAAAACATCCAATCTTGATGTTAAAATGGTCAGTGATGGAGAATCCACCATGATCCTTGATAAGTTGTTCCAATGGCTAATTGCTCTCACTATTAAAAATGTATGCCTTATTTCCAGTGTAAATTTGTCTAGCTTCAACTTCCAGCCATTTGAGTATGTTTTGTAGCTTTTTCAGCTAGATTGAAGAGTCCATTATTAAATATTTGTTGCCCGTGTAGGTACTTACTGACTGTAATCAAGTCACCCTGTATCTTCTCTTTTTTAAGCTAAATAGGTTGAGCTCCTATAAGGCATGATTTATAATCCTTTAATCATTCTTGCAGCTCTTCTATGAACCATCCCAAATTTATCAACATCTTTCTTGAATTGCGGGAACCAGAACTGGACACAGTATTCCAGGAGCGGTCAAACCAGTGCTAAGTACAGAGGTAAAACAACCTCTCTGCTCCTACTTGAGATTCCTCTTTATGCATCCCAGGACTTCATTAGCTCTTTTGGCCACAGTGTGAGTTTGGGAGCTCATGTTCAGCTGATTATCCATCATCATCCCCAAATCTTGGAGTCCCCCAACCTGTAAATATGGCTTATATTCTTTGTTACTAGATGTATACATTTTACATTCAGCCATATTAAAATGCAAATTGTTTGCTTGCACCCAGTTTACTGAGCAATCTAGATCACTCTGAATCAGTGATCTGTTCTCTTCATTATTCACCACTTGCCCAATTTTTGTGTCATCTGCAAACTTTATCAATAATGATTTTGTTTTCTTCCAAGTCATCGATAAAAATGTTAAATAGAGTAGGGCTAAGAACCAATTCCTATGGGACCCCACTGGAAACAGACTTGCTCGGTGACGATTCCCTGCTTACAGTTACATTTTGAGATGCATCAGCTGGCCAGTTTTTTATCCATTTAATGTGTGGCATATTAATGTTATATTGTTCTAGTTTTTTCATTAAAATGTTGTGTGGCACCAAGTCAAATGCCTTACAGAAGTCGAAGTATATTACATCGATACTGTTACCTTTATTAACCATAGTAGTTATCTTGTCAAAAAAAGTGTAATGTTTGTAAAGTGCTTCAGGATCCTCTGACTCAGGCCTGGTCTCCAGTAAGGAGATAAATCAGTCTAAGAGTATGTCTTCACTACCCGCCAGATCAGCGGGCAGCAGTCCATCCAGCGGGGATCGATTTATCACGTCTAGTCTATAAATCAATCCCCGAGCACTCTCCTGTCGACTCCTGTACTCCAGTGCCGCGAGAGGCACAGGCAGAGTGGCAGCAGTTGACTCACTGCGGTGAAGACACCGCGGTAAGTTGATCTAAGTACATCGACGTTCAGCTACGTAGCTGAAGTTGCGTAACTTAGATCGATCCCCCCCACCACCCCAGTGTAGACCAGGGCTCAGTTACGCTACTTAAGTTGACAAAGCTTAGATCGACATAGAGTGGTATCTGTGCTGGGCTATGTCTACAGGAGACGCTCTCCTGTCGACATAGTTTCTGTCTTGCAGGGAGGTGGAGTACTGAAGTCGACAGGAGAACACTCTGCCATTGATTTCTTGTGTCTTCACCAGATCTGCTAAATCCGCACCGCTGCATCAATTTAGCCAGTAGTGGAGACAAGCCCTATGAGATATAGAAGTACAAAGCATCGTTATTCTTGCCACTGTGTCAATGGTGCCTGTTGGTGAAGGGTCGTTTCTGCCAGCACACTATGTTTATTGTGTGGATGGTCAGAGAGATGTTCTCAAAATCTAAGGGATACAGAAGCCTCTATAAAAAGAAAAGGAGGACTTGTGGCACCTTAGAGACTTACGTGAGCTACAGCTCACGAAAGCTCATGCTCAAATAAATTGGTTAGTCTCTAAGGTGCCACAAGTCCTCCTTTTCTTTTTGCGAATACAGACTAACACGGCTGTTACTCTGAAAGAAGCCTCTGTGTTAGACAGAAAGGCTTATTGGCTATATAGTTGGATGAGACATATTGATCAAAGATCTAGAATACTGTATTGTCAGATGAGTGGCCACATAGCCCATTGACTGTGTGGCTAGGGGAAGAGATGACTTAGTAGTAGCTTGTTGAGCAAAGAAGCAAAAAGAGAGAAATGACCTACAATGCAGATGTGTTGATGATGAGATGAACAGCTGGAGAGATTTACGCATCAGGCAGACACAGCCATGCCCATTGATAGATTGGGCTGGTCTGGAGCTGCACTCTTGCTCTCCACCGCATGTAACAGAAATCCATTTTGCCATGCAGATGGGCCCTGTGGTATTTCAAATCCAGGTATTTCAGGGCTCCACCCACAGCCAGCTTGAAATAATACACAAATTGACTGCCACCCATGGTTCCTGACCATACACACATAGGTTTATAATCCTAGCTTAGCTTTATCACACCCAATTTAAAACACCAATTGCTGTTTCTCCTTCTTTCCAAAAGAGTTTACCAAAAAAGAACAAATAAAAATCAATTAGTTTGATTCTAAGCAAGTTTTCTCAATTAAAATGTGTGATTATATTTTAAAGCTTGCCCTGTGGAGTTTTTAGTGGTTCTCTTGTATAATGTCACTGCTTCTAAACTGCTGACACCAATAACCCTGTAAATTGGCAGATGGTGGAGGGAAATCTACTGGCTTCTTACTTTTGTTTTTATGGTTTGATTTGATGGTAGAGTTTTTGGGTCAAAACCAGGAATTCCTTAATTGGCAAGAGAGAGAATTTGCCCCAATTCAGCGTTTATGTAAAACTGAATTGCACATGAGCTGGTGTCTGGGAGATATTGTATATGTGGTCATGTATGGGCATGTGTGAGTGGTGGCTTTTCAGCTGTTTGTGGTTTGTAGTTGTGTGTATGAGATTGTCCCTTGGTGGTGTGTGAGTGTATTTCAGGGTCTGGCTGTTCAATGGGGGCACTGTGTGGCTAAGGAGCGGGAGGTTGTCTGTGTAGGGTGAGGGATAGATGCAAGTAGCATGACCAATGCCCTGCAGAATAGAATATTGATGGGACGGCATACAGTCATTAAGTCTTGGCATGGGTCGGTTCTTTAGAAAATGGCTGTTCTGTAAGAGGCGGATGGGGTTGGAGATCCCAGCACAGCAGCAGAGCAGGCTTTAGCTGGGCAGCGTGGTGGGAGTTCGGGGGCTCCCACGATGGGGATGCTCAGAAGGTGGATGGGTTAATTATACTGTGCTCTGGATTTTGCTGATTCTTACTCAAGTGGAGGGATTCTGCTCCCTTACTCTTGGTGGATTCAAATAAGTTTCTCCCATCAACTCCTCCTGGCCTTTTCTGTGTAACCCCCTTTCATCAACTTTGATTCAGGAGTGAGACCAAAACAACACTGTGACTGGCCTAAGTGTCCTGACAGAGAAGGAGTTCGTTACTCACCATGAGCCATCCATTATATTGTGAGATGGTGATCAATGGGCTTGAGTCTCCTTGTGTTGTCTTTGCACCTGGGCAAAGGGAGCGTAAGAGACTGCCAAATGCGAATGGAATTGGAAGTCCATGCCCTCGGAAGGCATGTGGTAGGAGACTACCAGGCCGAGGAACCTATCAACTGCTGGACATATTCAGCTGTGAATTCACAGCAATATGAGAATACGGGGTAATCTGCGATCAATCATGCTAGCCGTGTTATAGCTTCTACACATTACTCCATTTGAAAGGACATTCCCCCCAGTCTTAAGCCAGCACTGACTGAGCACCAGCTACTAGTATTTAGTTCAGAAAATAATCCCTTGTAACTCTGAACAAACAGTTATTGAAATAACAAGTGAGGCAGTGAAGTAGGTCCCAGGAAGTGTCCCTGCTGCAGTCACTGGAACACGTGGCAGGAGCCTGCGCAGAGCTGAGCTGCAAGTTGTCATCCTCATCCATCCTGTTTCCTTGGGGGCTCACTGTTATTTCTGCATGTGACACTGTGAGCCAGGCATTTTATTACAATGAATGTTTTGCAGAAATGAAACTACTGTACAAATACCTTAGTTCCCCAAACCATTCTACTTGTATGCGCTGCCTCCATTTCCCTGCAGGTACACAGCACCCCCTGAGACAGGAAAACCAGAACAAGCCCACTCTGCAGAAGACACAGGACACTGTGAAGCCCAGCTTCATGATGGCTCCTTCCACCTGCACCAACGGGAGATACAGGGGGCAAGGCCGAGGGAAGGTCAGGGCTGGTGCATTCTCTGTCCTCCTGTATACAGGGCTGGGGAGAACAAGAGTTTGAGGAGCTATTGCAGTCCTGAGAGTTCGGGGAGTAACCCCCAACCTCTGCTTTCCAGTGAGCTAGCTTGCTATTTTTACCCAGGTGTAGGAATCAGTTTGCCTGAAACAGAAGACCGATGACTCCCCTAGGTCAAAAGCAAAACAGTTGCTTGGTCTTCTAGTCCTTTGCTCTGGCCACCACACCCTGCGTAGTATATTTCCTTTGCTGTTGCTGAGACCAGAAATCAAGCGTTTCTCAGTGTTGCACTCAAATTCCTCACAGTGCTTTAGGGGGCACTTGTTACAAGAGTTCATCCTGAGTTCTTGCTCCTTCTTGATATCTCCATAACATGCTTTTTAGAAGAGCTGCCTTCCTGAAAAATGTTGTGATTGAAGGTTCCTGAGGATAGCAAACATTGAAACCTTTTCATCATAATCTGATAAAGATATCAATTATAGAGAACACATGTTTTTATTATAGTCCCAAGACCAGTCTAGCTATTCAGTAGTGCACATTGTAATTTATAATTTAGCTGTCTTTAAACCTGGGAAAGGAGGGGACAGGCCTCTGCTTGCTTCTGTGAACCACATGCACCCCATTGTAACCTTTGGATTGAAAGCCACAAGTCACTAACCACAGGTGTTTTTGCTCAGGTGCCTACATTAATTTATTATATACATTTGAGTGAGTCATATCCATAGAGATTTGAAGACATTATTTAGAGCCAAGATGCAAATGAGCGTAATTGCAATTAGAGAAAAATGAATAAAAAGACACATATAAGAATAAATGTAGCAAAGCAACCAACTGCAAAGTAACTCTCACTGAATCATGCATACTTACAATTCTATGGAGATTGTTAGAAGTTAGGATAGAAAACCAGTAAGTGGAGAAGGCACCATAAGTGTGTTTGACGACCTAGTTTCCAGCATCCTGTCATCTCAATCTCCCCTGCTAAGGATAGGTCTTGACCATCTTTTATAACCTTATTGTCCTTACCCCCCCACTAGTATTCTGGGCCATCTGTGAGTTGGTCTCAGCCTTTTGCTGAGAGCAAAATACAATATACTTTGCTATTCTGGGAGACCCTCATTAGGATTCTGTCTGTTATCATAAACTGTTTGTGTCAACACATCTCCCAGTTGTTTTGGTACCTGACTGTGGTTTTGCTCCATGATTACAATACCAAAGAGAAAAAGGCCCCTAATCTCCGTAATTTCAAGCATAAACAGTTCTTTTGCAGTTTGCTGGTTGATCACAAGATACGTGCTGCTAAATCGTATAAGCTTAGGTCAAGCACTTATGCTGACTACATAAGCCATATGCTGGTTAGGCTTTATGCTAACTGCTAGGCTCTGTTAGTCCCCAGTCTTGCTGCAAAGCCTATTTCCAATATTGATACACTTTTTCTTCCCTGCTTGCATTTCAGCTTTAATATTCTCATCTTTAACATCTTAGCTTTCCTTGTCATTGAGATTGTAGTTTAAACATCAGCATAAACCTTCCAAGATCAGGTCATGGTCAAGGGTCAACACTCGGATGACATGAATGAAATAGTTACAGCTCCTCCTTGCAGCCGTTAAGGCAGCACTGGCAGAGCCAAGGCCAGCTAGCCCAACTGGCACAGTCTGAATCACCTCTGTGCCTTCTCATTGCAGGCTTCAGGCAAGGGCACACTCCTGTTGTCAGCCCCAGCTCAGCCCCTGTGCAGTGGTGTAGCTGTGGAAGCTCAAGGGGAAGCAGAATCAGGCCATTAATTATTCGTTATTACTCGTAGATGGTAAGTACGTTAAAGTACACTAGAATCCTTTAGATGCTAAGTTCTCTGGGCAGGGATCATGTCTTCCCATGGTTTGGGCTGTGCCCGCCTGAAGGGGACCCTGGTCTGGCTTGAGGCCCCTTCGTGCTGTTGAAATACAACTACTGACTAATCCTAACATGACAGTGACGGCACTGCAGTCATATAACCCTCACTGTCCCATTGTTTTCTGAGGGCTGGGGGGTGGCAGGGAAGGAACCTCCTAGTTAAAGGGGATGGAGCGCTCCCTGCTGGCATTAATTACCAGCTGTGCAGCATGGAGACACTTCCCTCTGGAAAGGCCAACCTGCACCTTTTGATTTTGCTTTCAAAGGCTTTTGGGAAAGGGAACATTTTGCAATAAACATGAAGCCTCTGACAGGAGCTGCAAAAGTGGCACTGAGCTGGGCTGACCCTGGTCAGGTTTTCCAGTCTAGTCCGTTTTCTAGCGCAGTGTCTCGCCCTGCCCTGCCCTGCCCTCTGCCTCCCCCACACCTTTCTGCTCAGAGTGGGGAATTGTTGCTGGAAGGAGATTCATGAGGTGGGATAGGAATGAGCCTATGGCTACATTCAAAACCCCCATGACTAGGGCAGTCTACATGGGTCACACCCTCCCCACCGCCATGCTCTGCCTATGGCTTAACGCAGTGTGTGCTGTTGATGGTTTTAGCCTGGCTTCCTACTTTTGCTTTATACCGTTTATCATAAAGTGAATGTTTCTTTTATTGCAAAGAGAAAAAATTCATGTCTCCCCGCCCAAAGTAAACCCAAATACAAATACATTTCTCTCAAAGTGCAGTCGTTGGAGAAAACCAAGGGCCATTCGTCAGGCCGACATCAGAGGAGCCGCATTTGCTCTGACAAGCAGCAAAGGCTTATGTTTTATTCACCAGGCCTGAAAAATACCTTCCTGAAGAGGGGACCATAAATAACCTGGTGTGATGAATATTACACAGGATAAAACTGATAAAGCAAGGCCCCTAAACACGAGAGATGCACAATGAGGTTAGGAAAGCACATGGTTTTCATTACAGCTAATCCTGCATGACAGGCTGGCAAGTACAGAGGAGAACTGAGAGAGGGGAAGTCAGCCCCAGAGACATTTTCCATCCCCCTAATGAAAGGCGCGGGAGTGGGAGTTACTATGCATGTAGCATTCCACTGCACTGTGTCAGTGCTGCAGGTTTGCCTGTGTACAGTTCTAGGTGTCAATACAATGCACGCCGGTTATAAGAATCACTGATAGAACCGTATATAGTGATCAAGCTACTGGGACAAAATCATTTCTATACCTGACCTATACTCTGCTTGTAAGAATCGAATCAAATAATCCAGGATGGATGTGGTCAGGGCTGGCTCTAGGATTTTTGCCACCCCAAGCTCCGAGAGCGCAATTGCCCAAGCAAAAGGGTGGCCGGAATGCCGCCCCTGGAATTGTGCCCCCCCCAAGCACGTGTTCGCTTTGCTGGTGCCTAGAGCTAGTCCTGGATGTGGTTCTTATAAAAGGAGTGGACTGTACATCCCAAATGTGGCTGCCCAGGTTCAGTGAGCAGATGGGGCCTTGCCTGTCAGTTTGTAGAGAGATCCCCATTTAACAGAGTAGGTGGATTACCGATTCCTTTGGCCTCTTAACTTCAGTCTGAGACATAATTTTCTATGTCAGGGCTCAGTCAGAAACCTGCCCATGTGGCAGGCTCGTTGGCTGCTTAGCATGCAAGTTGGGGAGCAAACCTGGGGAGGGATAGCTCAGTGGTTTGAGCATTGGCCTGCTAAACCCAGGGTTGTGAGTTCAATCCTTGAAGGGGCCATGTAGGGATCTGGAGCAAAAATTGGGGATTGGTCCTGCTTTCAGCAGGGGGTTGGACTAGATGACCTCCTGAGGTCCCTTCCAACCCTGATATTCTATGATTCCTGGGCCAGTATAATTTACACCCCCCGTCCTGTCATTTGGCAGTAACATGAACTTGGATTCAGGGAGCCTCCGTTACACTCACAGCCACTTAGGTACCTCCTGTTCTGCATCACCTCTGAAGTAGCCCAGCAGAGGCACTGACGAAGGTTTGTGTTGGTGTGGCCTGTGCACTGAGGGCCCTGAGCCTAGCGAGGGGTAAGTGTTGGAGGCTCCCACAATGGGAGAGGACAAAAGAACTGGATGGATAAGGTCCTGTGAGATTTCCATCCCCCCGTCGGACTTCCAGGGTAGGCTGGAGATCTTGCAGGATTTGGAGCCATAAAGTCTCTCGGGATTTGCAACAAGATTTGGAGCCATGATAGTAGCCCTGTGCTCAGGGATACCCACTTCTGTGTGCTGGTTTCCAGCAGTTAACCCATTCTCCCCCAGCCTTGCAGCTGGCTATGCTAGTCACTGCTTTGGTGCTGGGAAGGAATTTTTCCCCATACCGCCAGACTGGCTGAGACTGCTTGGGTTTTTCACCACCTTCGCAGCGAAATCTAGGGACTGGGTTTTGGGCAACAGGCGGGCTGGGGTTCTCTTCTTTCTGGCGGCACAGTTTGGACCTAGGTGAAAGTCATTTAGTTGTGTCTACTTTTCGCAGGTGCCCAGTGTAGGAACTCGCTGATTTGGGCTCCAGATCAAAAATGGTAACATAGAGGGCATCCCAAGAGCATCTCCTTACAAGTTGGGGGTGTCTGGTCTTACCCCCTTGGGGTATATGCCAACCAGGGTTGTGACACTACTCTGGGGATCCACCCTATCAATGCACTTAATGGCAGAGCTGGCAGGGGGTTGAGCCCAAAAGAGGAGGGATCCTAGCTAATAAATGTGGTGTCCAGAGATACCCTCCCCTCCCCCCCAGTTGGTTGACTTTGCCTGCATGGGAGCCCCCAAGAATTGGCAAAATGGGCTGTGAGTGACTGCGCTGGACTGTCCCCTGATGGAAAACGAGGATGTAATTTGACTAATAAAATTGCAACTTGGTTAAAGCCTCCACCACATGACCTGCCTCTTTTTGTGCAGTGAGCACCCCAAAGGGGTGATCTGCTTGCCTGTTAGTTGTTCTCCAGTGACAACTTCCCATCCAGGTAGTGTGGGCACTCATGCATTCCCAAAATACCGGAGATTCCAGTACTTCAGGAATGGCATGGGCCTGCTCCTGCCAGCGTGACCTCGGACACACAGAGTATGCCAAGTTGCACTGCATAGAGAGGTGCCATTTATAAGAGCGTGCCGTCCTGCCGCCGCTGGTGTGACTTTGTACCTGCCGCATGGGGGCAGGGCAGCACGCTCTTAAAAATGGCACCCCTCCATGTGGGGGGGGGCACCATTTTGAGGATCTTGCCACTTCGCTCCCACCAGCCTGACTTTGCATGCAAGGTCACGCCAAGAGGGGTGAAGCCGCGTGCTCTTCAAAATGGCATCCTCTCTCTGACACCAGACAAAACCACGTCCAAATGGGGGACAAATCCAGGGACGGCAGGAGTGTCCGGTGGAATGCCAAATGAGTGGCCTGCTTACATCTTGGCCTTTGGCATGTAAACGACTCCCCCAGCTATCCACACAGAGAAGGGACCTATGCCTAAGCTGGCGTAACGTACATGCTGAAGAAGCTAGAGAGGTGTAAATTACACCTTCTAGGCTGTCTCTTCACTGCCAGGTTAAATGGAGTGGCTGCACTTGTTAACTCCTCTAAGTTTGCCTAGCTGCAGTCAGAGCTGCCCCACTGCGAAAGAACATGAGGTACACACAGTGATGTGCTGGCCTAGAACTCAGCTTAGAGTCCCTGAGGGGCCTACCAGCTCCACTTAAAAGCACCACCAGGCTTGAGTTCAGGCTGTTACGTGTGGACGGGACTTGAGTTAAGGGCAACACTCGAGTTATAACGCGGTTTAGCTATGCGATGAAGACAAGGCCTTAGACTCACATATTGATCTGGCCCTTAATCCCTCATGTGCCTACGTGTCAATTCAGCTGAGGGCCTGATTCTACCCCCAGCTGGATACAAGTTACTCCCATTGAAGCAAATGGGTGATACTTTACCTAGGTTCTTCTCTGACTCTTTTGCCCTTAGTATCAGGCAGGGAAATATGAACCCCATTATACAGGTGGCACTGAGAGTGCAGGGAAATGAGCCCAGATCCCTTGAGTCCCAGGCCAGCACGGTCCTTGCCCATGTCCTAAGGGTGGAGGGGAAGGGGACCAAGAGGCCTTTGAAAGAGCTTTTGGTGTCAGTTGAAGCGGGTTTAGCAGCGGTGTCGCAGTATCGGGGAAAAGCAGACGGGGGAGCTAAGGGAATGCAGATGCAGTTTGTGTCTCTGATTCCATGGGGCAGAATGCTAGTGGCCCTTTGGGTACCATAACAACAGCACCAGTGTCTTTTATGATGGCATAAAAGCCCTAGCTTTCATAACTCCTGGAGTGCCATGTTACCTCAGCAGATCTCCAGGCTGGGGTGTGTATGGTGTAGGCATGCGCTCAAAGCCCTGTTTGGCTGCACTCCGTTCTCTGCATCTTTATCGCTTTGGTTGTAGGTCGGAGGTATATGTATGTGTCTGCACATGTGAGTGCATTGTGCATTAATTCTTTCGGTGATCTCTCAACTATCCACAGTCTCATAGTTCCCCCTGAGGGACAGCTTTGTTGCTGGGAGCAGTAAAAGTTTTGTTTCCAAGGCTGTGATGCTGCTGTGCTGTGAATCAGCTTGGAACAAATCTGAGAAGCACGTATAAGGTCAAATTCTCCCTTCAGTTACAACTCTGCAAGCCTGTGTCAGTCAGTGGGAGTGTTAGGGTGCTTCAAGCATCTGAGGAGGGGAACATGGGGGGAAGCTACTGGCAGCCTGGAAGAGGGGGTGCAGGCTGATCCCTGAATAAAAGGATCTTTCTGCTTTTGCTTTTTGTAGACAAACCTCCTCAGATATTGTTTTGGAAACAGCTGCCAGAAGCCAGAGGCTGGGAGTGTGATGAGAGGCTATGCCCAGGGTATGATGCTCTCTGGGGCAGTATTCAGTTAATGAAATCTGCCCTTTGCAAGCCCATTCCTCACTGATATGCATGGTGGTTGTTTAATACAGATGTTCTCATCTGACTTATTGTTCATTCAGGTATCCAGGCCATCATAAAATACCATAAGCCCTTGCTTGTCATGATTGTGTGTGGTAGGTCAGCTCTGGGCCAGGCAACATCTGGAGGAGGAGAGTAGTATTTATTTATTGTATTACCATAACACCTAGGAGACCTAGTCATAGAATCGTAGAACCCTAAAGTTAGAAGGGACCACAAAGGTCATCTAGTCTAACCCCCTGCCAAGATGCAGGGTTTGTTATGTCCAATCCACTCAAGACAGATGGCTATCCAGCCTCCTTTTGAAATCCTCCAGCAAAGGAGCTTCCACGACTTCCCTAGGCAGCCTGTTCCCATTGTCCCCCTGTTCTTACAGTTAGGGAGTTTTTCCTGAGATTTAATCTAAATCTGCTGTGCTGCAGTTTGAACCCAGTGGCAAGCCCTCAGTGGCAAGAGAGAATAACTTTTCTCCATCTTCTTTTATGGCAGCCTTTCAAGTATTTGAAGTCCGCTATCATATCTCCCCCTTAATTTCCTCTTTTCCAAACTAAACATACCCAGTTCCTTCAGCTTGCTCATATGGCGGCATTCCATCCCTATGATCATCTTTGTCACTCGCTTGTGGATCCTTTCCAGTTTCTCTACATTCTTTCTATACATTGGTGGCCAAAACTGAACACCGTACTCTTGCTGAGGCCTAACCAGCGCTGAGTAGAGCGGTACTATCCTCTCCCGTGATTTGCATGCCCTGTCTCTGTTAATGGAACCTAAAATTGCATTTGCCGGTTGTTGGTTTTTTTTTGTCTTTTTTTGTTTGGTTGGGTTTTTGCAACAGCATCGTATGGGTGACTCATGTTGAGGTTGTGATTCACCATAACTCCCAGATCCTTCTCAGCAGTATTGTTGCCAAGCCAGTTATCCCCCATTCCGTATTTGTGCATTTGGTTTTTCTTCCTGAAGTGACATTTGTCTTTGTTGAATTCATTTTGTTGTCTATAGTCCAGTTCTCCAATTTATCAAGATCCCTTTGAATTTTAGTTCTATTCTCCAAAGCATTGATAACCCCTTCTCCCCCCAGCTTTGTGTCATCTGCTAATTGGATCAGTATGCTCCCTATTCCTACATCCAAGTCATTAATAAAGATGTTAAACAACACTGGACCCAGAACAGATCCCTGTGGAACCCCACTTCAGACCTCCCTCCAACCTGGCATCATTATATTAATAGTTACTCTTTGTTTGCGGTTGCTTAACCAATTATGTATCCACTTAATGGTAGTTCTCTTGAGCCTGCATTTCTCCAAGTTACTTATCGGAATGTCTTGTGGGACTGTGTGTAAAGCCTCGCTGAAGTCCAGGTATGTTATGTCCACTGCATTCCGTAGTCATGGACCAGGACCCCATTGTGCTATGTGCTGAATGAATGTAGAATGAAGACCGTCCCTGCCCAAAGAGCTTCCAGTCTAGGTGTAAGACAAGACAACAGGTGAATACTGACAGATGGGGGAGTACCAGGAGACAATGAGATAGTAATAGTCACAGCCCTTGCTGCACAGGTGGGTGTTGGTTTGTTCCTTTTCATAGTGCTGTTTGTGTCTGAGGATTTAATGTAGAGTCTCACAAAGTGAGACAAGTGCAACGACTTAAAGGGGGAAGCAGTTTGGCCAAAGACACAAGGTCATACACAGCAAGTCAAACTTCACCTTTGGCAGCAGAATCAAATCCATTTCACAACTGGGTGTGGATTTTACCACCCTGTGAAGCTGTGTCCATCTAGGGCTTCTGTTTCCACTGAACTTGTGCTGCGGCCCATGGTAGCCTACTCTAGAGTGTTTTCTCTACCTGTTCTCACACCATGTCCCACCTGACCAGCAGCAGGATAAATGCTTCCCACCACAGTCCTTGTGGGGAAGGGAGGAACATTGCTCCTTTCCCCTCCGTCTCCTCCCCTTTCCCCCAATGCGAGAATAAGAATGTAAATAGCCTACAGAATCTTGCACAACTGGTTGGTGGCCCCTTGTTATGTGCCTTGGGACTGGTGATGTTACTTTTGGTGACTAGTACATCTGGGGCAGGGGGTGGGATTCTGTTAAAGTCTACAAAAACACAATCTAAATAGAGAGTAAATGTTTAATAAATAGAACTCTGACCTGATAACAAGTGGTGTATGAGAGAGAGGCATTTTGATAGATTTTAATGCAGTTCTGGAAATGCCATTTCACAGAATCATTACTTCATCTCCGCACAATCTCTCTGAAATTCCACAAAATCCAGTAATAGAAGTGTCACAAACCTTTCCCTGCCTAATAAATATTCACCGCTTGGTGCAGCACCACGGTCAGTTACACACCCCACAATCACACTCATTGCTCCCATCATTACATGCAATAACTGGAAAGAGCAAAAACAAGTGCCTGGTCTCTTTATGAATTTGTGTGTGAAGAATCTCTGGCTCTGCGTAAACAGCATTAACTCCTAGGTACACCCCCCTCCTTCAAATGCCTGTGTGGAGTTAATGGCCAAAGACAGAGGTGATGCTAAAAAATATTCTGAGAAGGGACACTGAGGTTTGCTTCCAGATGCAGAGAACAGAAGCCACTATGGGAGGAGTAGGAATTTTCCATGGATATGGCGGAGTGGTTGGAGTGGAAGGGATTCAGCCCAGGGGGAAGGGAGGTTAATGAACCACTCCTTGGAGACATGGTTTCCAATTGCAAATGGGACTTGGAAGAGACAGAACCCAACTATATAGACTTTCCTGAAAGTGCTAGAGCAAGAGGAAAGCTGATCTGAGCAAAGCTGCATTTCCTCTCAGTTATAGTGTTCCCCAGGCTGTGAAATGAGGTGTCCACAGACTGTCTAGCCCTCAGCAGGTCTATTTCAGCAGGAAGGATGCTCTTGTGGTTAAGGCCCTGTTGGGGGGGGGGGGGTCAGTAGTTCTGGGTTCCATTCCTTTCTGTGCTGCAGACTCTGCTTGAGCCTGGGCAAGGCATTTAACCTCTCAGCACCTCCCTTGCACATCAGTAAAATGGGGATGGTAACCCTTCCTCCCGACCTTTGTCTGTCATGTCAATTTACACTGTAAACTTTGGGGTGCCAGGAATGTCTTCTCTGTGTCTGGGCACAGCTAGTGTCAGGCTCTGCTTCCTGGCAGTAGTCCTGGTGGTTGGTGCAATGGTTGAAGCCAGCCAGAGGGTCAAGGCTGGGCTGAAGGGAGTGCTGAAACTGGAGTTGAGGGACAGGCTGTGGGTGAGGACTGTGGTCAGAACCCGTAGACAAGCCAACTCAGTATTGTTGTCAGAATCTAGCTGCAGGCCAACAATTGAAACCAGTTTGGAGTCAGCTCAGAGGTCTGGGGTCAGGAGATGGATGCAGGACTGGAGACGGTCAATAACAGGACTGAAGCATGGTTGGAGTAGGGCACAGACCAGGCTGGGACAGGCTGGAACAAGACTAAGGCAAGGCTGGGACAGGGGCAGGAACCAGATCAATGGTAGGCTGGAAGCCTAGGGAGTCTGTTACACGGAGCAGCAGTGGAAGGGTTCCTGGCTGAGTAGCGCTGGTGCACAGCCTAACTTGCAGGTCGGGGTGGGGTGGGGTGTCAGAGAAATACCTGTGCCGGGGGGTCATCAGGGATAGACGGCTGCAGCAGCATGCCTGAGTGATGAGTCGCTGCAGGATCTGTTGGAAGGGTGAGTCATGGCAGCCCTGGTCTGGCCACAGGTTTACCTCACAGCTAGGCTGTTCCTAGAATACACCTAATGAAGTAAGGCATAGTTAGCCCAAGCACAGTGTTTGAGGAGGCCTAGGGACGCATTACAACCGAGGTGCGTTAGCGGAGCTCTACAGAGGGTCGTACCCAGGGCGGAATAGTGCGGCTTGCATTGGTAGAGCTGTGGAAGAGGGACAGAGCACCACAGCTGTAGGCGGCAGGCCTGGGGTGAGAATAGTGCAAATAGAATAATTCCAGGGTGGAATAGTGCGGCTTGCATTGGTAGAGCTGTGGAAGAGGGACAGAGCACCACAGCTGTAGGCGGCAGGCCTGGATCCGCCTGCTTGGCAGCACGCCTGCTATGTGCGTGAGGTTCACACAGCACTTGCACAGTGCCAGGCTCCCGTCATTTTATCTGCCTTTAACTTTCCTGAACATTCGTGTTTCCTCTTCATCCAATTCAAGAGAAATAAAAAGAAGGCTCCTTGGGAAAGAACTGCAGGGCACATCTTTAAAGGGCCCTCCATGTCTCTGAACAGCAGAGCATGAACAATGCAAGAAGCAACTCATTCACAGCCAGCCCATTCACAGGCTGCAGCAGGTTTCCACTCTGTAATCCCGGGCTTGGCGAATTCTTTGTAAACTGTGAGCAAACTTCCCTGTGAAAAGGTCTTTCCCTTTTCACCTGGAAACAAGGGTAGATCACACAGGCAGCTGAGGCGGAATGTCTGCAGTGCACAGGCAGGAGCCTTGCAATGTGAGCACTTATCTTTTTACTGCACCATGTAATTGCCGCCTGATAGTCTAATCAACCGTTACAAACACGAACCCTCAGGAGAATTCACCAGTGTTGTTCAATATGTATCTTCCCCCACCTGCTCACCACCCTAGGCTCTGTCACTCACCCAGATACAATCCTCCTTTGGGAAGGCTGCTGGAACTGGACTGTGTGTACGCTGCCTGGATTCACCAGTCTCTCCAGTAAAGAGCCCCTCGCGGTGGGAGCTGTGGAGGCAGTGCAGAGCAAGCCTGGAGCAGGCTGAATTCTCCATCCTTTCCCACTGATACCAGTTTCGTAATATGATAGCAAGGGAGATGCAGTCTCTCACTTCTGAAAATGCGTATATGCCTGGACTACTTTGTCCCTCCAGCCCAGGGAGCTGTGTGGGTATTCTGGGGGAATATTTCTATCTGCATTACTAGGCAGACTGCCTACGTGGCCTCCGCTGGAGGAGTGTTTCCGAGACACAAGGCCTAGGGTCTGGCCTGCAGAATTCCCAAGGATACGGGTGAGGAGCTTTGTACATGGAAATCTGGCTTCTGCCTTGGAGAGTTAAATTTGCTGCTCTTTTCCTGTCTTCGCTGCTATAGCTGGGACATGTTCCTCCCTCCCAGCCTGACAGTGCAATCTCCTTCCTTCATTAACGCCTTAGCACCTTCCTCCTGGTTGTGTCACCTGCACAAAATGCCTGCTCACCAACAAGTCAGCAAACAGAAATTCTGGGGTTGCTTCCTAATCTAGGTCTCTTGCAGGGTGGTATTGTACACAGCTTTCCTCCTCTTTAGAGAAGGCATCCTGACCGCTGTCAGCCTAAGAGATGGAGACATCTCCATCAGTGCACATCTCAGTACCTAAGGCTTCTGCCTTTCCTCACCATGACTTTGGAGCAGAAGGTGAAAGCAACATGTGCTAGAGCTAGCTGGAGTCTCCCACCAGTTGGCCACCTGTAGCTACTGACAGAAAGGAGTTCTGGGAAGGGACACTGCCCAGGCCCACTCCAGCAATAGCTTTGATGGAGAATGAAGACCTTGCAAACCCTTTCTTATGTGACCCGTAGAATCTTTGTGTCCATGCACATGGTGTCCTCAGATGCATGTTCTCATGCAGAGGCATATTTGCACATACATGCATGTGCATCCACATCAGGATTTGGTGCTTTGAGAAGAAATGGAAAGCACAGTCTGAGAGTTCCCTGAGTCTACCTGGCATTAGCCACCTGATGGACTGTCTGGCGATGCCCTCTGCCTGTCTGAATTTAGTTGGGAGTTAAAGACAAATCCCAGCCTTAAGGAGCCTTCCTCCTATCTGGCCTCAGCGCAGGCTACAGGAGTCCTCTCCATGGGCTTCAGGGCCCCAGCCAAATGCATTGTGCTGTCCGTTGCCCACCCCACGTGCCCCAGCTGCTTTTCCAGGGAAGCCTGTGTGTAGCAGATTCAGCCTGTTGAGGAGCGCTGGGCTCGGCTGTGTCTCTGAGCGATTCTCACTCACACTTTCTTAAGTAATGATTTGTCTTTTTTATTTTGCTTTTCTCTCTTGGGTAAAACTAATGGCCCTGGCTGACATGACAGGGTGTATTGATTGGAGAGCGTGAATTAAGCAGCGCTCCATCTCGGGAACAATGAGAGCGAAGGTGGCGTGCTGGGTAAGAGCCGTGGAGGCGAACCCCAGCCTCGCCGGGCACTGCATGCCAGGTGACATCAATCTCTGTAAAGAGCTTTTCAGCCCCTTCTCCGGTGCAGGTGATGGACAAGCCTAATTATGGCTGCAGCCATGATTTGCTGTCTCCCATCTGCTGTCTGCCATTGTGAAGCCTCTCTGGGGACTCAGCCTCCCTGATGTGGTTGTAGTTTATTTACTCCCTCTGGCCCTTTTGCCCCCCTGACTGATTGACTCAACTGCACAAATTGACCCCCTGTAACTGGCTTTTATCTCCTTTGTCCCTCTTGACTTCCCCACCCCCCTCAAAGCGCATTGATTTATCACCAAACTCCTTGCAGGTAGCTGTCAATGGGCCAGTCTCTGCGCTGCTGAGCCACAAACAGAAAATAAAATCAAAATGATAAACGTGGCTTCTTTGCCCAACACTCCAGGTTAGGCAGTGGGAACGCAACATTGGTGCTTGCCCACATGCATGGCGCACCAGGGCCCTGCCTGTTCCTGCAGCCTGCATGTGCTTTGCAGCCATTGATATGACTCGAGGCTTCTCTGTGCCCTTGTGATCAGTTTGTAGATGAATCCCTTGCAAAAGTCCAAAGGAGTGTGTGGGACTAGTGCTGTCGCTGTGAATCTTTTCCCTACCACAACTCCATGTTACAACAGCAAAAGTTATACCCCCCACCCTCAGTGTGTCCATAAAGAAAGGAGAAATGGTCGCATCCCCCTGGGCATGGCTGTGAGGGGACTGCAGACCAGGATGGAGACTCATGGGAAGTGCTGCGTTTGATGGGCATTGGTAGAGCTGTATTGGGGAAGTTCACACAGCAGCTGTCTGCACTTCAAGTAAAAGACAATGTTGTCCAGTGGTTAGAATACTGAAGGGGCAGTCAGGAGGCCTGGCTACCACTGAGATCTTTTGGTGAGCAGCATGAAGCATCATTAGGGATGATCACTGTAGATTGTGTCTGGAATGTCTCTGCCCACATCTCTCTCTTCCCAACAGCCAAAACACACCCACTACAGGGCTGTGATTTCCCCAGCCATGTTCTGTATATGTCCAGAGAGGCCCGGGTCACTCCACCACTTAGCTCCTTGTGGAATTAGGGTGGGTAGCTAGTGCTAAGGAAGAGCATGCAGTCCACCTGCCAAAAGGGGAGGGGAGGCAATCAAAGGGGAAAGGCACTGAAGAGAAAGTCCCCAACTTTACTGAGACCTGGCCATTGCAGTGAGGCCCACAGCTTGCTCCCACTGCTGTCAGGACAAAATTGCCATTTATGGCAAACAAAGCAAGAGGTGGAGGGAAACTAGGCCCTGTCCCCTGAGACAGGAGGGTGGTGAGTTGGGCGCCCCAGCCACCATGTGCAGCACAAGGGACAGAGACAGCTCACGGGCGTCACTTAGGGGTATGGTCCTGAAAAGATGGACCCTCCTGCCAAGGGACAGATGGCTTGGTAACCCTCAGGCACTGGGATGCCCTGATCATAGAATATCAGGGTTGGAAGGGACCTCAGGAGGTCATCTAGTCCAACCCCCTGCTCAAAGCAGGACCGATCCCCAATTAAATCATCCCAGCCAGGGCTTTGTCAAGCCTGACCTTAAAAACTTCTAAGGAAGGAGATTCCACCACCTCCCTAGGTAACGTATTCCAGTGTTTCACCACCCTCCTAGTGAAAAAGTTTTTCCTAATATCCAACCTAAACCTCCCCCACTGCAACTTGAGACCATTACTCCTTGTCCTGTCATCCGCTACTACTGAGAATAGTCTAGATCCATCCTCTTTGGAACCCCCTTTCAGGTAGTTGAAAGCAGCTATCAAATCCCCCCTCATTCTTCTCTTCTGCAGACTAAACAATCCCAGTTCCCTCAGCCTCTCCTCATAAGTCATGTGTTCCAGTCCCCTAATCATTTTTGTTGCCCTCCGCTGGACTCTCTCCAATTTTTCCACATCCTTCTTGTAGTGTGGGGCCCAAAACTGGACACAGTACTCCAGATGAGGCCTCACCAATGTCGAATAGAGGGGAACGATCACGTCCCTCGATCTGCTCGCCATGCCCCTACTTATACATCCCAAAATGCCATTGGCCTTCTTGGCAACAAGGGCACACTATTGACTCATATCCAGCTTCTCGTCCACTGTCACCCCTAGGTCCTTTTCTGCAGAACTGCTGCCGAGCCATTCGGTCCCTAGTCTGTAGCGGTGCATGGGATTCTTGCGTCCTAAGTGCGGGACTCTGCACTTGTCCTTGTTGAACCTCATCAGATTTCTTTTGGCCCAATCCTCCAATTTGTCTAGGTCCCTCTGTATCCTATCCCTACCCTCCAGCATATCTACCACTCCTCCCAGTTTAGTGTCATCTGCAAACTTGCTGAGGGTGCGATCCACACCATCCTCCAGATCATTTATGAAGATACTGAACAAAACCGGCCCCAGGACCGACCCTTGGGGCACTCCGCTTGATACTGGCTGCCAACTAGACATGGAACCATTGATCACTACCCATTGAGCTCGACAATCTAGCCAACTTTCTTCCCACCTTATAGTGCATTCATCCAGCCCATACTTCTTTAACTTGCTGACAAGAATACTGTGGGAGACAGTGTCAAAAGTTTTGCTAAAGTCAAGGAACAACACGTCCACCGCTTTCCCTTCATCCACAGAGCCAGTTATCTCGTCATAGAAGGCAATTAGATTAGTGAGGCATGACTTGCCCTTGGTGAATCCATGCTGACTGTTCCTAATCACTTTCCTCTCCTCTAAGTGCTTCAGAATTGATTCCTTGAGGACCTGCTCCATGATGTTTCCAGGGACTGAGGTGAGGCTGACTGGCCTGTAGTTCCCAGGATCCTCCTCCTTCCCTTTTTTAAAGATGGGCATTACATTAGCCTTTTTCCAGTCGTCCGGGACTTCCCCGGATCGCCATGAGTATTCAAAGATAATGGACAATGGCTCTGCAATCACATCCGCCAACTCTTTTAGCACTCTTGGATGCAGCGCATCCGGTCCTATGGACTTGTGCATGTCCAGCTTTTCTAAATAGTCCCGAACCACTTCTTTCTCCACAGAGGGCTGGTCACCTCCTCCCCATGCTGTGTTCCCCAGTGCAGTAGTCTGGGAGCTGACCTTGTTCGTGAAGACGGAGGCAAAAAAAGTATTGAATACATTAGCTTTTTCCACATCCTCTGTCACTAGGTTGCCTCCCTCATTCAGTAAGAGGCCCACACTTTCCTTGGCTTTCTTCTTGTTGCCAACATACCTGAAGAAACCCTTCTTGTTACTCTTAACATCTCTTGCTAGCTGCAACTCCAGATGTGATTTGGCCTTCCTGATTTCACTCCTGCATGCCTGAGCAATATTTTTATACTCATCCCTGGTCATTTGTCCAATCTTCCACTTCTTGTAAGCTTCTTTTTTGTGTTTAAGATCAGCAAGGATTTCACTGTTAAGCCAAGCTGGTCGCCTGCCATATTTACTATTCTTTCTATACATCGGGATGGTTTGTCCCTGTAACCTCAATAAGGATTCTTTAAAATACAGCCAGCTCTCCTGGACTCCTTTCCCCCTCAAGTTATTCTCCCAGGGGATCTTGCCCATCAGTTCCCTGAGGGAGTCAAAGCCTGCTTTTCTGAAGTCCAGGGTCCGTATTCTGCTGCTTTCCTTTCCTCCTTGTGTCAGGATCCTGAACTCGACCATCTCATGGTCAATGCCTCCCAGGTTCCCATCCACTTTAGCTTCCCCTACTAATTCTTCCCGGTTTGTGAGCAGCAGGTCAAGAAGAGCTCTGCCCCTAGTTGGTTCCTCCAGCACTTGCACCAGGAAATTGTCCCCTACAGTTTCCAAAAACTTCCTGGTCTGTCTGTGCACCACTGTGTTGCTCTCCCAGCAGATATCAGGGTGATTGAAGTCTCCCATGAGAACCCGGGCGTGCGATCTAGTTGCCGGAAGATGTGTGGGCATGATAGCACGAGGCCAAATCAATACCACACATAGGTGAGAGAAAGGGTCTAAGAAAAACCCTTTGGCCAGGTTGTCGATGTGTAAGGAATGCACACAAAGAGCCATGTCTCAAAAGCCAGTGGGGAGGAATGGGCTAAGCCTGCCCAACCCCTCCAGCCAGTGGCACACGTGTGCTGCAACCTCCCCGTCCCCACTGCCCCTAGACATAGCTAGCAACTCAATCCTTGCTGAACCTACATTGCTGAATTTCCATGGACTAGCTTTCCTGGGATCCCAGGAGTGTGAGAGCATAAGAACGGCCACTCTGGGTCAGACCAATGGTCCATGTAGCCCAGTGTCCTGTCTCTGACAGTGGCTGGTGCCAGATGCTTCTGGGGGAGTGAACAGAACAGGGCAGGAGTGATCCACCCCATCTTCCTGTCCTGGCTTCTGGCAGTCAGGGTTTAGAGACATCGCAGGCATGGGATTACATTCCCAACCATCTTAGCCATTGATGGAACTGTCCTCCATGAACTTATCTAGTTCTTTTTGGAACCCAGTTATGCTTTTAGCCTTAACAACATCTCCTGGCAAAGAGTTCCATAGACTGACTGTGTGTTGTGTGAAGAAATACTTCCTTATGGGTTTTTTTTTAAACCTGCTGCCCATTAATTTAATCAGGTGACCCCTGGTTTTTGTATTGTGGGAAAGAGTAAATAACACTTCTCTATTCACTTTGTTCACACCGTTCATGATTTTATAGACCTGTCATATCCCCTCCTTTGTTGTCTCTTTTCTGAGATGAACAACCTAATCTTTAGTCTCTCCCCCATGGAAGCCATTCCATACTCTTGATCATCTTTGCTGCCTGTCTCTGAACCTTTTCCAGCTCCACTATATCCTTTTTGAGATGGGGCGACCAGAACTGGACACACTATTCAAGGTATGGGCACACTGTGGATTTATTTAGTGTCATTATGGTAGTTTCTGTCTTATTTTCTATCCTTTTCCTAATAGTTCCTAACATATTGTTAGACTTTTTGACCACTTCTGTGCATTGAGGTGAAGTTTTCAGAGAACTGTCCATGGTGACTCCAAGATCTCTTTCTTAAGTGGTAACAGCTAATTTAGAATTCATCGTTACATATGTGTAGTTGGGATTATTTTTTCCAATGTACATTACTTTGTACTTATCAGTGTTGAATTTCATCTGCCATTTTGTTGCCCAGTCACCCAATTTAGTGAGACCCCTTTGCAACTCTTCGCAGTCTGCTTTGGACTTGAATATCTTAAGTAATTTTGTATCATCTGCAAACTTTGCCACCTCAGTATTTACCCCTTTTTCCAGATCATTTATGACTATAATATGTTGAACAGGACTGGTCCCAGTATGGATCCTTGGGGGACCCCATTCTTTACCTCTCTCTGTTGTGAAAACTGGCCATTTATTCCTCCCTTTTGTTCTTCTCTTTTAACCAGTTACTGATCCATGAAAGGATCTTCCCTCTTATTCCATGATGGCTTAGTTTTCATAAGAGCCTTTAGTGAGGGACCTTGTTAAAGGCTTTCTAAAAATCCAAGTACGCTCTGTCCACTGGATCACCCTTGTCCTCCTCACAGCACAGCAGGGCATTCCATGTAGTCTCGCAAGGTGCCAGCCACTGCATGAACTGTTAGAAGGAATCTGTGCACTCCTCTCCCTCTCCTGTTTGCACCCTTTACAGCAGTGATTTGGTTTTCAAAGAACTTAGGTCAGGGAAGGGGGATCCCAGTAATTGCTGGATTATGGAGTGGAGGATTTAATGAAGGAAGACCTCCACAGAGGTGATGTGAGTTTATGGGTTGTCTATGTAATATCATTGGCAGTAATTTTCAGTGTGGGAGAAGGGGCTGGAAGATCAAAGCGTTGATTCTGCTCCTTCCATCCTTTGGCTGGACCAGGCTGCAGCCAGGGGAGGTTCTAGTGCTTCCCAGGTGCTCATAATGAATCCTAGATGCTGTCACATGAATAAAGATGATGCTAATAAAGCAGGGAGGGGAAGGGGCTTGGAGTCTGAGAGACCAAGGCGGTGCCGGGCTGGAAATAAAAGTCATGTATAACCTCTCCATCTTCACGTGATGGTTCAGAGGAGGGTGGGAAAGTCAGAGCTGGGGTTAGTACTGGGAGAGAGTTCTCTGCAATGGGGTCTGTTAGAAATACTGCAGTACTGTGTATGTGATAACGCATCTCCGTCCGGGCCCCTGGCCCCTGGTCCCCTTGCTAGTCTGGTCCTGGGCTCCCAACACAGCTGACAGTGCACTGATCTGCATCCCCCACTTAGGATTTCTGTCCTCTCCCCACCACCAGCTCTGGTGGCGAGACCGTCCCAGAGAGCATGCTCTGAACGTGTGTCCATCCCAAGCTCTGGGTACCCCTTACCCCAAACTTGAGTCCTTAAATAACATGAAAGCACTTCTATGCATTGCACTGGCCCTTTGCAATGATCCAGTCCTGCCATGGTGTCCATTAACAACCCTTTCCAGACACAGAGAGCAGACTGGCTTTCACATAGCACTCTTCAGCCAAAGCTCTCTCACGGAGGCAGTCAGCACCATTATCCCTATGTTATAGATGGAGAAACTGAGGCACGGAGTGGGGAAGCAACTTGCCTCAAGGTCTCATAACCAGACAGTGGCAGAAGCACTAATAGGACCCAGGTCTCCTGACTCCTACATCCACACACTGCCTTCTAGATCATTCTGCTTCTGACGCGCTCAGAGCTAGAGCTTGATGTCCTTTTGGCTGAAGCTGAGGAAAGGTTGGAGGGGCAAGGAGGTTCCGAAAGCTTCTCGCCCCATGCCGTGCTCCACTAAGGCTGTGATGTCCAGCAGTGCTTAGCTACAGGGAGGAGAGGTGCCTCTGTCAGCATGTGTTGTGGGTCAAGTTCTGTCCCACCTCCTCCTGACCCCACTGCCAACAGCGTCTTAAAAAAACAATTGATTTTCCTTGCTGCTAGTGCTTAAGCTGGACTTCGCAGCAGCAGCAGGAGAAGAGGCCTGATTAGAATTTCTCTGAAGAGGGCAGTGAGTTATAATAATGGACACTCTTCTAGCTGTCTGTGCTGCTCATAAATCTATCCCCTTCCGAAAGTGCAGATGGTCCATAATCGTCCATCATTCCAGAGTCCAGCACTGTACAGCTCCTGGGTGGGTTTCTCCTCTGAGGCTTCTTTTTCTGCAAGCTAAACGGAACTGCGACTCCATGCAAGCTCTTTCTGTAATGGAGTGCAAGCAGCCCAACCGTCAGCAGTGATTTAGGAGAGAACGGACAATAAATATCCTGAGGTTGGTGCTGGAAGCAGCCAGCATGAGAGGGAGGGAGCCAGGCCTGTAGCTGTACTTACACAGACCAGTGTGGGTGGCTACTTAACCAGGGCTTGGGCAGCTCACTGGGCGTGTGGGAGCAGGGTCTGGACTAGGGGAGACTGAGGGATCTTTCGAAGGATCCTTCCGCTTGCCATTTTCCCTGAGCCCCTGGGGATGCAGCATTAGCCTGGGCTGAAATGCTGAGCTGTATGGAGGCTTGGTCCTGCCATCCCCTGAGAGCCTGCACTGGGTCACCAGAGGGGTGGTAGCTCAAAGTAGTAGCATGGTGGTCCTGTAAGAGTGGGCACTCAGGATACTCCTGTGGCACAAGAGCAGACCTAGCGTGGCAGGTCCCAGATGGCTCCAGCATGGCATCGCTGTGGGAATCAATGCAGTGCCATTCCAAGGGGCTGCTTCAGCTTGGTACAGTGATTTCAGCCAGTGCCAGCAGTAGCAGTAAGGGTCAGAGTAGCCTTCCCAGAGAGGAGGAGGTGAGTAATCAGGTCAGGGAGGGCCCTGGGCATGTCTTGAGGAGTGGACAGTGTTTCAGTGTCTCATCTCTCCATCCCCTCTCCCACGTTCCTGACAGCCAAGGTGAGAGAACTGATGGATTACTCTCTGCATCCTTGAGCTGGGGGGCTGGTCTCCTTCCTTGCCCCTGCTAACCCGCATCTTGCCCGGGCTGAGTTTGAGGGGGAAGTTTAGTTGGAGAGGCAGAGACAGGAGGCAGATATCAGGCACCTTGTACTGCTGTCAGCTGGAGCCCAAGAGGCTGCTCCTAACCAGGCTGTGAGCAAAGCAGTGTGTTTTAATTACCTTTTCCAGCCCAGGAACCAGCCTGCCTCTCACACTAACCCATAAAACCAGAGTTTCCATCACAGGATTCAGTCTGCCCCTCTTATCAGTGCTACTGGTACAAAGTGTGCGTTTTGAAGGCTAAAACTGCACCCCTCAACTCATTTGCCAGATGTCAGCTAACATCAGGGCTGCCACTGGCCCATGGCTGATTGGTTGGCACATGGAAACGCTCTGCTGTATGGCATGCACCCTCCTGGCAGAGAGAATGTTACAATGCACAGTCCAGGTCACTCAGTGCCACTTACTGGCTGTTTGTTTCCTGTGCTGTTAGCTTCTTTTCATCCCAGCCCCGCTTTGTGCTGTGCTGCTCTTGGGGTAACGTGTGCTCTCAGCATTTGGAGTGCAAGGCAGCCAATCTCAGCTGCTCTCCTGCCTTTTGCTGCTGAGAGGTGCTGTAGTCTCATGCCTCATGGTGTGTTCTCCTGGCCTTGGAGGCTGTCATGCTCCATGCCTCAGTTCTCCTTAGCAAGTTCTTTCCCATCCCTGCACCTGTGGTGGGTAGGATTGGGCAAGCTGCTGCTGCTTCTCAATGGGAACCTGAAGGACTGCAAACAGATTTAACCGTGTGGATGCAGAGTTCTCCCCTCCCCAGCTCTGCAGTGGAGCAGCCAGCTATGACATCTCTCTGGTCACCGATTAAAAAGTTCTTTCATTTGCATTTTAATGAGTTGCTGGAACTGCCCCGCGTTTGTTCTACCCCACACCTCTCGCAAGCAGCAGGCAGATTGAGCATGGCATAAGGTGCAAAACTTAACAGCTTCTCTGCAAAGCCAGCACAAAGGAGAGCAGAAGACTTCTCAGTACCTGCTGGTGCGGAAAACAGGCCAGGAGTTGAGAAGAGCTTGTGAATTGTAACCTCTCACACTCCAAAAGTGCTTCACGGCCTAATTCAAGCAATGGCAGCACCTACCACTGAAATGTTCCCATGGGACGCAGCACAGCTGTCTAAGACAGGAAGTGAAGGAAAGTTCCAAATCCACTTGAAGCTGCAGGGAAATGTAGGGAGACAAGCTAAGGGCAGCTTGCTGTCTCCTTCCCTGGAACACTACCTTTTGCAGCTCCATTGGAGCTGGTTATGGACCCGTCTGGGGTCAGAACAGGTTTGGAATGAGAAGCTAGAAGAGGATTCATGTTCTCCCTCTCTCTTCCTTCCTACATCTTCCTGCTTGCTCCCCAGAAGATCTCATAGTACCTTTCCCAACACGCAAAGTGAGGGGCTGTGTGTGCAGCAAGTTACCCAGCAGCCCATTGTCCCTAACGAAACAAACTCCTTTGTGCTGATCTGCCTTCACAGTAACCCAGATCCAACAACTTTCTATGCCTGGCAGAATTGTTCTCTGACACCTCATCAAGCAAACAGTCAACAGAATTCCAAGTCATTGCTCTGCTGCAGCCTCAGGACACAGAGAACCCAGGGAGGCAGAGTTTGAAAATAAAGTGTGTGCGTCAAGTCTCCATTACAGCAGTCTTTCTCTCGGCAGCTTCAGCCCCTGCTTGTTATTGGTTTAAGGTGTTAAAGGTGCTCTGGCTTTGGGGCTGGTTACAGGCACCTCTCCACAGTCTCTTCAGCCCTTGCTTTTCCCTCTTTGCGTGTGTTTTGGTGTCTCTTGGAGTTTGATGGTTCCCCGCTCTCTTTGGCTCCTGCTCTCTATGGGATGCCAGAGGGCCTTGTTCCCCCTGGCTGGTCCCCGCTAGGGAGAAGCCTGCGGACACGTGCTGCAGTATTGATGCTGACGGTGGTGGTGCAGGCAAAATGTGAAACCCAGCTGTGTTGTTAGGTATCTTTATCGACTCCCACGCAGGAGTCAATAGCAGCTTTGTTATAGTTATTGTACTTGGTAGTTAATATCTGACACTTGTCTGAGTCTGTAGAGACCAGGGGATGAGGGCAGGGGCTCATCAGGTTCAGATCCTCCTTGGCCTAGAGTCAGGGCACAGATTCCTCTCCATGGGGCTTGAGCCATGGGCGAGAGGATTTCATTCTTCAGCCTGGCCAGCAGCCTGTAAGAGCATCTAATCCCAGCCTTCCCTGGGGACGGAGTTTGCCCTGTCACCTCCCTTCCCTAGAGTTTTGGCTTTCCAGCACATTCCTGGGTTCTGGAGGTGAATGGCCCAAATGCTAAGCTGCACCTTCCCCAGCCAATCTTGGTATGATTTTTTCTGCAGCAATCCCATTCTGTTTTATTTGGGTTAGTTGTCCCCTCTGGTCCCCCAAGAAGAAATGGTAGATGGCACATTCCTGCTGCCAACCTGGCCTGCACAGAAATCTCTGCAATAGCCCCAAGTGGGAAATGGGGCCTACCGTTTGCCCTGGCAGGCAGCAAGGGGCGCTAATAGGAAATATCAGAGCTTTCCTCCAAGGAGCCTCCCACTAAACCTCTGACTGCCAGAAGCTGGGACTAGATGACAGGGGATGGATCAATGAATAAATTGCCCAGTTCTGTTCACTTCCTCTGAAGCACCTGGCACTGGTCTTTGTCGGAAGACTGGCTGCTGGGCTAGACGGACCATTGGTCTGACCCAGTGTGGCCGTTCTGATGTTCCTGGTGCCAAGCAAGCTGTATTCAATTCAATCTCCTTTTTATTGGCGCTGCCTCCAGGGCGAGCTCCAGAGGCTGTACCCACCTCTGCCGAGTGGCCTTATTTACAAGAGTCCCCCTGGCATGGCATTTAAGTGCCTCTATTAACACTCTGCATTTTGCTCATTGCAGGCCTGGGCCCACTGAGACCCTCGTGTGGCAGGCAGCGGGCAGCTGCAGAAACGCTAGGTTGCTTTAATTGGTTTGAAGCTCTTGCTGCCGGCAGTGGACCTGGAATTTGATCAAGCAGCTTTTATTAGCTTGTAATACTAGAAGTGTAAGTGTATGGAATCAAAGCAAGGCAGGCTCTGGCATGTGCTGAGAACTGCAGGGCTGGAGGGGAGAATGGCTCTCACTGCCAGGCGCCCCAGCAAATTAAAACAACCCAGCATCCTGTTAAAGGAATTGAGCTCCTAATTATGGTGCTGCTCTCACATGAACAGGCACATGCTGCGAAAGCAGCCCAGCTGCCTCCACACTGTGGAAGAAATCCAGCCTCTGCTGTACAGGTGATCCTTCCCATCCTGGGAGAGCCTCCCCGTTCCATGGACAGAGCCCACTTTGCCGTGGATCTGTGCCCCTCCCAGTGCCCGTATGGTTGGTAGGTCCATGGTGCTCTTTGCAGACCCTGTGCCTGCTGACATTCTGATAATCGTTTGCTAAAGAGCATCTAGGCTGAACCATGTTCCAGTGCTCAGTCTGTTCGAGCATGTTCTAGTCTCCAGGGGAAGCAGGGAAAGCTCCTTCTCACTGGAGCCGTTTAAAGATAAATAAGCCCTAGGGAACAATCCTGCAGGGAGCTTTGGGGGAAGATTCCATTCCCATCTCTGGCAGCTTTGATTCCACCTGTGAGACCTAGAGCTCTGCACACTGTCACCTGCACTCAGACTTCCTCCTCTGGCACTGCCTGGCCTTCCTGTGCCACTGGGGTGCCTCGTCGGGTCCTTTCACTGATGCTGACTCTCTCCTTGCTGAATCCAGCTGTCAGCCTGGCTGTGCATGTGCTGGGCACGTTGACAAGGGGGTTAGCTGGCCTGATGGCTTCTGCTGTCACAGCTGCACAGAACTGCTTTCAGTGAGAGGCTGTGGCTGCAGCAGTGAGTTCTTCGGGCTACTGGGTATGTCTGCACTGCACTCAGGAGGTGTGATTGCAGCACATGTAGGCATGCCCCAGCTACCTTCCATCTAGCTAGATCAAAGCTCTCTTAAGTACCAAGAGCAGGGTAGCTGCGGTGGCAGGGGTGGTGCCATGGGCTCACAGCTTGATCACGTGTGTACCCAGGGTTCTGGGCAGGATTGTCCTTGGGATGCTTGCCTGTGCTTCCAGCTGCTGCTGTTACTCAGGCTAGCTTTGATGTCGCTCGGGTGTGTCTAAACAAGTTGCAGTCACGCTGATTGCAGGGCAGACATGTCCATTGCCCGGGAACAGGCCCCAGGGACTGACAGTAGCCACAGGGGGCTGAGCCAGCGAGGGGTGTGTCACGGTCAGGTCTCTGTGTGCGGAAGGTAGTGGTAGAGAGATCTAGGCAGTGACATGGGTGGCATTGGAGGTGCAGAGGACAGCACTGGGTAGGTGCCAGAGTCAGGGTTATTGTGGCTAGGGCACAGGCACAGAAGTCAGGGGTGCCCAGGAGAAGCTCAGGTGGCAGAGGGGGAGTGTGTTTCAGTGGAGCGGGTGGAAGTGCAGGGGTCAGGGTTATCAGGACTGGGGCACAGGTGAGGAGGTCAGGAATGCCTGGGTGTGGGGAGAGATGCAGGAGAGGAGTACCCATGTGGGTGTGGGGAGGCCGGGATATGTCTGTCTGGGGAGGAGGCAGGATTTCAAGAAAGGCAGTTCCTGTGGTGCGTGCCAGTTTGTTGAATCTCTTTCATCAGTATTTGTCATCTGGCTATGCCAAGAGCAGCACCCAATGCGGGACTGTCAGTATGGCTGGGTTCTCTCATACAGGACCCTTTGGCAGGGCATCTGGACACGCCTCTGCAGAGATCTGCACAGAGTCTGGGTACGTCTCTAGTGTTACTGTGGCTCACCTGGGGTTTGCACTATGTGTCAGTGCTGCCTAGTTGGCTGGGGTGGGCCTGTTTGGCAGTGGATCCTGCTTTTTGGCTTTGGCGCGTAACAGGCACTGGGGAATGTGGGTTTGAACAGGAATCTCAGTAGCTCCAGAGCCATGGGCCTAGCCTGTTGGCATTGCCAAATGTTGTTGCACTGCCTACCCCGCACAGGAGAGCAGCAGAACTGCTTGTCATTAGCCTTGGAGTACATGGCTGCTGAGAACAGCAGCGGCACTGGGAGTCCATCTTGGCAGAGGAGCAGGGCAGGGGCAGCAAACCCAAGGGTGATTATTGGGTAGGTTCGTGGGAGCTGGCACCTCGCTTTGCCTGCAGTAGATACAGGCAGCTGGATTCCCTTCTCCTGACCAGCTGTTTGGCAGGCTTCTGCCAGAACAACTTCCAGCGTTGAAGTCTTGTGCCAGCACAAAAGCCCCTGCGCTGACTCTCCCTGTCCATGAGGTACCAGCCCTTGTGCTGGCTAGTAGCTGTGAGGGCAGCTCCAGCCCTGTCGTTCTCCCTGTCCCAGCTACTTTCCCAAATGGGGAGGGCTTGAGGCCAGCGAGGAGGTTCTGGCAGCAGCTGCCAGGTTTATTAAGCTGATAAAACAATGTTAAGAATCCACTCGCTGGAGCCCCCTGACGTCTCTTTATGTGCGGAGAGGAGCCTTACGCCTCTGAACTGATGATTGTTTTGTAATGCTAATAAATAGAGAGGAACAGGTAGCTCTGCGACAGGGTGCAGGAGAGCCGCTGCCTCCCTCCCCCGGGCCCCTAACACAGTGCCTTGCCAAGCAAAGGGGCTGGGCGGGGAGACACACAGCAGCATCCCGCACCCTGGCACACCAGGAGCTGCTCCACAGGCCTCTTCCTCTCTCCTCCCTTCTTCAATGAGTCACTATTAAGTCAATTACCCCAGCCCTGGAGCCTTCTCTGGCTATTAATCTCCATTGCTTTGGTCCATAAGTCTCTTGGGAATAGGTGGTATTCCTGGGTCTTGTCACGGCAGCCCCCTGCTCAGTGTCCTCTGCTTCGCTGGGTGAGTTCAGGAGCAGACCCCCTTTGTTCTCCTGGCACTGCCCTCCAAGAGTCGATGGGAGTGTGATGAGCCTTGTGAAGCCAGGCACCCAGCAGCCGCTTGCTGCTATCTGCTTGGCATGAGGAGGAGGAGTGGCAGCACTGGCTGCCCCAGGCTGGGCCTTTTCTGACTGCCCCAGAGAGTGGGTGGGAACACGCGCTGTAATGGCACATACTGTCAAGTCTTGGGGAGTTCTCCCCAAGCATGGAGAGGAGCCCCACTGAGGTTGCTTGGCCCACAGGGAACCCTGGTGTGTTATCCAGCTGTGGGGGTTAGTGACGTTGTTTGCTGCCCAGATTCCAACCTAAGGAATGGCATCTGGCTGGGCCGAGGTCCCCTGCAGTCTGGCGTGAATAGGGGGTTCTGAACTGCTAGCATAAGCTGTTGCCTTCTGCCCCAGTGAGGCTACTTTTCCGGCTGGTAAGAAAAGTGATGCCTATGTGTAGTTTTGCATCACCAATTTGTAAAACGCTTTGGGACGCACCTGCTGCAAGGAGGGAGGCAGTTCCTGCCTGGAGGGGAAATGTAGGTGTAGCAGAGGGTCATTCTCTCTCCCCCCACCCACACACACACACACACATTATGCTATGAGGTTCTCTCAGCAGCAGAATGAGTCAGTAAATGACACAATGGAGCCAGAACTCCAGGCTGTCCCAGGCCAGTTTGCAAAACGTTGGAGGATCGGGAAAGCAGAGGGGTCTTTAGAAATCCATTGTTCCAGTAATTACACATGTGATGTTGCTCATAGTTACCTACCTACACTGTTTCCCAGCTCGAGTTTCCACACTTCATTGTAAACCTGGGTTTACAAGTGCTAGACCCAGGTCTCCCAGCCGAGCTAACGTCCATACTGCCCCGCTCAGACCTTCTGACTTGGCTCTGCGGCTTGAGCTGCATCAACGCTGCAAAATTACAGGGCTTGGACCTGAGTCACAGCAGGACTCAGGCTCTGACCCATCCCCCAAGGAGGGTCCTAGGACCTGGCTCCTGAACACTTGGTGGATTTGTGTGTGGATGGAAGCAGGGTTTGGGCTCAAACTTGAGTCAGAGCCCAGGCTGTGTGCAGTGTAGACATACTTCTCTCAGGGCTTGGCCGAAATTGTCCTGAGCCTTCCCTTTGCTGCAGCATATCTGTACTGAAGAGTGTTATTAGCCAATCCTCTGGCAGCATGCAAAGCAGGCTGTGTATAATAGATAATAATTAATAGACTGCTTAGACGGCTAGCTAGGTAAGTAGATAAATAATTTTAATTATCCTTGGGGAGGCTGTAAATTCGCACACAGCCCTTTATTAAACTCTCTGTTTACAACAGTCATTTATATTGTGTGTCATTTTGCATAAAACCCCCTTGGGGTCAAATAACACTGTATAATAACTGCTCCTTTATTACCGTCTCCTCTGCTTGAGAGCAGGTAATGAGGAGCTGTCAGAGCAGCGCAGGGCGCAACATGCAGGAGCCCTAGGGCTCCACTCAGTTCCCCTCGGGAGGGGGGTGGGCAGTAGCCTATATTTAGGTCCGTCTTGAATACCTGTATTACACTTGGGCCTTGTACTTTAGGCAGGATTTTCATTCCACTCCCCAGCGATGGCCTGAGCCTATTAATGCCCTTGGCTGTTTCCCTTTATTGCACCAGATGCCACACTGAATTTGGGCTGCCATAAAGGAAAATCTCTCTGGAGAGGCCTGGGGACTGACTGCGAGTGATTGATTCCCAGGTGGACAGATTGGGAATCTCCCTTATCTCCTCCAAAAATAACCAGCTGCCTGTCCACAGGGCCAGGCACAGGATGGATTGGTTAGCTTTGGTCTGTTGCCTCCTCCTTGGCTTGGCTGGCCGGGGAGAAGGATGGAGGGTGACGAGGTACCAGAGGACATTAAACCATCTGTGCTAAGCAGCCTTCAGCAACTTGCAGCCTGATCCCACCCTGCTCTGAAGGAGCAATCTGCCTTGCAGCCTTTCTAAACCCAGCACCCAGATAGGCCAGATTGCCTTTGATTTGATGTCAGATGGGCGTCAGCAGAGCTGGGTTGTGGGGAGGCCCAAAAAGTACCTTTGCTTTCATGAGCACCAAGTTCATACCATGAAATCCAGACCCAGTTTCCTTCCAAGCCAGCCATCCAGGGCCTTGTCTACACTCAGACTTGAGGGGTTATGTTAGCACATGTTCTAATCGTCTAGTGTAGACAAGGCCCCTGGCCATTAGCATGGGCAAGGCTGGTGGAGTTAAAGCCCAAGAGATCGACCTGTTCAGTGCCTGTGAAAGTCTCTGCACTGCCCTGTGTACACTAGCATATTCTCCTGCGGGGAACTTGGCCATTCAGAGCTGTTGAGTTACCACTTCTCAGCCAGAGGATGCTGGAAACATCCTGTCAGAAGAACACTCAGGGCAAGATCAGTGAGAACACTGCAACAAGTGGGCTGAGTTTGTCAGGTGATGGAGGGGACAGAAGCTGGACTGGGGATGCAAAGCTCTTTCTGGTTTTACTGAGAGCAGACTGTACTGCAGTAATTCCCTGCAGGTTAGCTCTGCGGCTGTCCCAGCCCCTGCTGTTGAGCCAGATGCTACAGGGGCTTCAGCGCTGCCTGTTTTAATGAGCTCTCTTCTGGGCCAACTAGGGGAAGAAGGAAATGAGACTAGAAGTTAGTTTCTAGGAGGCTTTCATGCTCTGCCTCCCTTCCCCATTAGCCTCTGCCTTTTCTAGGGCTCTTTGTAATTGTGGAGATGAATTTTGGTGCCTGCAAATGAGGGGATGTCTGGCCAGAGCTAAACAAATGCAGCCAAATGCTGATCAGACTCCTTTCCCAGGCATGTTTACATGCTGCTCCTCACTCCCGACCACTAGCCTCCCTGCCCTTCCAGTCTTCAGTCCCCCAAGCTCTCTGATGCTTCTAAGTCCACGGAGAGACTGTGACAGAAGCACTGAATCTGAGCCCTGCTGAAGGCAGGGCAGGTGAGGACTTTGCCCGCAGTTTGAACCCCAGTTTCCACTTGTTTGTGGGTAGAAGCCGGAGGTAAGGTGAGGCTTTTCCAGGAGCTATAGTTTAAACCAGTCCTGTATTTGTAGTACAGTAGTCTCCCCTAGACCATTTCCAGTCTCTGACCCCTGAGCTCTCTGCCAGCTAACAGAGGACAAGGCCTGGGAGAGGGGAAAAGAGGGCTCAGATAGGGGGGTTTGACACCTGGGCAAGGGGAAAGAAATGCCGAGCATGCAGCTTCTGGCCCTGCCAGGGAGGAAATCTGGATCAGCTGTCCTTTGTAAACACCTGTGGAATGGAGCTTGCGTGTGCTGAATGCCAACTGCCATCCCTAGGAGCATCTTTCCCCTCTGCCGCTCAGGGTGCAGCACCTTTAGGCCCAGGGGGCATGGAGAGCCTTCCTGGAGTCCTCCTGCAGTTGTGTCCCATGAAGAGAAAGCACACGGAGCAAAAGCTGCCTGCATCTTCCACTGATTGAGTCATCTGTTGGAAGCAGCGGGAGACAGTCTGCTTTGGCAGGGCCCTGCAGCTCTGTACATTTCCAGGAGCTCTGAGTACTGCACAGGACAGAGAGCAAACACCCAGAGGAAACTTCAGATCCATCAAAGTGCTGGCACTCTCCAGCTGACGGTCTTCATTTGCACATTGCTGGGGGTCTGCAGATTGGACCCAATGTCTGGCACTGAAGGAGAGCTTGAGCAGACTGACTGCCTCTGAGCTGAGTGGCGTTAGCTACTTGAAGTTGGAACTCACTAGCAAAATCTTAACCACCTCATCAGAGCCATTGCCGTGTTACAGAGAGATGTCTCTTCTGATGGATGCCTTGTTGTTCCCAGGGTATTAGAAAGACAAGGTGCAGGAGGTAATAGCTTTGATTGGTGAGAGAGTCAAGCATTCTGCTGGAGGCATGCACCCGTCAGCCCATTTGTACATGTGTGTGTCACTCAGACTCACACCCTGCAGGCAGCAGGTATCTGTCACTCCTTGCTGCAGCTTGTGCTGGCCATGAATGTGGCACCCTGCTCAGTGTGAAAAAAAACTGATCGGCTACACTTCTGGCGCTCTGGAGTATGTCTACACTGCAGCTGGGAGTCTGCTTCCCAGCTAGCATGTTACAAATAGCAGTGAGGACGTTGTGGCAAGGGTCGTAGCTCAGTCTGACCACCCAAGCTCAGATCTGAAGGGATGGGCAGGCTTGGACTCCAGCAGCTAGCGTGAGCTGCCACCAGTGCCCACACTGCTATTTTTGGCATGCTCCTTCGAGCAGAGCTAGTGCAAGTCTGTCTACCTGGGCTGGGAGGCACGCTTCCATGCAGTGTAGACATACCCCCTAGAATGTCCCTGCAAAGCCACAGCCTGAGTGATGGCTTCTGAGCCAATGGCAGCCAAGCCCCACCTACCCATGTATATCAAGAGCTTAAATGAGCTTTAAAGACTAACACATTTATTTGAAAAAAGAAAAGGAGTACTAGTGGCACCTTAGAGACTAACCAATTTATTTGAGCATAAGCTTTCATGGGCTACAGCTCACTTCATCGGATGCATTCAGTTTTTCCACTGCATGCATCCGATGAAGTGAGCTGTAGCTCATGAAAGCTTATGCTCAAATAAATTGGTTAGTTTCTAAGGTGCCACAAGTCCTCCTTTTCTTTTTGCGAATACAGACTAATACGGCTGCTACTATGAAACCTGACATTTATTTGAGTATAAGCTTTCATGGGTAAAAACCCCACTCCTTCAGATGAAACCCCACTCCATCTGTTTTTACCCACGAAAGCTTATGCCCAAATAAATCTGTTAGTCTTTAAGGTGCCACCGGACTCCTTGTTGTTTTTGTGGATACAGACTAACATAGCTACCCCCTGATACTAAATGAGCTTTGATCTCCCAAGACCCCACCCTACCAATTCCAGCATGCTCCAGGCTAGCCCAGACTGCCGCATACATATTCAGTGCCCTGTAGGGCATGTGGTGTTTGCCCCATTAGTCATGGTGGTGTATTAGGGGAGTGTGGATTCTGTTCCTGTGATGGTGAGCCCCATAAGGGATCATTGTGTCCAACTCTCCTTCAGCTGTGAATCTGCTGCCAGTGAGAACTGGTGTCGTTTCAAATTCCCCGCAGGCCACATTCCCAGTTAATATCCTATAAAGTCTCTGGCCAGCCCCAAACCTGTCTCATTTATACTTCTGCAAATCAAGTTCCTGGCTCTTGATGGGGCTCCAGGGGGAGTGGATTGGGGGAGCTCTATAGGAGTATGTATTTTAAAGCCATTTAGGAAACCTTGGGGCCGCATGTGAACTGCCAGACTCTCCCATCCAGGGCTAAGTAACAGCCTCGCCATTAGCACCTGCTGTAATCATCCAGGAAGCTACCCTCCCTAGCCCAGGAGGTAGAGAAATCAAGGCGCAGCGAGGGGGAGCGGCTTGTCTGAAGTTAGCTAGTGAGTTAGTGGCACAGAGAGGGGGACTGGCCTACCAGTCCTGGACCATCACCTCTGGGCTATCCTCTCTATTGAGAGAGCAGAAATAGGCCAAGCAATGATAGGATAACGGTGTGAAAGCCAGAAGCAGGGCAAACATGTGGGTTGAGACACACGGCTGTTGGGCAGGAGCCCTGCAGCATTTATATCAGCCCCTTGCTCACACCCTGGGAGTGGGGACCATGTTAAGGACAGATGGTATTCAGGGCTGGTGTGAACAGGTGCAACTCCATCAGTTTCAGCAGAGATGCTCCCACTGAAACCATGGCCAGATCAAGCCCCTGAGTGTGGCCAGGCTGCTCCAAGGGGGTTCTGAATAACCTGCTGCCACCATCCAATGCTTTGGGATGAGGCTGCTCAGGGCAAGGGAAGCCCATGAGCTCCCTGACATGTGGCCTGAGGCAGAAGTGCCTACCTGCTAAAAGCAGAGGCTGAGGGGAGGGACGGGAACCTCAGGGTGACTCTCCGTGTGATACAGGGAGGACTAGCATAGGCACAGTGAACAAATCACATGTGAGCGTGTCCTCCCCTCAAATCACATGTGAGCGTGTCCTCCCCTCTCCTAGGGGGCTGGGCTGTCTGATGAACTAATGGCAAGAAGGGGCTGGGAATGCAGAGGGCACCCTACCTGCCTATGGGCCTGACCACATCCTGTCCATGCAGATTGGCACCTCTGTGCCTGCTGGGAGGGGATGCTTGGTCTGCTCCCTCTGAAGCGAATTCAGCCTAGGGAATGGTCCCTGACTCAGTGCCCCAGCCCTGCTTATCTCCACAGTAGGGCACTGCTCCTGCTGGGCTCTCCCTAGGGGCTGCCTCTCCTTTCCAGGATTGTTGATATTTTTGTGCTGATTGCAGAACATTTTTCTCCTTTTTTTGCTCATGCGCTCTTGAGAGAACCATAAATTCTGAGATGTGAAATCCTGCTGTGTCAGCAGTCTGCAAAATGAATTGATATTAAGCATGACAAAAGTCTCTCTAATTCACCCTGCCTAGTTCTGCCTCCATCCCCGAAGATGTAATTGAAGAGTGGAAGAATGGAGATTGCCGTCATCCCTGCCCGGCCTAACGCCAAAACAGCTATTATTGAGAATCTCATTAATTAAGGATTATTTACAAATAACTGCAATCTCCCACTTGCCCTGCTTCCTCCTCCCAGCCACAAGTGTTCCCAGTCACACGGGCAGGTAGGTTCTCTCTCTCCTACACACACACTCAGTCAGCATGTGGGGGACTCGGAGACATCAGACCAATTCCTACATGGTCCTTTGAGAAATGTTCTTGACTTATGAGACACACACCCAGTGGGGGCTCTCCTTGGGGCAGAAGAGTGACCTCAGTGCTGAGTGCAGTGACCCCAGTCCGCTAACTCATTGGTTTTCAATGGCAGTTTCAGAATCGCAGGGCCAAGTTCCATTTTGTTGATTATGTTTAAAGGCACAGTGTGTGTTTGGGGCTCACTGAGGATGTTTATAAGGGTCTTTTCAGCAAGGGAGAGGCTGAGCCTCCAGGGGAAGCCATGAGGGCAACTCTGCATAGTGGGCTGAACTGGAGAGAGAGAGAGAGAGACATTATTTCCTGTTCCCCTTGCCTTAGAGTATGTGGGACCATGGAGGGGGCACCTTTTCAGAGCCCCTGGTGATCTTCAAGTTGCTGGTGCCCCGTTAACCATCTAGCTGTTGGACAAGTTCAGGGCGGCAGTTAGGCACTGTCAGCATTTTTGGTTTGCAGGGGCTGGGGACACATTTCTCTTCAATCTGAAACAGCCACACAGTGCCCCCAGCCAGGCATGCACTTGGCATTCACTCCCCTTTACCAGCCAAAGGGTTCTAGTGACAAAATGACAGAGGTAAGCAATAAGTTGTTTCTGTGTTTGCTACAGACGTGCCCATGCTGTCATGCTGCTCTGGGAAGATTCGTTCCCTTACAGGGAGAGCGGACTTTCTGTGCCCAGAGCTGTATCTTCAAAATGTGCCCTGGAGCAGGTGGAGAAACAGCATCATTTCCCCTTCCTGAGGGGGCTTTCACCTTCCTCTACCTCCAGATGCTTGAGGCAAATGGAGAGAAGCCAGGAGAACGGCTGCCCTGCCACAGGTGCCTGTCCCTCCCAGTGCTGCTTGCATTCCAATGCCATGGAGTTGGGAAACTTCTGAGATTATCCCCACGATGGGGAATGGCTCCTAAAGAAACTGTTTCCTTGGCGTAAGGAGGGGAGCTGCCTCCCAGAGCTCTGGCAGTCAAGGTGCAGTGGGCTGGTGGCTGAATGTGCCACACAGCCTCTGCGTTCAGTCACAAGTGCCCAGGAAGATTGGTCAGGTTTGCGTCACAGAGCAGAGCACTTGCTCTCTTTGCTCTGACTCTGAGGACATGTGAAAGAAACTAACTTTGTAGGAGTACTCCAATAACTAGCTTAATACCCCAGCCATCAGGGCTGACATTTAGGTCATTAACTTTAAAGCACTTTATTTCTTCTCTATTCAGTTACTTATTTCCAACAGACTAAATCACTTCCCTCTAAGTGCTGGTTGGCACTTTCTCGTTGGGTTTTTTCCCCTCTTTCTCTTTCTGTGAATGTTGGAGAAAGGACAGGGCAGAGGAGGTGGGGGGGGGGGCTAGAAAGCTGATTGCAGTGAGTCTGGGGGAAACTGACCAGAGTGACCGGCCTGCAGCATCCAGCTGTCAATCCAGGAGTGATCGGAGCAGGATGGTGCCTGCCACACAGTAACCACCCTGTTCTTCTTCGAGTGATTGTTCATGTCCATTCCAAGCAGATGTGTGCACGCCGCTTTTTCCCCTAGGAACATCCATAGGGTCAGCCTGGGTGCCTCCTGGGGATAAATATCGGGCTCAGCTGACCCCCACACCCCCTCAGTTCTTTCTTACTGCCTGTGACGGCTAGCTGGAACTTTGCTCGCTCTTGCAGCAAGCACCTTAGCAGTGTCTTTGTTCTTAGTGTAAATAGTTTTTCTCTATAGTTAGTTAGTAGTGTTTGGTAGATAGATAGTTTCTCCTCCAGGGGTATGCCCGGGTTTCCGGGGTTTAAACTCTGAGTGTCCTGCGGCAAGTTTATACCCAAGAGTGATCCTCACTCATCCTGCCTGCGGTGCCTTGGTGAAACTCACCAAAAGGACAAGTGCCGCATTTGCAAGGGTTTCCGCCCAAGATCCCTTAAGGACAGAAGGCAGAGACTGAAACTCCTGCTCATGGAGGTGGCTCTGAGACCGCAGTCCGACCCAGGACCCAACGACCCGGCACCGAACACATCCGCTTCCGTGTGCAGCGCTCCGGTGCCAACGGCACGCAAATCGGGCCAGACTAAGGACTCTAAAGCCCACCGGCACTGCCACTATTTGGGACATAGGGCGTCGGCATCCGTTCGGCACCATTCTCCATCCCTGGTGCCAGTAAAGAAGAAGAGGCCAGCGCGGGACCGATCACCACCCCTGAAGCCTAAGGGACTAGTGCCGTCTGCGAGTGGCTCAGCACAGACCACGTCCACCTCGCTTCCACCCAGGGTCTCGTTGACTCCTGCCCCGGCCAGGGTCCAGTTGAGTCCGAACGCTCCTCAGTCCCCCAACCATCTGGTGGACATACAACCACCATCGACACCAGAGGCATTCGAGACGGCAACGGACCTGATGCTCCTCCCGATGCCGTCCTCCCCCCAAAGGAGGGACAAGTCTCTGGCGACCGCATGGCCCCTGTTTCACTCCAGGGGCAAGCCAATCATGATGGCTCGTTGGTCTCCATCTTTGGCATCGCCTGCACAGACGCAGGAAGCGCGCCGCTCCCCGGAGTCGAGTAGTCATTCGTTGGCAACCCAGGGGACTGCTCCTCTGTGGTGGTCTTATTCAGAGACCTCGGAGTCAGAGGTAGACTGGGCTTGATCGAGCAGATCGCGCAGCAGAAGATCCCGGTCCCGGTGCAGTCACCAACCATACCCAGCACCGTGGCAACCACCTGCTCAATGGCCCTTCTGAACACCCTGGGCGTACCATCAGAGCCAGGGTCAAGTCCATGGTCCGGGCTCCAGAACGGCGTCGGTGTCCTCGGCATCGTTTGTGCCACAGTCAGCACTGGCACCGCCAATGACGGCACCGCCCTCACCCGGAATGGCCCCGCTGACTCACATGGTTTCGGCACCTATGCCTCAGCCAGCCCCGGCACTGGCTCCTCTACTGACGGCACCGGTGGAAGCCTCAGCTCCGTCCCTACCGACCTCAACAGTTTCGGACCCACCGGTTTTACCTGCCCCAGCACCAGCTGCGATGCAGAGTTCTTCATCGGTTCCAGTTCCACAGACCGAGTACCACGTGCCGAGGGACCCCGGGGGGGCTGAAGGCAGTGAACTGGGTCCACCTCTGGTTCTCTCTTCCTCATCTTCACCCGACGAAGCGGTCGCGGGGACTTTGACGGCCACAGCTTTGGAGGACAACCGGGTTCTTCAACAGCTTTTGAGGCGGGCCGCCCAAAGCCTGGGGATTCAGGCAGAGGAGGTAGAAGAGGACTTAGACCCGGTCATAGACATCCTGGCTCCCTCTGGCCCATCCAGGGTTGCATTGCCATTTATCAAGTCAATAACTGAAACGTCTAAGAACTTGTAGCAAACCCCTGCTTCTCTGGCACCTACAGCCAAGAAATCTGAGCGCTGCTACTTTGTTCCCTCTAAAGGATATGAACACCTTTATACCCACCCTCCGCCAGACTTTTTGGTGGTCGATGCAGCCAGTCAGAGAGAACGTCAGGGATTTCAAGGCTCCACCCCTAAAAACAGGGATGCCAAGAAACTGGACCTGTTTGGCCGGAAGGTCTACTCCACAGCAGGTCTACAGCTTCGTATAGCCAACCAACAGGCCATAGTAAGCTGCTATGGACATAACACCTGCTCGTCCATGGCAAAATTTACAGAGCTTCTGTCCCAGGAAGCTTGGGAGGAGTTCTCTGCGCTCGTGGAGGAGGAGGAGGAGAAGTTGGTCTCCTGAGCTTCTTTACAAGCGGCCCTGGACGAGGCGGATGCGGCCTCTCGCACTTTGACCACAGGGGTGGTTATGAGGAGAGACTCCTGGCTACAGGTCTCTGGTCTTCCCCTGAGGTCCAACAGACCATTCAAGACCTTCCCTTCGAAGGTGTAGCTCTGTTCTCCGAGAAGATGGATAAGAGACTTCACAGCTTGAAGGACTCGAGGGCTACCCTTTGTTCACTGGGGCTTCAAACGCCTGCTACCCAACGCAGGCAGTTTAGGCCTCAACCTGCTCCTTGTCCTTATGAACCCCAGAACCGCCAGGACGCTCCACATAGGTGGAACAGGAGCACTCGGGGGAGGCAACGTCCTCCCTCTGGGCAAAACTCGGGCCAGCCTAGGGCCCCACAGGGCTCTAGACCACCCTTTTGAGGGTACGGTTGAGGACGGCTTGCCAGTTCGACCTTTGGATCCTTCCCATCTTATTTTCTCATCCTGTCTATCCCCTTTCTACCATGCCTAGTCTCATATTACTTCGGACTGTTGGGTGCTCCGCACAGTAGAGAGGAGATATTCCATCCAATTCTGTACCCTCTTGCCCCCCCAACCCCCTTCCCCATCCCTCTTCAGGGATCCCTCTCACGAGCAACTTCTGTGTCAAGAGGTGCAGTTCCTCCTCTCGGTAGGGGCAGTGGAGGAGGTTCCTCAGGAGCTAAGGGGCAAGGGTTTTTACTCCTGGTACTTCCTAATACCGAAGGCCAAGGGGGGCCTCAGACCCATACTGGACCTGTGACAGCTCAACAAGTATGTAAAGAAACTCAAGTTTTGCATGGTCTCGCTAACCTCCATTATCCCTCACTGGATCCAGGATATTGGTACGCTGCCCTCGACTTGAAGGACACGTATTTTCATATGAGGGGATGATTTAGTTGGGGATTGGTCCTGCTTTCAGCAGGGGGTTGGACTAGATGACCTCCTGAGGTCCCTTCCAACCCTGATATTCTATGATTCTATGATATCGCAATAGTCCCACATCCACAGATGCTACCTCAGATTCGTGGGGAACACAGGCAACTACCGGTTTGCTGTCCTCCCGTTCGGACTGTCGACTGCCCCACGAGTATTCACAAAATGCATGGCAGTCGTTGCGGCGTTCCTGCGCAAGCGCCAGATACAGGTTTTTCCATACCTCAACGACTGGCTGATCAAGGGTTGCTCGAGGGCCCAGGTGGAGGCTCAGGTCGAGTTTATAAAGAGGACCTTCCTCGACTTAGGTCTCCTCCTGAACGAGGAGAAATTCACTCTGTCCCTGGTGCAGAGGATTGAGTTCATAGGCGCGGTCCTGGACTCTACTCAAGACAGAGCGTACCTCCCGGAAGCCAGGTTTCGCTCACTTCAGGACATCATACAAGGCCTCAGACAGTTCCCCACAATGTCGGCAAGAAACTGTCTAAAGCTGCTGGGACACATGGCCTCATGCACTTACGTGGTGCAGCATTCCAGGCTCAGGCTGCGCCCACTCCAGTCTTGGCTGGCGTCGGTGTACCGACCAGCCCAAGATGCTTTGGACAGGGTCGTAACCCTGCCCTGCCTGGTACTGGGCTCCCTCCTATGGTGGCTCAACCCTCGAATGGTTTGCTCAGGGGTACCTTTTGCCAGCCCTCGCTCATCTTGGTTTCAGACGCCTTGGATCTGGGTTGGGGGGCTCACGTAGGGGACCTCAAGTCCCAAGGCCTCTCGTCTCCGGTGGACCTCGCTCTTCACACCAATGTCAAAGAGCTGAGGGCAGTGTGTCTGGCATATGACGCTTTCAAAACGCACATAATGGGCAGATGTGTTTCAATCCTCACGGACAACACCTTGGCGATGTTTTATATCAACAAATAGGGGGGTGCACGCTCCTCTCCCCTGTGCCGGGAAGCCCTTGTGCTGTGGGATTTCTGCATAGAGCACTCGATCCACCTGCAGGGGTGCGAAACACACTGGTGGACAGCCTCAACCAGACCTTCAACAGCCACAAGTGGTCCCTTCAGCCAGACATGGTGAGCTCAATCTTCCAGTTCTGGAGCTCTCCCCAGATAGACCTGTTTGCCACTCCAGGCAACAGGAAATGTCAGACATTCTGTTCTCTCGGGATGGCTTGTGGTCCATCGGGGACGCGTTCCTTCTCTCATGGGAGGGCTGCCTGCTATATGCTTTCCCACCCATCCCCCTAGTCCACAGGGTGCTCCTCAAGATCTGCAGGGACCGGGCTCGAGTCATACTAACAGCGCCGGGTGGCCGCGTCAGCACTGGTTCACCTCGCTCCTGGAAATGTCCATAGCGGCCCCACTCACCTTACCGCTGGTTCCCGACCTGATCACACAGGACCAGGGCCGACTCCGGCACCCAAATCTGGAGTCGCTCCACCTTACAGCCTGGTTGCTCCATGGCTAAGTGCCACAGAGCTCTCTTGTTCGGACTAGGTCAGACAAGTCCTCCTGGGTAATAGAAAGCCCTCCACCAGGGCTACTTACCTGGCTAAGTGGAAAAGGTTCTCCATTTGGGCGGAGTAACATAGTCAGCTGCCGTTCTTCGCCCCCATACCATTTATACTGGACTACCTCCTTCACCTAAAGCACCAGAACTTGTGCCGGTCATCAGTAAGGGTCCACTTGGCCACTATCTCCGCCTTCCACCCGGGTTCAGACGGTCTCTCGGTCTTTGCAAACCCTATGGTCAGTCGTTTTCTCAAGGGTTTGGTCAGGCTCTTCCCACACACGCGTCAGCTGTCCCTGCCTGGGACCTCAATTTAGTCCTCTCCAGGCTTACAGGCCCGCCATTTGAGCCTCTGGCCACCTGCTCCCTGCTATATCTCTCGTTCAAGGTGTGTTCCTTGTAGCAATTACCTCGGCTCGACGGTCTCAGCGCTCAGGGCCCTCACGTCTGAGCCCCCTTGCACAGTTTTTCATAAGGATAAGGTTCAGCTGAGGCCTCATCCGGCTTTTCTCCCAAAGGTTGTCTCCCATTTTCACGTGACCCAGGACATCTTCCTCCCAGTGCTTTGTCCCAAGCTACGCTCCTCCGATAGGGAGCACAGGCTGCACGCACTGGACGTGCGTAGGGCCTTAGCCCTCTACGTAGAGAGAACTAAGTCGTTCCAGAAATCCGTCCAACTCTTCGGAGCCGTGGCAGACAGAATGAAGGGCCTTCCGGTATCATCTCAACACATATCGTCAAGGGTAACGTCCTGCATTAGGGAGTACTATACCCTGGCAAAGGAGCCCGCTCTGCAGATAACCGCTCACTCCGCAGAGAACCGCCCAGGCCTCCTCTGCGGCGTTCCTGGCACAAGTCCCCATTCAGGAAATCTGCAGGGCAGCCACGTGGTCCTCGATAGATACATTTACATCCCACTGTGCAATTACACAACAACAGTACAGGGACGATGCGGCTTTTAGGGAAGCCGTGCTCCTTTCTGTGGATAACTCCGACCCCACCTCCTGAGCTCTAGCTTGTGAATCACCTGCTTGGAATGGACATCAACAATCACTCGAAGAAGAAAAAATGGTTTTTCACTTTCTCGTAACTGCTGTTCTTCGAGATGTGTTTTTCGTGTCCATTACAATACCCACCCTCCTACCCCTTTGTCAGAATGGTTGGCAAGAAGGAACTGAGGGGGTGGGGGGTCGGCAGGGCCCGATATTGGGCGCCATGAAGGCGCCACCCCAGGGGGCACCCAGGCTGACCCTACGGACGCTGCTAGGGAAAAAATCTTCCGGCTGGCGTGCACGCGGCCCACACACATCTGCTTAGAATAGACACGAACAACACCTCTCAAAGAACAACAGTTATGAGAAAGTGAGTAGCTGTGTTTTCTCTCTGCAGTAGGTCCAGAAAAGGTGTGGGAGAGGCTAGGAACACTGTGCTCCCCAGGGTCTCTCCCCATGCACAGAGGTCTGTACTTCTATACTGAGGGGTTCCATGTCTGTGCTATGTCCACCGTGGAGTGAGGAGCACTCTGGGGGCCCATGGAGAGCCAAACGTTCTGTGCCTCACTGGCACCAGCTGCCATCTCTCTTTTGAGTGTGTGTTGTGTTCCCTTAACTCTCCGGGCTAAATTCATCCCTGGTGTGGACTGAGTGAAGTCCCCATGGGATGGGTGTGGCCTTTTCTCTCCTGTGTGGGGCTGTACACTGTGCCAGACACTAGTCCCTGCTGTTAGGCCCTCATTTGGAAGGGAAATATCTGCTTAGAAACAGCCCGTCGGGAATGCCTTGGCTGGAGTTTGGTGCCAAGACTGAGTTCTTCAGGGCAGGAGCCATGCCCAGTCCAACGGGGCCCTGATCTGGGCTAGGGTCTTTGAGTGTTTCTCCATAGGGTTCAAAACTGACGTCTGTAAGTGACTGAAAACTAAGGGTCACAATGGAAAGTGTTGGTGGCCTTAACCGTAAAACATGAAGCAATACCTGCCTTTAGTAATGATCATAGATAGGCCTCACTCCATGAGACTTCCCAGGGGCTGGGATACTTGGCATCAGGAGCATTTGCTGAGGTCAGTCAGGCTGAGCTGCGGTCAGAAGTACTGTGTTGCGAGGGAGTTGTCTGTCTGGTTAATTCCTGATGTATCACAGGGATGGACAGCTCTCACTGCATCTCTTGGGAAGAAAGCAGAGGTGTGTCCTTCTTTTTTAGAAAACGTGTTATAATTCGAGAAGGAGAATTAGAAAAATCAGAGCTGGAAAAGCCATGCCAGTGCCCATCTAGTCCTTTCCCAAGGCAGGATTGTGTCTTACTTTCTGTCTTCCAGGCCCTTCACCTTTACATGTCTTGAATGATGGGTTTTCACTACTGCCCTTGGGAGACCATTCTACTGCCCAGCAGACTCATGTGCCTTGTACCAGTGTGCAGACACTTGTAAACATCAATGCTCACACTGGCCATCTTCTGTTAGAGCGTCATCACCAACTTTATCATTCAAAGAAAGAGGAAGGATGGTGGGTGGTTAAGGTATTGTAGTGGGGCCAGGAGACCTGGATAGAAAGGCTCTAAACGAAACAACTGGAAACACATGTCAGATTTTCTGAGTGAATGGGAAAGTGTGTTCCCTCTCCTGTGCACCGGCCTTACTCCAGAAGGTCAGTACCCCAGTGCTTCATGAATCCAGAACTTTCACAGCATCCCCTTCCAGTGACCCTTTGTGCCAAAACCGTCTCCAAGATCACCTTTGCTGATGTTGATTTTTGTGCCTTTTCCAGGGATCTAAAATCTTCCTTTCCTTTTTGTCACATTCTCCTAACTTCCTTCATCCATCCCATCCAGGATTTCAACAGGGCGTGGCCACCTGGCTGCCCTTAGGAAACTAGCTGAAGTCTTTTCACCCCATGCTTTGTGCTTCTGTGCCCATCCCAGTCTTCATGCACAAAGAAGATTGCAGCACACTGCCTGCCTTGGCTCCTGTAATAGCTACCCTTGCACGAGTTGAGGCTTCTCATTTGTGCAGCCCTGTTAGTCCTGGCATTCTGCGCTCACTCAGCTCACCTGTTTGCAGTAACTGCGTATGTCCGTGTGGGGCTGGTTTTTATTATCCTACTCGGAGCAGTCCTCAGCCATCCCAGTCCTGGGTTATTAGTTAGTTTTAGCAATCGATGTTATTGATGCAGTGCTAGCCGGAGGAAGCCACTGGAGGGCTATTCTTCCAACTCATTACATTTAGAGCTGAACTGTCCCCTTTTATATAAATCCTGACACATCAAGGTAAAATATGCCACTTTCTGTCGTGCTCCAGCCCAGACTCCGAGAGGGGCTGGCTCTGCCCCATGCCAAGTTGTATGTGCATGATTAAATATTTGGGGTGGGGGGACTGAGTCCAGTATAAAGGCTACACGGCTCTGCGTGGCATGGATGAGGGGAGGGCCTGGAGTAAACACTGATACATGCTACAGACAGATTGGAAAACCAGTTTGAATAGGCCTGGTGGTTTTCACCCAACAATGGTGAAGCCACCTCCTTTCTGCTGCCTCCCTCTCTGTGGCTGGGAAGCCTCCTGGGGATATTATTGTCATTGGTGACTCAGGCAACTTCCCTCTCCCTCTGGAACAAATTCAGCAGAGCAAGTCTCCCCGTGTGAACCTAGTGAGAGCCACTCATGCACCAGCATCCAGGGCCTCGGAGCCTGAAAGGAGCCACAGCAGATCAGGGATAGAAGCCTAGTGAGGTGGGCGAGGGTTGATGTGGCAGAAGTAGGCTGGGATTAGCTCTGCTGGCATTCTCAGCAGTGCCCTCCTTGCTCTCAGGCGCCCCAGCCCCAGGAGAGCCCAGCCCGCAACCCCCCACCTTTCGCAGGTGATATTCAGAACCATCTCTGTGATGTGCCAGTGACAGCAAAGCCAAACAGTGGGTCCTGATAGTCACTGGTGTTTGCTTCTTCCATGGCCACTGCTTGCCACTGTTGCTGCAAAGCTGTCCCCTTCGAGCTGCCCTCGGAGCTCAGTCGGAGTTCAGCTCCTGGAATGTGGTGGGCAGTGGTTAGCAGTGTGCCGGGCTCTGCCAATGCATTGCTGGGTTCAGGTTATTATCTGTAGCGTCTCAAATCTCAGGGGTTGTCCCTCACCACCTGCTCTATCACTGGGGGAGCTTTGGGTTTTGGTCTCCAGGGCTGATCCAACAGGGCATGGACTGGTGTCTTCATTAGCTAGTCCCCAACTGTGACATTTGCTCATGCCAATGAGCCATCATAGCCCACACGTCGCTGCTTTAGGTTGGCACTGCCTCCATGCTCTCCTTGCTGTTGGGTCTCCTGCTTGAGACCTCCCAGCTCTTTGTCCGCTTCCTGTCTGTCATTCGGTATTGTCACTCATGCCCTGGTGCCATGGTTACAGTCCCCCTCCTCCTCAGGGCATTGTCTCAGCTGCCTGTTCTTTAACTCTGGTTTTGGCCAATCTCTTTGATTAACGCTTTGAGAAGAGCAGGAGAAGCTGGTGCTGAAATGAAATGCAAACTCCACACTTCCTTCCAGCACAGCTCCCCAGCCCTAGCCCCCTCACTCGATAGAAACCTAATCCCAGGGAGGAGGGATCGATGCTAATCCAGTTCCTCCCCTCACTGCACAGTTCCAGAGGCATATTGGAAATATTGCTATTCAGGGATATCCTCCCTGGAGAAATGTCACTTGACCATACACACACATACCCCCACCCCAATGCAACTAGCCTCCTGCAAGTGCATTCTGTGCCATGGAGCCCAGGCCACATCTGACAGTGTCACACAGTGGCCACTGCATGACCAGGCATGAGAGGGAGCAAGAAATAGCTGCTGTCCATTGGCCTATATGTAACGTAAGTTGGGAAACTGTGCACCCAGGATGTGGTCCTGAGTCCTGCCCTTAAATAAGGAGTGACTCTGGGGAATGGTTTCAGAGTAGCAGCCTTGTTAGTCTGTATCCGCAAAAAGAAAAGGAGGATTTGTGGCACCTTAGAGACTAACCAATTTATTCATAGATACTAAGGTCAGAAGGAACCATTATGATCATCTAGTCTGACCTCCTGCACAACACAGGCCACAGAATCTCACCCACCCAGTCCTGCAAAAAACCTCACCTATGTCTGTGCTGTTGAAGTCCTCAAATCGTGGTTTAAAGACTTCAAGGAGCAGAGAATCCTCCAGCAAGTGACCCGTGCCCCATGCTACAGAGGAAGGTGAAAAACCTCCAGGGCCTCTTCCAATCTGCCCTGGAGGAAAATTCCTTCCCGACCCCAAATATGGCGATGGGCTAAACCCTGAGCATATGGGCAAGATTCACCAGCCAGATACTACAGAAAATTCTTTCCTGGGTAACTCAGATCCCACCCCATCTAACATCCCATCACAGGCCCTTAGGCCTATTTACCATGAATATTTAAAGATCAATTTATTTGAGCATAAGCTTTCGTGAGCTACAGCTCACTTCAGTCCCAGTCTATACAAGTCAGGGTTATCCTAGAAAACTAAATTGGAGCGCTGGATGATGTTATGTAGAGCTCATTTTCCTCAGTTTGGGTATCAAGCATCTCTGTGTTTCCACCCCAGGTTGGGGAAGGGTTCAGGGAATGGAGAAGCCGCTCATGTGCACATCCCCTCAGACCTGCTGTAGTGTGTCTCTCCATAGATGAACACGCAGAGACTTCCCCATGGAACTGAGAAGGTAACGGTCCTTCAGAGGCAAGGAGAGAGGTGTTGCATTTTCAGCTAAGCAAACCAAACGTTGCGAGACAGTGGCTCAGACTGGCTGAAGCGTGCTGTTAAATTCACTTTTGTAGTTTTTCATTTCAAGATGAAATTAAGCTACAGAAAGGGAAAAAAAACAAACCTTTTTTTAAAGTAATGCATCAGCAAATCCCTTGGGGGGAAAATATTTCTACATGGAAGTTTTCTTGCACTTCAGTTATCCTCCATGTTTCAGGTCCCCTGCACTTTCAAAATTCTCGCCCCTGGCCAATTCCCTATTTTTTACTGTTGTTTCCAATCAGACTTACAGAAGACCTGTATTTATGATAAAAGCCCTCCCCTTTCCCTGCTCTCTCCATCACGTTCTGTGTCCGTTATAGGCTGAAAGTCCCCTTTTAGTACCAGCTCAGGGAACAAATGAGAAGAGGAAGAAAACACTATGGCCTTGCTCTCTCGTGTACTGCTCCAGTGCAGGGTGGAAATCTCGGGGCAGGCGGGGAGTGAGCACAGGATCGTAGTTCTGTTGCCTTCTTGCAAGTCACAGATGTGGCAAGCTCTGAGTGATTCCGTGGGGGGCGTGCGGCATGCGTGTGTCGGAAAATGCTGACTTCTCTCTCCCTGCAAAGCCAGTCACCCTGAGCGTCACGAATCCAACTGCCCAGGGCTTGGAGAAAAACTAGCACTAATACAATGTTCGAGACCTTTAAAACTAAGCTGAGCGAGATGTTCTGTACACAATAATGCCATGGCTTTAAAATCCAGTTCCTGGGACTTTCCTGGGAGAATCTGCTCTGTCACCTGCTAGGATTTCCCATCTCTAGTGGCTTCATGCTCCCATTTCTAGCTCTGCATGGCATGAGCTTTCAGACCTTCAAGCTGTCACTGGGTCAGGACTAAATATTGCTATCCTCTGCCTTTGTCCATGTTGTCTTGTGGGGAGCTCCCATGTTTTGGAAGGAAAGAAGGAACTGTGTCTGTAGCTGATTACTTTTTAGGTTTGTTTGCAATGGGTTTGTTTTAGTGGTGGCTGTTTGAATCTGTTCCGGGGCTGAAATCTTGGGGTAAGTCCCAGGGTAGGGAGAAGCATGTGTATGATGGATGGATGGGCAGAGTGAAGGGAAGACTGTCAAAGGGTGTGAAAAATGCAGTTTCTCACAGGATTCTGCACCCTGTCCCATAGGGATGTATGACGTGTACCTAGCACACTTCCTGCCTAGGACGAGGCGGAGTGGGCGAGTCAGAAAATGGGAGGAAGTCAGGATATCGGGAGAAGGGGGAGTTGTGGTGTCTTGGATAGGAGAGGGAGCGGGTGGGCGCTCTGGGGAGCGAGGGGAGCCACTCAGCTACTGAGACTCAGCCTGATTGCCCCGATTCCTCCCTGATCCTTGGCGCCACAGCAACTGCCCCAGCACTTCCTGCCCTGTCTCGCCACCACCCCCAGCCACTACAGAGCCTCGCCCAGCCCGAGCGTGCAGATCAACTCGCTGAAGAATGACGCTCAGGGATGGAAACGTTGATCAGCTTCCAAGTATTCCGCGGCTCCTTCCCCACCTGGTTTGCTGCCCCTAGTGGGTTTACACCACTAGTCAGTGGAGGTCACAGAATGCCATCTGGTTCAGTGATCTTTCATCCATTTTCAGTCAAAGGCAAGTGAGAGCACCCGTTCTCCTTTCTGGGGGTCTGTTCTGCACCCCTCTAGTGCAGACCCCTGAATGCTGCACGGAGAGAGCGGGATAGAGAGTCACACATCTGTGTGTGACTCCCCAGACTGTGGGTGCAGAGCATGTAGGGAGAGGTTCTTGTGCTGAGTTTACATGAGATTCTAGGTGTGCAAGCTGTGCCCATTGACAGTTGCTGAGCAAAGTTTGCTCCCCCTTACCCATACGGGCTTGACAAAGTGAGTGTTAGGTTCTCTGGAGTAGCAGCCAATTTCTGGCTTGTCCTCACCATTGTGTTGCTCTGGGCTCCTCCCACATCCCCAACCCCTTTTGCACAGTAGGTTTTGTCTCATCCTAACTCACTTGCTGTCATGTTCCTTCCTCCCCCTACTTGGTAATCGACCGAGTCAGTGGGTTGGTGTTGGCAGACCCCTTGAAATGGAATCATCCCATTGGGTCATGTCCCATCAGGTTCTTACTAAAGAGGTTGAGCTGCAGGTTAATTTATGGTGTACAAGGGAGATGAGGCTGGGAATAATGTCTGCCCTTTAAATAAGTCATGAAGCAGGATCCCAATAGCACAATTAGAACCCTCGGTTAATGATTATTTATGGCGCCGGGAATGGTTATTTAACCTGACTATATTAAATATTAAACCAAATTGTAATATTTATAACTGTATTTACCACAAAATGAAACAGCCAGGTTGTAGAGGCAGGGGCCCAACTGCACAATATCTGGGAATGGCAGCCCAAGCCCAGGTGAGACAGGTTGGCATGCAGGCAAAGGAGAGGGAGAGAACATATGGAAACGGCTGGTGAGATGGAAAGAGAAGTGGGAAGCACGTCTTAGATGAGCAGAAGAAAGGGACATTGGTTGTGTTTTCCACCCACGCACCAGTGTCATCCTTTTATGATCTGTTTTGTCCAAAGAATTGTCTGCCATGATCACGAATGGGAGAGGTTCTCCCTGCCCACCAACGAGAGGAGTAAAGAATCTGCAGTAGAAGCAAGTGCCAGGAGAGAGAATAGGGAGCAGACCCCCCGGGACACAGTGGAGCTCTTTGCTAGGAGTTTGATCAGACCCCACTAGTTTCTAGCAGCTCAGGAGGAGTTTCTAGCCCCAGCAAGCTATCTGTCTGTGCTACCAAGGCTGCAAACTGATGGCAGATGCTTTTGAGAGTGGGCTTAGTGATAGAGCAGGCAAGCCTGTCTAAGCACTCCCCTCTTACTCCCAGCACTCTGCGCTTTTCCTAGCAGAATTGCACACCATGGATAGCACTGTGGGCGTCATGGGAGCAGAGCTCGTGTAGCTCCATTGCCCCGAGTGCTGACCCCACAGACCCAGGAGTGGTTGTGGGGGTCCCTTGACTCGTAGCAAGCACAGCCGAATGCATTTCTCATTTCCAGTCTGCGCTCTCAGTGGATTAGCAATTTACCCCTGCTGTTCTTTGTGATGGATGCCCAGGATCTGAGTTTATAAACAGCCTCTTCAGTGTGCCAGAGCCCCAAGAGGTCTCACATTTCCTTGAGGGCTGGCCGTGCGACCACAACCCCTCTGAGACTGAGTCTCTGGGCTCCTGCTCTCCTGTTTCACGCTTTGAGCTCTGCCCAGTGGATCCAGCTGAGCTAGACTTCTGTTCAGAAACTTCTTGCCCTCTTCAGAAATCCATGCACATCACCAAGAATTTGCAGTAGCATCAGCCAGCCTCTTTCCAAACAGAGTGGGAACTGGAACAGAGCATTGGGAAGTCCTTAGGTTAGCACAGAAAAGCAAAGGTTAAGTCATGATCCATGCTGGCCAAGCTGTGGCTCCCTGAGCTATGCTGTTGATGGAACCATGTTGGTTTCCCCTCTCTGTCTCTGTTCCTTTTTCTTTCAGTCCCAGATGAGCCCTCTTGTCTCTCCAAAGGCCAGCTCTTATCCTACCTCCTGTCACCTTCGTCTGTTGTCCTCCTGCAGACCCATGCTGAGTTCACATGTTTCATCTGTTGGACTTTTCCTGGATAGGTGTCAGTTCCATCCTTGGATCTTCCATTGATATGGCCTGACCTTTAATGACTCAGTGTTGTTGTAGCCAAGTCTGTCCCAGGATATGAGAGGGACAAGGTGGGGGAGGTCATATCTTTTATGGGACCAACTCCTGTTGGTGAGAGAGAGAAGCATTCAAGTCACACAGAGCACTTCTCTAGGTCTGGGAAAGGCCCTCAGGGTGTCACTGCTAAATACAAGACTTGTACAGATTGTTTAGCATAAGTAGCTAACACATATTTCAAGAGACCATTCAAGGTGAAGTGAATGGCTCCTTGAAATATGTGTTAACTTCTTATGATTATTTCCCTCCCCCCCTTGGCTCTGTAGTGACACATTGCTTCCACCCAGACAGTTGTAACACACACACCTCATGTCTCCAGCTCTGCTCAAAGAGTAGGTTTTAACCCTTTTGCACCCACTCCGGAGCATCCTTAGTCAATTATGTCACTGCCATGCGTCTCATTCATAAAAACACCACAGAAAATGTCCACTGTCCCATTCCTGTCCTCCCAAGGCTGCCAGTGCCTTTGCCTGCCTGTGTTTGTGCTTCTGTCCCAGCGAGGGGGGAGGACTTTGCAGAGCAGGGAGGAGGAAATCTCGCTCCTTGGATGCTTTACAAGAGAATAGATAAAACCCTGGATTCCTGCAAAAGGGCTGACTGACTGCAATCTGTGCTCTGGCTCCCATCACAGCAGCTCAGGGGAGATGGGCAGCGGAATCAGCTGTGCTAGCAGGAGTCCCAATTGAGTGAAATACCCAATTGAATTGATTTCACTTACAGTTGGAAAGTCTATTGGCAAAGCAAACTGTGTTATCAGCCTGAAATGAGCTGAAAGACGGGCTCCTCCAGAGAACACATCGGGGGCTGCACTCCTGCGTGCTAGGCTGTGTTAACCAGTCACGCTTCCCCCAGCACACACTCATAAGAACGGCCACACTGGGTCAGACCAAAGGTCCATCTAGCCCAGAATCCTGTCTGCTGACAGAAAAGGAGTACTAGTGGCACCTTAGAGATGAACCAATTTATTTGACAGTGGCCAATGCCAGGTGCCCCAGAGGGAATGAACAGAACAGGGAATCATCAAGTGATCCATCCCCCGTCACCCATTCCCAGCTTCTGGCAAACAGAGGCTAGGGACACTAGCCCTGTGCTGGGCCTTGTGTCATCAGAATAAAAAAGCAAAATGAGCTGTTTGTGCATCCTGCTCTTATACGGACGTTGCTCCAGGGGCTGTGGATCCCAGCCACCCTTCCATGGTCTCCAGCCCCCTGTAGGGCGAGAGGAGCAGGAATTCTGGGCTAAGGGCTGTTTTCCTCTCCCCCAGTTTGCCTTCCTTCTCTAGCCTTGCCTTCCAGAGCCCCACGTCTCCCTCTTCCCTCCCTCTTAGACCTGTAGCCCACGCTGGCACTTCAAGCATTGTGCAGCTGGGGTGCTCAAGAGAGACTCCCAGAGCCCTGGGGCTTAGTGTGGTCTCTGTACACTGCCAGAAAGGTTAAACAAGGCCTAGGAATAAAACTGCTCTGCTTTGCGCAGCAGGGTCCTGCTCTGTGCTCCGTTCCTGCAGGGAAGACTGGTCCCAGGCATGGGAGCACAGCCCTTACCTGCATTTCGAAATTGCCTAGCACAGCCCAGACTGGGCCAGTACTGAGGCCCCCAGCGCCATTCCAAACCCATGCCACTCCTCTGCAGCCTGTGTTCATCTGCCTGGCCTCAGCCAACCCTGATGTGATGTCTCACGCTGCACTGTGCCCCAGCCAGCCTGAAGTTACTTGGGCCCACGTGGCAAAGGCTGGCTTCCAGGACCTGATGGTGATGGGAGTGTAATCACAATAGAAAGAGTGTGACCACGGTGAGTGGAAGTCTGCCCCTTGGAGCTGTGTTTGCAGATGGGCAGAGGAGAATGTGCTGAGGCCAGTGATGTGGGAGAGCTCCTGAGGAGTTAGGGACAGCTCAATGAGTGCCTGACAAAGCGCAAGACCAGCTCTGTAATCAGAGGATGAATAATTAAAACTACATTGGAAACATCCACCTTGAGCTGGCACTGTGCCATGTACGCAGGGGAGCCAGGCAAGAGACTTGGGGCAGGGACTTCTCAGGGTGAGGGTTGCTCTCCTGGCTCTTCAGTGTTTCCCTGTTCTCTGCACATGTTCAGGGTTCGGAAGTGCCATGCTGGCGTGAGAACATAGAGATGTCTGTGAAATAACCCACAGTGGAAGATAACATGTGTGAGCCAGGGCAAATTCTGCAGTAGCTGCACAGCGGGCTTTGAGAGGTAACCACAGGCTCCCTGACATGTCTGGTACCAAGGGTGACAGTGGGCATGCCTGCACAGCGAATGGGAGGTGCGCTTCCTAGCATGGGGAGACAGACTCATGCTAGCTCTGCTTGAGTCAGCCTGCTAAAAATAGCAGTCTAGACATTGAGGCATGGGCGGTGGCTTGGACTAGCTACCTGCACTGGACCCAGGAGCTCAGGCAGCCTTGGACGTGGGCCACTGCCACAGCATCCACACTGCTAGTTTTAGTGCACTAGCTTGAGCAGAGGTACTGGGAATCCCACCTCCCAGCTGCGGTGCAGTCCCCTCAGGGCAAGAGTGCTGGTCTAGACAGACCATCAGCACTGTCACCACTGTGGCATCTGGCCTTGGTCAGGGCAGCACTCCCCCATAGCTAGTGCCCGAGCAGCTGCACTGAGGGGACTTTCACACATATCTCAGTGGGAAATGGAGACCCTGACGTGGCTTTGGGCAACCGACTCATCTCCGAATTTGGCTAAGTGTGGTATCAGGCAGTGGCTTCCCCTGTGTCTCCAGGAGGGAATCAGTGCTAGCTCTTGTCACCCCCCTCCATTTTATGTCCCAGTTGCTCATTATCTGGCAGAGGAAAGAATCAATTAGCTCTTGAGCTTGAGTTCCATGACATGTCATCAAGAAATAAAGTGACAATCCCTCTGTGCTGCAGGTACTTTAATTCCAGTGTTACTGAGATAACCTGCCCTGGGGCAGCCCACAGGAGCCCTGGAGCCAAACCGCCCGGACAGACCCAGACCCTCCCTCGCCCTTCCACAGGAGAGGGTGTGCTTCCAAAGAGGAATCCTGCAATCCCTTCCCTGTCCCAGAGATACAGGCCAGCTGGGCAGCAGAGCACTGATGGAGGCCTCAAGGCTAGTTGCCTCTATTTGGTTACAGGGAGATTGTCGTGTCTGATAGACCCCAGCTCAGGTGAGCCAAATGCATGAAAAGAAAACAGGGAATTGCCAAACCTGCTGGTGCAAAAACTTGACTTGAGCTCCCCCTCTATTCACTGGCTGGGTGATACATTGGGGCCCAATTTATTACTGAGACCAATAGCTGGTTTTTCCAGTCGTTTGTTGTGGGGCTGGAAGAGGAACAACCTGACTTCTGTACAGGCCTGAGTCAATCCTAGACGTGGGTGCGAGGAGCGGGCTCTCTGCACCATGAAGTCTGATGTGGCTACAGATGCTGATTCTCCAGGGGTTAATAAGTGGATAGTGCACTTAAAGGACCAGATCTAGCAGGGGATTTTCAAAGCATCTCCATGCTTTCAGAGCACAAGCCCCAGTGAGAGTCAAGGGTTAGGTTTCCAGTGGGGTTTGTGCTCGTAAGGCACTTGGGTGCTTTGAAAACCTACTCCTTGTTCTCAGCGAAGTCAGGGCTCGCTCCCTGCCATGGATCTGGCCCCGGATAGGGCACTGTTTAAAATTAGGAGGAAAACAGTGTGTCAGGGTAGAATAAGCCTCCTTCCAATGCACTAACACAGCCCAGAGGCTATGCAAGGGGCAAATGGTTCAGGCAGTGGGGTGCAGCTGGTAAGTGAAAAGTAATGCCCAGTGGCAAAGCTCTGAAGAAACGTTGCCTGGAGGCTTCATGGGTAGATCTGCCTGGAGGCGTCTGCTTGCCCAACCCGCACCAGCCATGGAAGAGGCAGAGGATAGACAAGACTAGGGAAACTCCCCTAGGAGATCCTATTGCACTATGGTGCATCCCAATCTACAGCAGCGTGCCCAGGGCTGATACCTCTCTTGAGAAATCCAGCAGAGAAGGGCAAAGAAGGTGGTCAGGACTCCAGGCAGGATTTAAACCAAAGCTAGGGGAAATAGACCAAATTCCTTCCTGGTGTGACTGCACTGAGGGCTCCCAGCCCCAGATTCACAGGGGAGTGCAGCACATGCTCCAACTCCAGGCCAGGGAAATTGGGATGATATAGAACATCTCCCCAGTGCAATAAAAGAGAGGAAAGGCTCAGACCATGAAATCTGACCAGCACTTGTGTCCCATAGAACACCAGGGAAAAGGGCCCTTGTGAAATTAAAGGACAGCACATTTCCAATCAATAAAAGAACATAGAGCTTTATGTAACATATGGGCAGCCTGTGGGATTCCCTGCTGCCAAGGGCAGGGGAGACCAATACTGTGGCTGCATTTCTCAAAGAGTTCAATACCATTGTGACCACTAATGATATTTGCAGGTATGCAATTTAAATAAAGACGGGGCTAATCAAATCTCAGGCTATGGGCCATAGGGCTTTCAGGAAGGCGTCAGGAAGGAACGTTCTGTCCCCGGGGCAGCATCACATCATTGGCCAGGTGTGTTATTGAGGGGTTTCTCCTCTCTGTGAAACAGGGGAGGCTTCCAGGCTAGGTGGTCATGGGTCTGAGTTGGGCATCACAGTTGCATGCCGCTGGGTGGTTTCTCTCTGGTAGAATTTAGCTTGTTTAGAGCACAAAGAGCTTCTGTGCTGCTGGCTCTAGCAATTGCAAGGGATAATGAGTAAAAAAATCCCCCCGCACTCCCAGAAACAGCATGAGTGGAGGTTCCACAGCCTCCTGCCGATGAAATGATGATTAAGGGGTCTTACCCTATAAGCAGACAGCCATGTTGACCTTATTTAGGATTCTAATCAGTTTGCCCCCTGCATGATTAATTGAGATGCTTTGCATTGATTTTCCGTGAGACAGGAGCAGCTAAGGTGGGATTCGCAGAGACGCCTGCAGAGAGATCCCCAGGTTTGTCTGTGGAGCTGGGAGATGCTGAGCCAGACTGAGTCTTGCTGCCAAGGAGAGGAATAGTTCCTCTCTGCTGCCTGCTTAGCCAGTTGCTTGAGGTTACTATGATGGCTTTGCTTCCATGCTTCATCTCACCCCTGTGTTTGCAGAATGCTGGATGCTAGATAAAAATCCAGTGGGGTGGAGAGCCCAGCTAGTCACCAAGGCATGTGCAGAGAGGGCTAGCACACTATGAACAGCAGTGCAAGCACCCAAAATACCGTAGGGCCAGAAGAAACTGGCACAAGGTCTCTTGTGGTGGCTTAACATACCCCCACTCCCCCAGTGGTGCCATGTACTCCTAGCCTAAGAGAACACGGGGTAGCGAGTGCTAGGGCAGCGACATTCAGGCTGAAGCTCGCGAGCCTCCAGTGGCTCTTTAATGTGTCTCCTGCGGCTCTTTGCAGCCCATGATATTAAAACACTGTGTGGTTTCCTTATGAACCAATCAGGAGGCTTTTACTGTGTTATTAACCAATTGTAATTGATAAAATAATAATGCTTGGTCAGTCACTTTGCTGTGAGAATAATATATGTAATATAAAATCTAACTAGTTCCCTGGCGTGCTGTTTAAATAGGAGTACACTGCTCTATGGTAAATGAAGCAATGAATTCACACTCCTGTGGCTCTTTTGGGTAATGTGGTTTCTAGTTTGGCTCCTGAATCACTGAGGTCTGAGTATCACTGAGCTAGGGGAAGACATGGAGCTAACTCGTGGCCATTGGCAGGGCTCTGTGTTGGGAGCAGTGGGGAGCCATGCTGTCCTAGCAGGTGTGCTGGGGGCTGTTGGTCTCAGGGATGAACAGTGCCTCCCAGAACTGATAGAGGGTACAGCATACGCTCCCCTGTGGGCATGGGAGTGAAGGCTGGGGCTATGGCCTTGCCTTCCCACCCATTCAAGGAAGGCTGGCAGTAGTAGCCTGCAACAGTCTACGTGCACCTGCATGTGGGTCAGTCATATGACACGCGAGAGAGCACCACAGCCTGCACTAGACAGCCTCTGTACCTTGGGGGTCAGAATATAGACATGGCAGCATGCAGCCCCCGTGGATGCAGGGGTGCTTGATGGTGAGTGCAAGTGCTCAGGCAGCATGATGTGTGCTGCCCTCTGCCTAGCCCCTTCACCTGCAGGAGGCGGCATCCACAGATTGTGATGGATTTTGACTGCATTCAGTGTGTCTGCATGAACACGCCCATCAGATTCGGCTCCCTGCATGCTGGAGAACTTGCGGGCAGGCCAGCTCGCTCCATTTTTCCTGGTCGTCTGTCCATGCTGCTCCCTAGGAGAGGGCTTCCTTGGACTGTCCCCCTCTCCGCCACACAACCCCCCAAGTCCTAGGAGGCATGTGTCTCTGTCAGAGCTTTCTAGGGATTGCGGGATATTCATGTGACCCTCACAGGAGTGGGACGGCTGTGGCTGTGCAGAACCCCACAGAGCTCTCAAGGTTTGCTACTTGGTATCCCTCCTTCTCTGCTGATAGCTATAGAGGACAAGTTGTGTGCTGGGAGAGCCAGCACTCTCATCAGTAAAACAGCCCTTCAGTTTCCTTTTCCCCCGGCAAAGCTAAAGAAAAGCCTCTTGTGCTGAAGGGTCTAATGACGTGGCCTTCTCCCCTCTGTCACCGGTAGTTGGCCAGCGGCATTGCTGGAGCCAGGTACCTCTCCCATCCTGAGGAAAATGGGACTCAAGGAGGGTCTCTGGCTGAGTCCCTTAGGGAGCCAGCTCGCACAGAGGGTTCTCTGGTTGGCTTGTTCCAAAAGCAGCCAAGCTTCCGAAGGGGCTGAAGAAGTGTGTCCATCCAAAGAACGATGTTTCCCCTCCCCACACTTCATCCCCTCAGTGCGGAAGAGATTCACCTCTCCCCCGCTGCTGGGATCCATCTCTCTCTCCTGGCTGGCCGTCACAGCTGCTTTTCTGGTATCCGTGCCCTCAGAGCAGGATGGTCAGGCTGGAAGCTCTTGCTCTTGCTGTTTTTTCCCCTTTCTGTCTTCCTTTCCTGGCATGAACCATTCCCTGCTCTGAGTTCAGGTGGATCCAGAGTTCCTCCAGGACCATGGCAGCCCCCTTGCTACCTCTCAAGTAATCGCACTCCTTGGCAGCAGTGAGGTCTGTGGAACTCGAGAGGTCACACACGCAGGTGATCCAGCAAGTCACCTTTGTAGGAGTCTTTATGTTCTCTCCCAAGTCGCACCAAGCAGGGTGTCTCCAAGGTCGTTTCTGGCCTGGACAGGGAACAACTGAGGATCCACAGTAGATCCTTTAAAAAGGGAAATGGGCAGGATTTAAAAACATCTATTTCTAATTATTTTTGCTGAAAATTTGGGACTAGGCAGATGTTAAATGAATTGGGCAAATATTAGGAAAATAAAGAGCAATTGGAAAGGGTTCAAACAACTATAGCTTATAAAAAGGGCTGAGTCAGACCCCTCCAACCACCTAGTGGCTGCATCCCCCAATTGCTGTCCCCAAGCCTGCCTGTCACGTCCCTCCTGTTCGTTGCACCTGCACACCTGTTGAGTCCTGGCTTTATTGGACTGAGAGTTCCTTGGGCCAGGGACTCTGTTGTTCTGTTTGTGCAGTGCCCAGTCAGTATCCGTGGAAAGGGCACTATCCGCTCACTTCAGGGCACCTGTGTTCGGATCACAGCTCAAGCCTCCTGCATGTATGTCCTGGAACTGCCACAGAGGCATAATTGATAGCTCAAGAGACCCAGGGTGCATCCCCAGAGATAGGACGGGAGGTGTGGCCCAATACGGAAATATAAGAGGGGTCGTTGTGGCTCAGGATTGAGGACCATCACCAAAGCTGTCTGGGCCCCAGGACTGGAATAGCAGGCAGGCTGCAGGTCAGGATTGAAATGCCTCCCAGGCAAGGCCGTCCCTACCCATACGCAAAGTACGCAGCTGCATAGGACCCCAAGAAATTTGGGGCACGAAATTTCCTGGTGCCCTGCTCAGCTGCATGCTGCTCCATCCCCTGCTTCGGCTCTTCCCCGTGGCCCCTGCTCCGCCCCAGCCCCACCTTTCTCTCCACAAGTCTGGAGCTGTGAAAAGCCAGCCTGGCTATGCCATAGCAAAATGCCCTCAGCTCCTCCCTCTCATGTTGATCTGTGCTGCATCTGTGCTTCAGGCAGAGTCCATGTCACCCTCTCTCTCTACCCTGGAGCAAAGGCTGGCCGAGCTGTTGGCAGCCTGCTGGCTCTGTTCAGGCCACTAGCATAGCTGCAAAGTGTCCATCATGCTCCTCAGCTGATAGTCACAGAATCTCAAGCTGCTTGTTCAGCTGCTCCAGAGCACTGGGCATGGAAGGCTGTCTCTTGGAATATGAATGGGAGACTTCATGGCCAATGGGAGTTTGGGCCATGCTAGTGAGCGATAAGGCTCCGGGGAAGGGCTGTCCAAGGGGCCTTATACACCATTTCCAGAATGTCTTCCCTGTGCCAGAGTGGAGCACTGGAAAGGGTTTGGAAGCAAATTGCTGAGCAGGTGAGTCACCCTGGACTGGTCCTGGTGGACTTGGAACATTTTCTCTTTTATGGCCTGCCATTTGGTCCAGCAAGCAAAAAGGAAAAGGGCTTGGTGGCCACGCTCTCACTCAGGAAGCCTGTCAGTATCACTGCTGAGAGTTACTAGCTCCTTTTTGGAAACATCCCCAAGGTCTGGGATGAAGCGCCTTCCCGCCCTGTGCACCTCTGCCTGTGAAAGTCGTTAGTTAACTAGCATCCCTGCCCACCAACTCTCCAACTCCCCTGTGACATGTGGAAGCAGACAAGCTCGGGGCTGTGCACCCATCAAATCTCAGCAGGACTTGGGTGGAGACCTCTGGCTGCTGCAGGTTGTGGTGCTGGCGGGTTGGTAATGGGCCCATCTCCCTCTGACTTGGTCCTGAACTCGTTTGTCACTCTACTGCTAGGGCAGGGGTGGGCAAACTTTTTGACCCGAGGGCCACATCTGGGAATAGAAATTGTATGGTGGGCCATGAATGCTCACAAAATAGGGGTTGGAGTTCAGAAGGAGGTGAGGGCTCTGGTTGCGGATGCAGGCTCTGGGGTGGGGCCAGAAATGAGGAGTTCAGGGTGTGGGAGGGGGGTGCGGTGTGGGGGTGAGGGCTCTGGCTGGGGGTGCGGGCTCTGGGGTGGGGCTGGGGATGAGGGGGTTGGGGTGGAGGAGGGTGCTCTGGGCTGGGATTGAGGGGTTCGGAGGGCGGGAGGGGGATCAGGGCTGGGGCAGGGGGTTGGGGCACGGGGAAAGGCTCAGAGGTGCAGGATCTCGGTGGCACTTACCTCAAGTGGCTCCAATAGGCAGCGGCATGTCCCTTCTCCAGCTCCTATGTGGTGGTGTGGCCAGGAGGCTCTGCACATTGCCCCGTCTGCAGGCACCGTCCCTGCAGCTCCCATTGGTTGTGGTTCCCGGTCAATGGGAGCTGCAGGGGCAGTGCTTGGGGCGGGGGCAACGTGCAGAGAAGAGGCCTCTGGCTGCCCCTAGACCCTGCTCCCCGGCTACAGTGCCGGAGCAGGGGAAGCCCCAGAGCCCACTCCCCAGTGCGAGCTCGAGGGCCAGATTAAAACGGCTGTCAGGCCGGATTCGGCCCACGGGCCGTAGTTTACCCACCCCTGTGCTAGGGGATGCTCTGCTGCTGCTGGTGTCATTTTTTTGAATGAGGTCAAAACCAAAGTAGTGACCATCTGTGGTCGTTAAAGATCCCGCGGTGCTTTTCACAAGGGGCAGGGATTTTAAACCCCTGGTCCTGACCAGAGTACAATCTGGCTGCATATGTTCTTTCTACAAATCCAGCTGCAGTGCCAGCTGAGCATGGGATTCTTCACTTCGGGCTCTTCTAGCTCCTCGCTTAGTGCAGCGAGCTGTTAGTCCTGTCAGCCAGCTGCCGCATCCCACACAGGAGAGGTAGCTGCATTCTGTTGTCAGTGCAGAGACCCCTGCAGGTATTCTCTTGTTTTGAGGGGGCAGACTGTTTTGCCTTCCATTAAATGATGTAAAATGCAGCCAGTGCCGCACCAGTGAGAACTGGTGATAAGACAAAAGGCACAGCATGGTGTGGTCCTTTTAACAAAAGGCGTGATAGAACTTCGAGCTCTTTTTATTATTCCGGCCAATGCAGCGGCAAAGGGCTAGGGAAGAAGTCCCATGCTGTAGCTCAGGTTATCACAGCAAGTTTGATTTCTCTTTCACTGGATTCCTGTCTGGTGGCCCATCCGCTCCGCTAATTATACACAGAGCTAGTCCTGGCCTGGGTCCCAGTTAACTTACAGCAGTCCGTTCCCATGGCACCTGACTGGACCTCTTGCCAGTCTTTTCTGGTGCAGAGTTTATCTTCTGACCCTCAGTCATTTGCACAGGATATACTTTGGGCATCTGCAAATTCCTGTTGGAGATCCCTTTATTTCTGTGCACTTCCTGCTTTTAGTTTCTGTCTCTGTTCTGAATCTCCGTCTGCTTGTGCATTGAACGGAGTATTCTGAAGCAGATTCACACAGCAAATCCAATGGCTCTGCCTTCCCTCATGTAATGTACTGTAGTTCTCTCAGGCACTCCCAGGTGCCTGGCTGTGTTGTGTAGCACTTACGATCCACATCCGTTCCCAGATGGTCGTTTGATACACTCTGGTTGATAGGTATTTCTTGGTGGGGTGTTTCTACCATGTTAGCATGTCCTTTGGTGCTCATCGTTTCTCCGAGATGTGATGATGCATTCCTGGGTGGGGTGGGGCATGTGCAAGGTGTTGTACAAGCATGTGGCATAACACATTCCTTGATTGACGGAGCTGGTTACTTAGGCTTCCTTTGTTCTTGTTTATGGCTGATATTTCTCTTTCTTCGAAGGGAGAAAGATGACACACTATCTTCCGCCTAAAACCTTTCCCCTTTCTCCAGCAGCACTTCTGCCATTTACATTAAGGGCTATAACGGGTTGGAGTAAATGGAGCAGGTCTGCAATTAGTTTTCAAAGTACTTATCTCATTAAAGTAAATGAATTATTGATTTAGTGACACTCATGCTTTTAGTGAGCGGCACGGTGCCATCACCACTCTGTTCCCTGGCTCACGGAAGCAATGGCCGGCTCAAGCAAACTTGCTTTGTATGTGGTTTTTACATTTTTTAAATATTTCCTGCTTGTTTTGGGGGGTTTGTAATTAAAGTGGCTCCATGTTAGAAATGAGAGCCCCATTTATGGGAATGCAGGCCTGGGGTGCCCGAGGGGGTGTCCCTCCTGCACAACAGGACAGAGCTACGACACGAAGCTGTAGGTCTGGGCAGCACAGATGGCTGAGGGGTGACCGGGCTGTGGGGAGAGCTCTGCACTGCCTTATGGGAGATGCTGGGTTGAGAAGCAAGGTCAGGAGCACTCCTTTCACAGTCCTCTGGCATGTCGGGGAGCAGACTCCCTAGGAGTGATGGCGATTGGACAGCTGCAGTGCTGGGCGGTACCTTCTGCCAGCTGATTCCTGGAGTGCCAGCAGTGCCCTCTGAAAGATGAGTTTCCAAGGAGGAAACAGACTACATGCTGGCATGAGTCACTGATGTTGCCTTGATGCCTGGCAGAATGGGAGAGGAAGTGGCTAGGACTCTGCTAGCTCTATATAGTCCTCTAACCCGGACAGTCAGGGTCTAGGGTCAAGCCCCTGGTCTCATTGGCTCAATGTATGGTGTTTGGCCAGTTACCACCACCCCACCCTGCTTCCCCATCTCACGTGTGTGGGGGCAGGGAAGATGGGGTCACCAACCTGGTGTCAGCTGCTGAAACTGTCAGCTCTGAGGGAAAAGCATGGCTGCGGACGTGTGAGGCGCTAAACCAGCCTTGCTAAGCCAAGTGCTTATGGCTGAATCGCGCACACACAGCCCCCCGCCCCCCTGCAACTAACTCATCTCTTTCCTACTTCTTTGTACAGAGATTTAACCTCTGCCAGGAGATAAAATACCCCATGAATGGGAACCACCTTTCTCCCCTCTTCCGTTCTGTTCCAAACAGAACTGAGGGTGTCACCTCAGGGAAGAGGCAAAGAAGGCAGGACTGCCTTTGGTACTCTCTAGGCAGGGCCCATTATGGTGCCCTGACCAAGGTGGGGTCTTAGAGTTGCTGTAATAAACAATTTGAAGACACAGTCCAAGCCCAGCTCCAAGGGCAGAGAGCATTGCTTTGGTGTGATGTTGGAATGTCAGGTCTGTGAACTAGGGGTGGATAGCGACATGTGCACTCAATGTCAGTTTCACATCATTATTGACCCTGCGATACAAGCGGATCCCACACCAATTTCCTAACCTATTTCACAGACTGTACATTTGGCAATCCCATCTTCCACCGCCGAAGTGCAGCCACTTCCAAGGGGAAAGGCAGCAGCGGCTTAAAAGCCCATAGCAGCGCTACACAGCATCTTAGGACAAACAGTGAAGGCTACAGTAACCAATTGGAATGCCAGGGAGACTGTAGGTAGCAGGACACATAGCAATTGCCCGAGTTGGAATTTAGTTGGGACACTGGATTTAACATCCACAACTCTTGAGTTTGAATGCTGTAGGCTTTATAGCGGATCTGGTAGATGGCGCCTTAAGCACCTTACTGTGCCCTGGCACCAGGCTGGGACCTGAGCTCTGTAAGGACTATTAAGGAAGAGCATTACCTGTTGAGTCTACATTTCCTGCCCCACCTTGGATTTCCTTAGGGGGCATCCCATCCAAATAGGGACTTGGCCCTTCTTACTTTGTGAGCTCTGATATGGTCCTGGCTAGCGAGGCTACAGCCGAAGGCCCCTCTGTGGTGATGGCCAGAGCAGTGGCCATTTTCCAAGCAGACTGTGTAGGGACACTCCTGCACTCCTGCATTCGGCACCAAAAAATTACAAATTCAGCACCAAAAAATTACAAATTCAGCAAGTTTTGTTTGTCAAAATAACACTACATAATCATGCCAGTTTCAATTATTTTGGTAATTTATTTCAAAATACCTGCCAGCTAGTACGTCTGTAACAATACACAAATTCCCCCAGTAGTAGAGAGTTGAAGAAACCCCTATGACAACCCAGCTCCTGTTTCTCTGCCCCTTTCCCCTCCCCACTCCCAAGCCCAGCCAGGGGGCCAGGCACCCACAACACTTCCCCCCCACAGAGCCCAGCTGCTCCCCACCCCCAGCCCAGATACCCACACCCCTTCCCCAAGAGCCCAGCTGTGGCCCACCAGCCCAGACACCTGCCTCCCTCCCCCACAGAGTCCAGGGATGCAGAGGGAGAAACAGCCGGATGCTGGGTCCCAGGCTTGCATGGAGTTTCCGTCTGCTTCCTTGGAGTGTGCTGGGAACTGCAGCTGCCAGGATCCCTCTAGTTCCCTCCCTCCCCGCAGCAGTGTCTTCTGTGTGGGAGCTGGGCTCTGCCAGGTCCAGTGGCCCCTAGTGGCGGCCAGCAGCAGTGCAGCCTATTTCTGTGGGGGAAAGGAAATTCTGTGCGCACGTTAATTTCTGCAAAATTCTGCATCGTGCAGTAGCACAGAATTCCCCCAGGAATAGTAAGGAGCTCTGAGCAGTGGGAGGGATGAACAAACTTGGGGCTTCTTGAGGCACTTGTGGGGTTTGTCCCAAGCTTGGCTGGGATTTGTGGGAGGCACAGGCTGAATTTTCTCATTAAGCAGTGCAAGTCAGGGACTTGGGGAGGCCTGCTGATGGGTTCTGAATAGAGGCCTTCACCATGATCCTCGGGGAACAAGCCTAGGGTAAAGCAGCTTGCACTTCTGCCTTTCTAGGACTGACACTCAGAAAGAGTGGTGCAGGGCACTCAGTAAACCCTGACTCATCTTGCTAGGCCCTCTGGCAAGGAAGAGTCTCCCTGTTTGGAAGCAGGGGAGGTGGGAATCTCAATGCCTGTGGGTGAAGGAGACAGGTGAGCTCTCTCCCCCGGCAGCCTTCTGCTTTCTCACACACCTTGGGCAGTGCCATTCTGCCAGCTCAGCTGAAGCAAAGGCCTGCCCGCTCCTCTGCCAGCACCCTGTACTTGCTGAGCCTCTGCCACCTTGATTAGCTGCTGGGAATGTGGCTTTTTTATCTTTCTTTGTTTAAAAAGAAAACCCTTCTCATTTAATTAAAAGTGTTGACATTGTGCCTGGCCATCCCGCCCGCCAGAGAACGCAGTTATAAATTAAACATTAAAACTTTAATGGCCCATAAAGAAATATTCGCCACTGCTTATATATATAGAGGATATAAATAGAGAGGTTTGCTGCGGGTAGGGTCAAGTTATTATTTTTCCTTAGCCAGATAATCTTTGCTAATGAATTTAATTAAAAGCAAAATTAATTTAGGATTTGGGGGGGAGGGGGGGTGGCTTTAAAACATCACTTAGCACGCTGCTGGTAAATTTCCCAGCAAGGCTGAATGGGAGCCTTCCCCCAGTGAGGAGCCAGCAGGGTCGCCCCATTCTACCGCGGGGGAGATTCCACCTCTGTCAGGCTGCACACATGTTGGGCAGTCCTAGGGAGATGCCCAGAGAGCTCCCTTCTGCCTCCCCCTGCATGGAGCTCGGAGGGTAGTTTCCATGGCTCTGCCAGGGGGAGCTGTTTTAACCAGTGTCACCAGGACTGACTCTTCTGAGTTCATAATGAGCAGCTCGCTATTTCTGAGCCTCCCAAGGATCGTTTCATGTCCAAGTAGAGGCCCAAAGCAAGCTCCTGTCACCCCGTAGCACCTGGACAGGCAGCCCAAGCTGGCGCGAATGCAGCTGCTCAAAACTAGCTGTCTCCCTCCTCAACTGCATAAACCTCCGTGGTTCTTTTTGTCCCCCTGGGACTCTCAGGATCCATTGAGGCTTGCAGAGGCGCATTCACCCCTGCCCTGAGCACATCCCCTGTACACACTGCTTCCCAGAGCATGCCTGGGGTGAGATCTCCTGGGCATCTCTGCAAGGGAGTGGCGTTGGAGTGTGCCCTAAGGTGGGCAGCCCAAAACCTCTCTGCTGCAGCCTGGCATCTTCCATCCCTGGCTGTTTTTTCAGGGGAGTGAAAGCAGAGACTCCCCTTCTCCCACAGAGAGTGGAGAACCCGACTGGGTGGGAAGTGGAGATGTGCCACACTGCTGGAAGTCTGGCTGTGCCTGTCACCTTTAATTGCCTCCCTGCAGCAGATTGAGGGAGCCCATTTACATTGGTACTAAGCACAGAGAGCAGCTCTTGGGCAGCAGCTTTTGAACTGCAAAGCAGCACTCGCATCTCCTGCGGGCCGCTCTTTGCCCGGAGTTAATGCTGTGCCTTGGCCTTCCTGCTCCTGCCCCAGCAGATGCTGCAGGGGTGGCAGGTCACAGTCTCTCAGGCTGACCCAGTCCCCCAGTGAGTTGCCTGCCCGTCCACTGTTTCCTGAGCGCCGTGGCCTCAGGTCTAGTTGTGAGGGGTTCTGAGCAGGCGCAGACTCAGCTGGCTTCTTCCTTGACTGAGACTTGTTTGGGAAATGAGATTTTACCCATCACTGCACTTCCCACAGGAGAACAAGCAGCTTTCAGTGATACATCTTCAAACACACTATCTGAGTGCCCAGCGAATCCAAGCCCCAGCTCTCAGGATGATGGCCACGGACTGGAGGTTTCTCTTCACCCCTGTTCCAGTGGTCTCCAGTGACCAGTTTACTGGTGAAACTGGGCACAGCCTGCAGGAGGTGTCTGTGAGCTCAGAGAAGCAGGAAGGAGTTTGGAGGAGCAGAGTGAGAATGGGCTGGATCAGGAGGTCAGTGGGAGCTTTGAGATTTCAGTGACACAGCAGCTCGAGGGGGCTCAACAGCCAAGTCCCTTGCGTGAGGCCCTGCAGAGTAAGGGATTATCTTGTCCCCACTGGGAATTACGGTTTCTGGAAAACATGCTTTGCCCACGTGGCTTTCCTGAGTTTGTCATGTTACTGGCGGGCCAGGCTGGGGAAGAGGAAGCCGTTTCAGGCTGGTGAATGTGTCTGGCTGGGTTAGAGCTATCCGGAGGGTTTTTATCCTAAGAGTGCTAATGGAAGTCCTCCCCAGCCTAATGAGCTGTGTTCCTCCATGAATCTGATTCATTGAGGCAGGAATTACCATAATTGATTATCCTGCTGCGTGGCTGAAAGCCCTGTTTGCTAACAGAAGTGCCTGGGAATCACTTCCATTCCTCCAGCACAACAGGGGAGCCCTCCACATGCTCTGTATAGGGCGTATGCACAATCGCAGCAGCATCGGTGGGGCCAAAGTTCTCGAGTGGATCTAAGTAGTCATCCCTGGGGCAGCACGAAGTCCTGCAGTGATCCCAGCGTAAGCAAGCACAGTGTTTCAGCCCTTGGCTCTGCATGTGTAACTCACTGGCCAGTGTCATGTGGCACCCTCTGTACCCAACTCATAGAGGATGGGAGTCTCCTATGGTCACTGGCTAGTGAACTTGGATCCTTTCTCAAGCCATGGTTTCTGCTCTGCAGGTCGCCAGTTCAGTCCTCGATGTTCAACAAGATGGCAGCTGTCAGGCATGCCTCCACCTGAATCCAGTTCCTTTCTCCTCTGGCCTCCTCTCCCTGCTCGCAGCCCTTCCCCTCTCTGTAGCTTGAAGTGCCATGTGGCTGATCTTGTGATTGTATTGCCAGTCTCACAATGTAGGTATTCTTCTCAAAGCTCCCGCTTCTGGATTCAGGTGTTTATGTGAGAACTGCAGCTTTGGTTTTCTAGCAAGCTGCAAAATGTGACCCCTAAGGGCTCAAAAGCCAGAAGACACAGAAAGACCCCAACTTTTTTATTTTTAAAATCTCATGATTTGGGTGGGATGGGACTGAGGGGCATTGGCAGAGCTGTGTTGGGACCCAGTACAGAGCAGTGGAGGGGCAGGGGGTGCTGTGGGTCCAGGCTGAGGGGCATTGGCAGAGCTGTGTTGGGACCCAGTATGGGATATGGTAGACTGGTGTGGAGAAAGTAAATAAGGAAGTGTTATTTACTCCTTCTCATAACACAAGAACTAGGGGTCACCACATGAAAGTAACAGGCAGCAGTTTAAAACAAACAAAAGGAAGTATTTCTTCATACAACACACAGTCAACCTGTGGAACTCCTTGCCGGAGGATGTTGTGAGGGCCAAGACCATAACAGGGTTCAAAAAAGAACTAGATAAATTCAAGGAAGATAGGTCCATCAATGGCTATTAGCCAGGAAGGGCAGGGATGGTGTCCCTAGCCTCTGTTTGCCAGAAGCTGGGAATGGGCAATGGGGGATGGACCACTTGATGATTCCCTGTTCTGTTCATTCCCTCTGGGGTACCTGGCATTGGCCACTGTCAGAAGATGGGATACTGGCTAATGGACCATTGTCTGACCCAGTAGGGCCATTCTTATGCACATCTTTTAACTTTTAAAACAGCAGACAGTACTGTACAGAACTAGTATGGGGAGAGACAGGGCTGCGGGTAGAGACTGATGTGCACTTGCAGAGCTATGGGAAGGCCAAAATAGAACACGGTAGGTGCAGGTGCTGCAAGTCAGGATTGAGGTGTATTGATAGCATAGACTGGACTCACAGACCATGCTGGAAGTGCGTTGACACATGGGAGACGTGCGGCACCAACCTGCATCATGTCTGGCTCACATAGTCCTTTCAGCTCTTCACTGCTTGAGTGCGAAAATCCACCAAAAACTAGATCTAGAAGATGCTGCTTCTGGTAGTGAAATATACGACGTGGAATGTGCCTGTATGGCATGGACTTCAGTCCGCCCAGGAATGAACCTGAGCAGCCTAACTGCTGGTTCCTTGGTGTTCTTTAGAAAGAGCTAAAATGTCTCGTTCACCCTTTGAAACGTGGAGAGCAGCAAGCGTTTAACCAGGGCAGGTTTCCCGGAACTCCTAGGGAGATAATACTTCGTATTCAAAAATTTTGCCAGTCAGTGAGCAAATGGCATTGACTGTAAGCAAGTTAGCGATAATGATCATTGATTTTAATTCTTCTTCTTTCTTTCTTTCTTTTCTTAGAGAGTCCAGTGTGCGCACCACAGGGGAAACTTTGCTGAATAAAAGGTACAAAGACACTTTCCTTTTCTGAATAGATATTGAGAGATAAGAATGTGTTTTTTGTGTCTCCGGCAGCTACGTCTGGGGTCCCCATTTACTCATCTGTGCAGCATGTGCCAGTGCACTCTGATCTCCAGGCCTGCTGTGCTGGGCTGATACCAGCTGCTGTGTCTCTGCCTTACTGGCACAATCCACCCTGTTGCTCCACAGGTTATGGGTTAAGCAGCTGGATCACACATGTGGACTGGGGAGCTGCTAGCTGGAGAAACCGAGGTGGATGGCCTGCTCGGTTCCCTTTTGTCTGCCACTGCTGCTGGATGTAGACAAGTAGCTTTTCATAGCTCCAACCAGTGGCAGGAGGCTGAGACTTTCTGGAATGGTGCATGCAAGTGCAGGGAGCTAACTGGGGGATGGGTCTCTGGAGAGGAGGCTTGGCAGCTGGCATGGGTTAGGGATGTTGTGCCCATGAGTTGCTTTGTGCGTGCTGACATTGCTGACTCTTTGTGCTGTATACAGCTATCAAGAATGAGCTGTGCAAGGATTTGTTGAGAGCGCTGGGGAAGTGGGGGTATCGTATATCTTCATCAAGCGCAGTGCTGGGGCAACTTCCGCTTTTCAGGGAGGCCCCTGCTTTCTGTACCCAGTGGTATGTAATCTATCACTTAAATCAGCTTCTGTACTAGGTGAGGGCAGATAGCTAATGTGATGCTAATTGTTAAAAAAGGCTCCAGGGGCGATCCTGGCAATTACAGGCCAGTCAGCTAATTTCAGTACTAGGCAAATTGGTTGAAACTATAGTAAAGAATAAAATTATCAGACACATAGGTGAACACGATTTGGGTTCCACATGAAGAGTCAATGTGGCTTTTGTACAGTGAAATCCTGCCTAACCAATCTATTAGAATTCTTTGAGGGAGTCAACAGGCATGTGGACAAAGGTGATCCAGTGGATATAGCGTACTTGGAATTTCAGAAAGCCTTTGACAAGGTCCCTCAGCAAAGGCTCTTAAGCAAAGTAGACAGTCATGGAGATAAGAGGGAAGGTCCTCTCATGCATCAGTAACTGGTTATAAGACAGGAAACAAAACGTAGGAATAAATGGTCAGTTTTCAGAATGGAGAGAAGTAGCTAGTGGTGTCCTCAAGGATCTGTACTGGGACCAGTGCTATTCAACATATTGATACATGATCTGGAAAAAGGGTTAAACAGTGAGGTGGCAAAGTCTGGTACAAATGGTACAAAATTACTTAAGATAGTTAAGTCCAAAGCAGACTCACTGCAAGAATTACAAAGGGATCTCACTAAACTGGGTGACTGGGCAACAAAATGGTGCATGCCAGTGAAATTCAATGTTGATAAATGCAAAGCAATGCATATTGGCAAATATAATCCCAACTATACATACAAAACGAGGAGGGGCTAAATTAGCCGTTACCACTCAAGAGAGAGATCTTGGCGTCACCGTGGAGAGTTCTCTGGAAACATCCACTCAATGGGCAGCGGCCAGCAAAGAAGCGAACAGAATGTTGGGAATCATTAAGAAAGGGATAAATAATAAGACAGAAAATATCCTATTGCTTCTATATAAATCCAGGGTACGCCCACAGCTTGAAAACCACGTGCAGATGTGATCGCCCATCTCAAAAAAGATCTGTTGGAATTGGAAAAGGTCCAGAGAAGGGCAACAACAATGATCAGGGGTCTGGAACAGCTTCCACAGGAGGAGAGATTTTAAAAACGGAGACTTGTTCAGTTTGAAAAAGAGGCAACTTTTTGATTTAATTGGGGATTGGTCCTGCTTTGAGCAGAGGGTGGGACTAGGTGACCTCCTGAGGTCCCTTCCCACCCTGAGATTCTAGGATTCTACGACTAAGGGGGGATACGACAGAGATCATAAAATCGTGACTGGTGTGGAGAAAGTGAATAAGGACCTGTTGTTTATTCCTTCACATAACACAAAAACTAGGGGTCACCTGATTAAATTAATAGGCAGCAGGTTTAAAATGATCATAAGAAAGTACTTCTTCATACAACACAGTCAACCTGTGGAACTTGTTGCCAGGGGATGCTGTGAAGGCCAAAAGTATAACCAGGTTCAAAAAAAGAAACAAGAGTGAGGCAAAGAGAGCGGATGTTGGCTCCAGTCACAGGCACGATTTCTAATAAAGGCAGGGCTGGAAGAAGGGCTTAGTAGTGCTAACAGGCAGGGTCAAGGCCCCAGCTCATTAACATCTAGACTGGCAGCCCCAAAGGGTTCAGGCCCCTTTATATACCCCCAAGCAGGCAGAGCACCTAGACCTCCCCACCGCTCAGCCTCTCCAGCCCATTCTTTGCTCAGTGACAGTTTTGTGAAGTAGACGCGTGCCCCCTAGGAAGAATGTTCTCACCCCAAGTGGTGTCACGTGCATCAGAGACGAACACCGTTTGGCCATCCTGGCCTGGGGCAGTTCTGAACCAGAGACCTGGCTCCCACTCCCATTCCCAGCCTCTTGAGCAATCAGTCCCCCGCTGCCCTGCAAGGACAGTTCCCAAATCTGCTAAGAGCCTGATGCGATAAGGAACTCCCGCACAGTCACTCAGGGAATGGCTTCAGTGGCTGGACCTTTTGCAGAAGTGCATTTCTAAAAGAGCTCCCATTTGAAAGCCAACTTTCAGGTCTTATAGGCTGGTGGCTAAAACCCACTGATCTTGTGTGTGATTGTCCCACCTCCTCCGATATCCCGTACTGGATGGATTCTTAACCAAACTCAGCTGTGTCTATAAGTAACACTCATCTACCTTGATATAGTGCCCTTTGTACTAAGGGACCCTAAACTGTGCAAGCAGTATACTCAGCAATCTCTCCCCTCATCCCTCAAATGTAGCTATCTCTGGGGTGGAATGTACCAGCCATTTCTGCAACAACAATATTTCAAAACAACAAATGCAGCAGAGGGAATTGAAGGAAGGCAGGATGTTTGCTTGGGACTTTAGAGTCCATGACAATAGCAAAAATTGCCGAGAGATATTTAGGGGTAGATTTTTAAAGAGTTGCAAAAAAAACTTGAAAAAAATGGAATTGTGCACCCAAATCAGGTTTTAGATGCTTACTCAGATATTTGCATATGCATATACCCAATTCCTGTCTGTCTATACAGGCTTGTCCCACAAAGATAGGCATGCATTGTGGCGTGCACCCGTGGGTCTCCTTTGTAGAATACGTGACTCTTAGTAAGTGCCGGTCTGGTCTCTGTCTCAGCCAGCGATACTATATTTTGCTGCTCAGTGTCCCTCTGGGGCTGTTCTGGGCTACAGGTCCAGGACTGGCTCACATGTGACAAGCACTACCTATTCAATTACCAAGGCCTCATCCCCAGGAGGTCTTGCATCCAAGCACAGGTCTAGCCCCTACCTGCTGAGATGTGCTCGGGTCCCAGCACAAGGCATCTGGCCTGTTTCTTCCTGTAGAGAAGTCAGGATGGTGGGTTGGGGAGATTGCCATCGACTCCACGGCTCCGTAATGCCCTGCCTCGGACAGAGGGAGCAGCAGGAGAGCCCGGGCCAGGCAAGGCACAAACCGAGTTGGGAACAGCAAGGTAAACACTGTCAAACAGGAACTAACCGTGGTTTTGTGGTCAAGTGTATTATGGTGATTTGTGTCAAAGGGTCCCAAAGTGACGTAAGGTCATACCCAGGGATCCCTTCTAATGCCCACTGAGAGCCAGCCACCTCCCTGTTCAACACCACACGGTTTAGACGGGAAGGGAGGAAGCAGAAGTAGAGGGAGTCAAATCCCTGCTGGTAATGCTGGCCATGGAATAGCTAGGAGAAGAAAAAAAACCCACAGCCAAACAGTGACCTGCCTGTCTCTTAGCCTCTTCTCCCCAGCAGACAGCACAAAATCTCCCTCTGCTGCATGGGCTCCCCTTTCTGACCTGGGGAGTCTTGTTAAGGGGAGAAAGGTTTATTTCTAGGCTGTCCTATGGTCCCTCTCACAGACACTGAGGGCTTTAGGCTTGTGTCCCTGTGGCAGGGAAGGGTTCCTGGCCCCCTCTTACAGAGGGGGAGGGAACTTACCCAGGAGCCCATGTGAGGATGTTGCACCCAGTTTCCCCTTGACTCACCCTAGGTCTTCACCACCAGGCCCTCCTCAATTTTTGTGGGGGGGGAGCAGCAGTGGGGACTCGCTCCCCGAGGTGAGGGGTGTGGCTGTGCTTGCAGGGCTCTGGGGGGAAGCGGGGGGAGGCCTTGGACACCAAGGTAGGAATGAGTGAAAACCTGGGCTCTCTTCCCCTGCCTGCCGTGGTGGTTCTTTTGCTTGATCACTCTCTCCTGGTGCTGAATTATTAAGTGTGTTGTTTTCTTTTATTGCTGTGCTGGAGGAGAACTGCCTCACACCAGCCCCGCTTTGAATGTGATTATGTGCTGGGGGGGCTGTCAGCGCCAGCTGGGCCCCACAGAACTATCTTCCCGCCCTTGCACGCCTTCGCCTTCCCTTGCTCTTATTTATTTGCCTGCTCCTGCAAGTGGCTCAGCGCGCATGGTCCCCTCTCTCCGCGGCACAGTGGGTCCCTTGGAGGACGGGAGATTTAGTGTCTGAGAGACATGCTGCCCTGCCTGCAGAGCTGCTGTACCCGTCGCCTTGGCTCAAGGGCCTGCTCCGTGCAGGGATTGTTTATCTTACCCTGAGGATTCTGCTACTTTCCTCTGCGGGATGGAGCGTGATCCATAACAGGGCTTTGCCCCAGGGCCAGGCTCCTCCAGAGAAACAGGGAACTTGCCAGGGCAGCAGCAGGGCTCAGGCAGGCATGTGGTAATTCCCCAGAGCCTCTCATTGGAGCAGCAGGGCATTCCTGGGGATCCAGGCCCCATCTCAGCCTGGAGGGGGCGTTGCAGGCGTGGTCGGGGCAGAGCAGCATGCAGGAGTTGTGGAAGCACAGCACGGGATGGTTATTTTATCGTAATAGCCCCTTGGCAGCAGAGCTAGACTGTCACGATTCTGCCCTTCCCTGGCCTATCCCACGAGGGCCCTGTGCAATGTGAAAAGCTACCACACAGGGGCCTTGTCAAGTCCCCGTCGTCCTGTCCCTCAGCAGGTCAGAATGTCCCTAGAGCCATCCCGAAGGAGAACTGAAGTGCTTCCACCAGATCTGTTTGTTTGCACTCCTCTGGCCAGAGCCAGCCCATCCGTTTGCCCCTGCACTGCCCCCAGCCTAACGAGTGCCTGGCCCTCACAAGTCACTGGTGGGGCCAAGCTGCTGAGCTCTAGCCATTCCCTGGACTTAGAACTGGCCGTTGGGCTGGGCTGGGCTGCCCGGGGCAGGTGAATGAGCGAGCGGGGTGCAGTGACGGAGTCCGAGCGGCTGGGCTGGGCTGCCCACAGCACATGCCCGGGGCAGGTGAATGAGCGAGCGGGGTGCAGTGACGGAGTCCGAGCGGCTGGGCTGGGCTGCCCACAGCACACACCCAGGGCAGGTGCCTGCTCTGCATGGGTTCCCAGCTCTGCCTTGGACTCTGTGGCTGAGGGCAGCCCTTTGAACTCAGCCCCTCGGTTCGCCCAGGGGCGTTATTGCTGTTTAAGATCACAGAGTAAAGCATTGTTCAAGGGTTGCCCCTTCCCTTCCTTAGGCTCACTAATCTCAGGTTCCCCCAGCCTCCGGGATCAGGCTTTACCAAGGCTGCTCCTGCTTTTCCTTCCTGACTCCCACCCCAAATCTGTCTGGTCTAGTTAGGTTGTGAGCGCTTCAAGATAAGGACTCGCTCACTGTCTGCAGCGCCCAGCACAATGGGGCCTCGAGGTGCTGCCCTAATCCAGGCAATAATAATTATTCCAAGAATTTTCACTCCCTAAGCAGCCTCGGAGGAAGGGGTTTGTGCAGAAATGACCGAGGCCGTAGCCATTAGAACGAGAGGGCGGGGGGCTCCTGTAATGACCTCTCTCCCTTGGCCAGGGGTGGGGCAGCCACTATTCATCCTGGCCCATGAGAAGCCAGGAGCTGGGCCTAGCTCAGGCTGTCAGCCTTGGATGCTGGCTGAGCCTGACCCAGGAACAGGAGAGGAAGAGGAAAGGAAAAATCACTCCTGCCAGAGAGCAAGCGCAGTCAGAGCTGGCTGGCACCTCGCAGGTTAATTGTGAGAGCAGCCGATTCCCTTATTGACAGGGTAGCTTGAAAAATGCTGAGGCAGGACATCCATTGCACAGAGTGTCGGAGCAGGAGCCTACACTCCCAGCTCCCTGCCATGCACGCTCTCGCTCTCCCCGCCACACGTTCCCCTCCCTTCCCCGGCAGCCCATCCAGCCCCTTACAACAAACCTGGCAACTTGGCCCCCAGTCCTTCAGCCTGGCTCCTCGCCGCTGATTGGCCTCACGCTCCCAGCCTGAGTCCAGCAGCCCCTGCACTCCCAGCCAGCTGTACTCTACCTCCGCAGGAGGAACAGGTCCAGCCTCGCTCGCTTTTTCTCTCTTCCTTTTTCTCCTAAGGACACCCAAGAGGATTTATTTTTGGTCCCTCCCCCCGTTTTTAATATCGAATCAGCTCCCCTCACCCCCACCCTTCCTCGCTCTGTGACTCGTGCTTAGGATCTGGGGGCTTGCTCCTTTCCCCTGCCCAAGTTGGAATCCTTTCTCCGATCCTCGCACCACGAGCAGCTGAGCACCAGCATGATGGACACTGATGGCCAGCTCTGACGTGCATGGCGGCCTGTGGCGAGTGACCGCGCTGTGCCGGCGAGGGACCCGAGGCGATAGGGCACTGCTGCCAAGCCACCCACCAGCACAAAGCCCAGAGAAATCCCGGGAAGAGAGAGACTGCGAGGGAGCACAGTGCGGGTCACCTCCGCCAGCTGCACGGGGAGTGGAAGGGGAACCCCACACCCTCTCATTGCGCTGCTAGGCCAGCTCACCTGATTGCTCCTCTCTGGTGCTGCACATCCCCGCTGCCGACATGATGATGTATTTCTGGGTAGGTACCAAACACAGGATTTTCCCCTTTCTTTACTGGGAGCTGGGGGCTGGTTTGTTTCACAGCATTCTTGCTTCCAGCTTCTGGAGCTCTGATGCCTGCCAGGGAGATGCTTTCTTCTTCCAGCAGGGATCTCTCTGCTTTCTGGCTTCCATACAGCCAGAGGGGATCAGGTGTCTGCCTGTTGGAGGCAGGCCCCCAGGAGCAAGGAGATGGGAGCTGTCTTCCCCCTCCCAGAATGGGCAACTCCAGCATGGGAGCTGGGCAGGGCTTCCTGGTTTGAATTCAACTAGCGAAAGGCATGGTGACCCCTCCCCTCTAGGAAAGCTTTCTGAACAAATCCTGACCCAAAGTTCTGCCTCTTCCTGCAGCTGTCCCCTCTGAGCCCCAGGCTCACTGCGGGCTTTCTATAGTACAGCCCTGGGGGCTCTTAGACTCAGAGCTGTTCTCTAGGCTCTCTGCAGATCACCAGGTAACAGGCCACGGGATCTGGAGGTCCTGCTCAGAGGCATATCCCTCCACTAGGAAATCTTTCTGCACCTGTTCCACCCAATCTCCCCTCACATCACTCTCTGGAAGAGGAGTGGAGGATAGTTAGCAGAAGCAGCAAATCTTTGGCTGCTCAAGAGAAGTTGCTTTGTTGTTTGGTTTGCTTTGCTCAGAAGAGGCTTGTGCTGTAGGTGAAATGCCAAAAGTACTTACCCAGGGATGGAACCCTAGAGAACATGGCCCAAGGTGGGAGTGTCCTGGAGAAAGGGGCATCTGCTGCTGCTCGTTTGGCCTGGCTCTGGGAAGTTCCTCCTTCGTCTCTGTACCCAGCATGTCTGAGTTTCCCATGCTCCTTTCAAACAGCTCAGCTTGACTGGCAGCAAGTCCTGCTGGAAATAAGAAAAGAGGCCTCTCAGTTATGAGTCCATGGTATTCAGGCAGCAGCCCAGCGAGCAGCTGCAGGGACGTGGACTGGCCTTGTCCTTAAGGCCTTGGACAAGAAACTTTAAATGTAGCTTGTCCAATAGAGCACAGAGGAGGGGCATATGAACAGTGGGAGCAGGTATTGGAAGAGCATGTGAACTGACCTGAAAGCACCTTCACAGGGAGCTTCTAAGGCCAGACAGCCAGAGGTTAAAGCCAGGGCAGTTTGGCCAGATTCAGGAGAGAATGAAGTAACAAGCTGAGGAAGCAAATGGGCTTGAGACAAGAGCAGCAGACAGCATTCTTGTGCTCTGCCAGGGCCGCCCTTCTCTGGGAGTGCCATGAACTTACCTGGGGGGTGGGGCCTCTGGAAGCTCAGTGGGGTGCCTCCTGGCTTTTTACACTGGCTTCTCCCTCTTTCAGGGCAAGTTTACACTATGGCCTAAGTCAATCTCACTTACATCGCTCAGGGGTGTGAAAAAGCTGCCCCCCAAGTGACGCAAGTCTTGTGCTGTCCACAATGGTGCTATGTTGGCAGGAGACACTCTCCTGCTGACACAGTTTTTGCTTCTTGCCAAGGTGGAGCAATTATGCCGACAGGAGAGCGCTCTCCCATCAACATAGCGCGTCTTCGCCAGACAATGCAGCTGCACCAACGTAGCGCTGTCGTGTAGACTTGCCCTGAGTCTGCCTCTCAGATTTCCCATGAGATAGGGTGGGCAGGGGGTGGAGGGCAGGGGGTTCTTGGCTCTCTGGGCATAACCTCCTGCTTATTTCACATGGTATAAATGGCTGGGGTTAGTGCTTCTTTCCCACCCCCACCTTATTATCTTTAGAGGAGCCAGCATCCCAGCCCAAGGGCTCTGCAAAGGGTATTTAGCTCTCTGAGTGCCTGGCACAGCCAGGGTCCCAGTTCACTGCTCTGCATAGTGGTGGCATTGGAAACAGGCTCACTGACCATGCTCCTGGTGCTGTCACCCTTTGTGCCCATCCTGATCTATGGGCTGCAGTGAGCCATGGTACCTGGTCTCCTGGATGATATAAGCCATTTTAAGTAGTAGGTGGCAAACTCTTTTAATCTCATTTCAAGCTCACTCCTGTGAATGGGGGCTTTGCACATCGAGCTGAGGGTGAGTCCCAGCTCGAGGAGACGTATTCGTGTGAGCTCGACAAAAACAGAATGTAGGTGCAGTGGCGCAAGGAGCAGGACAGGCAGCCACCCTGGGGCCTAGGCTCCTTGACAGCTACATATACTCAGGGCGGCTGCCTCTCCCATACTCATGCTGCCATGGTTGCATCCTGGCTTTGGCCCACCAGTTCCATTAGAGCTAGCACAGAGATGTCTCCCGGAGCTGGGACTCACCCCCGGCTCAAAGGCAGGCATGCCCTTGTGGGCTAAGACACTCCGTGCAGACTCTCATGTTACTGGGCTCAGGTGCTGTTTAGGGAGAGAGTGTAAGGAAAATGCAAAGACATGATTTAAAGAACATAACACAGAGGAGAAAAGAAAACCATGGCAGAGAGAGACGGAGACACATGGCACAGCAAGGGGGAGATGGGGTAATAGATGCAAATGGTCTCCTTGACTGTGCAGGGCAGCACCTGTGTAACTGGGCAGAACCTGCTCCAGATAATGCTGCTCTAGAGACCGTCTCTTGGCAATCTCACCAGTTATTGCCCTGCCTCTGAGTCCATCTTCCTGGGGAAACTTACAGAGACGGTTGTGGCAAAGGTGACTGGTACTATCTGGACCGCTCAGAAGCCCTTGTCTCTTTCAGCTTGGGCCTGGTGCAGTGACTGTGCTGCTCTTGTTGGTTGATGTTCTGCTGCCAGCACTGGGCCGTGGCCTGGTGTCCCAACAGCCTCCAAGACTGTTGAGTGGCCTCCAAGGTTTGTTCATCTCCTGCAGTCCTGCGGAATGATTCCGTTTGTTCGTCTGAGAGGGAGCAGAAGGGAAGGTTTGACCCAGCTGCTCGTCTGCACGGTTCTGTTTTGTCAACCCTCCTGTTGAACATGTATGTGAGGTCACTGGTTAAATTGCCAGATGTTGTCATCCGTCTGTGAAAGATACCCAGCTCTGTGTCTCAGCAAAGCCATATGGAGGGGCATCTTTGTGGGTTTTGTGCCAAGCTGCAGTAGGTGCCTGGCTGAGATAAAGCTGTCTGACCCCAGACTGAACAGCATGGAGGTGATGCCAGTGGATTGGGGGAGCATATGACCAGGTGGTTCCTGCCCCTGTTTTTGATGGCACGCATCCTTTGTCTAAGCGGTTTGCAGTTGGGGATGCCTCTGGAATCCTGGCTGTGCCTGGAATCACAGGTGGCATCAGTGGCCAGGAATGCTGTTTTCACCTGCTCTGAGATAGATGTTTGTGATCATTTTTTTTCGATCTGGGTCTCCCCATGTAATCCAGATTGGCTGACTGCAGTCCCCGGGATCTCCTCCAGAGTGGTTTTCTTAGGTCTTCCAGCTGCCCTCCACACTATTGGCTGTGTGTCGCTGTGGTGGGGCTGCGGCAAGGGTTGTTCATGAGTGGCTCCATTCCTTTCTTTCTAAGGGAGCCCAGAGCACTGAGCCACTGCTCATCGGCCCGAAAGACTCTTACAGGCGGCTCCACAGAGCCCTGTTCTCCAGCTCAAAGTGTGTATGGGGCTACTTGGTTAATTAAGTATGGGCTGCCGTGTCTTCATATGTAGAGGAAATCCAGCTCACTGCATGTCTCCACCTCTCCTGAGCTGGTTGGAGCAATGGCACGACTTACCTGGGGTCTAACAGGTTGGGGTCTGGCTGGGGGCTAGCTGGTTCAATCCAGACAAGACTCAGAGGCTGCAGGGAAGGTTCTGTCAGCCCTGGAGGCAGGTGAATGTCTGCCATTTGCTGTATGGGAGGCAGCCCAAGGCCTGCTCCTGGATGCTGAGGTAGCAGCAATGGCCAGTGCAGCTTTTTATCGTCTGTACTCAGTAAGGAGATTACAACCTTTTCTTTCAGCTTCAGAGCCTCGCCAAAGATACCAAGGCCTTTCAGGAAGACATGGCATGACGGTAATGCTGTGTGCTGAGTTACAGCCTTTGTGGAATGGTGCACAGTGTGCCAGATCCCTTCTCCAGCAGGGTTTCCCAGCAGCTCCCATCTCTGCCCCATAATCTGCACTGGCTACCAGTCCCAGCCCAGGGGAAGTTGAAGGGTTGGCTTGAGGAACAAGAGCAGTGAAGGGCAACAGCAGCAGCATGGGGTCCACTGGAATACATACCCAGAATCACGGGCGGGAGGCGCTAGCCATGGCTTCACTGCTCTGAGCTCTGGTACCCCTGTATGTCCAGGAATGCTGCGGTCACACCTCCTGACGGCAGTGTAGACATGCTCTGAGGACGTGCCTCTTCCCTTACTTGTGTATGTCATACGTGAGCTATTTGGGCACTGGTTTCAGTGACCAGGCGGTTCCCAGGGAGGGTCCCCCACCTGGTTAGTGTTTTGGGGAGCGACTCTGATAAACGAGGTGGTAGGATCACATCAATGGGCTGTCGTTCCTGTGCCCAGGCAATCGAGCTCATTTTTATATCTCTGAAAGTAAAGAAATAAAACCACAGAATGTCTTTTCCTGATAGCCAAAGTGCTGAGCCTTACCCCGGCTACTGCAAGGCTGTGCTGGGGTGTAAACTGAATTACCCATCAATGTAACAGTGCCACGGACACAGGGTCTTGACCTAAACCAGTCCCACCAGTGTTTGTGCCCCTTTCCTCCTGGCAAAATACAGCAGCTAAACCTGCCCGTTTCCATAGGCCAGGCAGCTCTGGGGCTCTCCCCGCTGCCTTGCTCTAGCCCTCTGAAGGCTGCCTGAGGCTCTGGGGCTCTCTGAGTGGCTAGTGAAGGGGGTGCCCATCTTCGCTCTGCACTCTGGCACAGAGTAAGCATTTAATAGACATTTGTGGTGTTTTCCTGTGACTTTTTTGCTTTCACAGCCCCAGAAAGAAATGAGACCCACAGCCCCTCAATGGGGCAGGCCAGCATGGGGGCTCACTCCATTTGGAAGCACAGTTTGGAGATGGGGAGTTCCCCACTCCCAGCCTGCTGCAGGCTTCCAGAATTACAGAGAGGGCACTCCAGCAGCTGCAGGGAGGAGATGGAGGAAAGGAGCTCAGGGGAGAGAGGGGACTAGTGTGAATTTAGGGTTTCTCAGGGAAGCAGCTTTTGGTCTGAAGATGCTTTGCCATCTGAAGTCTTTGTGCAGCCCCTTTCCTGCGCTGGGCAGGAGCATGGCAGGGCCCGGGAGCCCCTTTCTACCAGGGTTTAAATTCTGCAGAGGACTGGGGGGGTTCCTAGCACTCAGCTTGTGTCTCCACTCCAAATGCCTGACACTGGTCAAGGCAGGGGGGGCCACAGCTGGGATGGGAGGTTCCTGAGTGCAGCTGTCCGAGGAGGGGCATAGTGCATTTGGAGAATGTGTTTCTGAAGGGGAAGCTGTGGGCTAGCTGGGTTGGGATAAAGGGGCCTTGATTTAGGATGAGATTTGGTGCAGCTAGGGGAGCCAACCGCATGGATACAGGGCAGGGCTGCAGTGGGTGTCTGTGCAGCAACTCCATAGGCCCCAGGTAGAGTTTTGCAGAGCCCTGTGTGCAGCCCCAGGGCTATGGAGTGGGGCTCAGGGGGTAGCACCTTGCCTCTCCTGACTCCTAACCCCTGACTCTAACCACGAAACAGCTCTTTCTCCCTGCTCAGTGATCTCTGTCCTCCCAATAACGCCTAGCACAGGCAGCTCTCTGCTGGCTCTGCCAGGGAGTCTGGGGAGAGAGATGGGCCTCAGCTCCTAGGAGGGAGGATTGGTCTCCCCAGGCTGTGCAGAAGAAGGGCCCAGCAAGGGCTCAGCTCCCAAGGGCAATGAGGTAATAGCTTGAGTGTCGTCCCCAGCTTGGGCACGGCAGGAGTTTCTCAGTCTCTGCTGTGGGGGGAAGCGTAGGGGTTTGGTTTCCTCCTGCGGCTGGCGTTGTGGTCACTGTTGGCAGCACTGCAGGGAAATTCTGCAGTGGCAGCTACCAGCGGGCCGCTCAGTAATTGACACCACAACAGGCTGGGATGCCAAAGCAAAACGTCTTCAAATTAGCAGTGATTGCAGGAGAAATAAAGAGCGTGGGGGGCGAATGAAAGGAGGGTTTCTATAAATATTATGATTTTTAAAGTTTGCCCTGGAGTCCTAGAAGCTCTTTAAACGCTTATAGTCTGTGCATTTAAAAAGCCTTATAATGAGAATTTAGTGTCGCCTTTTGGAGCACCTCCTGCCTCGTGTTTTCACGTGCCACCTGTCTTCTGTCCTGATTGGCTTTCCTGCCTGGGCTAAGCCATGTGACTGGCATCATCTCTCAGACGCAGGGATGTGCCAGCCCCCTTTTCACTCTCCTGCTGACTCAGCAGCCTTCCCCCATCCTGGCTTTTTGGCCCCAGGGTGATAACTGAGTCTCATGCAAAAACACTCAGGCCTAAAATTTCCAAAATTGCACCTGATTTTGGGAACCTTCTTTCCTTGGAGCCCAAGTTGAGACCCCAGAGGCCTGTTTTTCAGAGAAGCTGAGCACGCACAGAACTCCAGCAGGGCGGAGTTGTGGAGACTCAGCGTTTCAGAAAATTGGCTGTTAGAGCCAACTTCTCCCTTACCCTGTCTCTCGCGTCACCATTCACCCAGTGCAAAGTGTGTGGAGTGGATGAAAAATGCCACCATTCTGATTCAGTGGCATTTTACCTCCCTTGGTGCTGATGTAAATCAAGTTCACAGGGTGCATGGCCGTAGAGGAGGGCCCATGGTGTCTTGCCCAGAACCAGAGGAATTATCTGCCTTAAAGTCTGAAAAAGAATCAGTCCAGAAACTCCCCAGAAAAACTCGACTCAGATGTTTATTGCCTTGAACTTTTTTCACGTGCTTTTCTTTGTGACATTTTTTGTTTGTGTCGCCACTTTCATACAAACTCCCAAATCCTCTTGAGAGTTAAAAGGTGAAGAGCAGCACAGGGAGACAGAGAGAGAGCAGTGATGCCTTCAGCTGAGCTTTGGGATGGTGATGAAAAGCTGCCAGGGGTGAGAGGGACAGGGAGGCTGTTCCAGGTGTCAGGAGCTGCAGACAAGAAAGCTCTGGTGCTGGGTATAGGGAGATTGTGAGGAGATGCAGAGAGGGGGCCACCACTAGACAAGTGACGAGGGGAGGGAAGAGGCACAGAGTGCAGTATAGACAGCTCCAGCTCCTTGTCAAGAGCCTGGTCCCTCCCCTGGGAGCCCATCTCCAGGTCAGAGAGAGTGCAAACTCCATGGCCCGTGCACTCTGCTGTGACTGCCAGTTGTGACAGTGGGTTTGCAATGTGGGCACCAAGTGACTCTCGAGGTTTGGCCACCGCCCAGCGGGGCTGGGTTTGAATAGACAGCCGAGGAGTGACACATTCCATAGTCCAATCCCAGCCCCCTGAGCCCTCCATTCTGCCATTTGCTGTCTGACCTCTTCACTGAATGCCCCGCATCAGCAGAGAGAACTTGCAGAAGGACCCTAGGGTTTTACTAGAACTAGTTACCAGATTGTCTCTCTGTGGGAGGTTTCCTGGACTGCTGATTGCCAGATGGGGGCAGCAGCTCTTTCAGGGGAGCAGAAGACATGCATGGATGACACTGGTGTATGGTGATGTCCAGTCCACCCCTTTATTAAGCCCCACAAGCTCCAGAGCCCCTTCCCATCTTCTCCCATGGGTGCTTGTCAGGCATAATACTGAAACCAAGAGGGTGGGGGATGCTGCTGTTCTGGTGTTGCTGAGGCACTTTGGATTTCCTTAAGCTGCCTGGGAAGGGCCTGCTGCTGCTTGGGGCAGAAGGGAAGGCACTGTGCACTGCTGAGTTGCTTCATTATCTGCATGCTTAGCTCTGTGGGGGAAGGAGAGTGTGATCTGGCCCAGTGACCAGCGCATTCACGTGCCCTGCTGGGCCATCAGAAAGATGCTCTGAACTTTCTCACCGTCACTTCTGTGGCTTCTGCACTGACATTTCACCAGCGGTGTCTTGGCTTTTCCCAGTAGGAAATACTGCAGAGCAGCGGCTCTCAACCTTTCAGATGATGGTACCCCTTTCAGGAGGCTGAGTTGTCGTGCATACCCCAAAGTTACACCTCACTTGAAAACTACTTGCTTACAAAATCAGACATCAAAATACAAACGTGTCACCGTGCACTATCACTGACAAATCGCTGACGTTCTCATTTTTACCATATAGTTATAAAATAATCAATTGGAACATAAACACCGTACTTACATTTCAGTGTGTCGTATACAGAGCAGTATCAGCAAGTCATTGTCCGTATGAAATTTGAGTCTGTACTGACTTCGTTAATGCTGTTTATGTAGCCTGTTGTAAAACTAGGCAAATAGCTGGATGAGTTGATGTACCCTCAGAAGATCTGTGCGTCCTGTGAGTATTCGTACTCCTGGTTGAGAACAACTTCTGCAGAGTCTGAGATTGGAGCCCAGGCAGAGGGGAACCAGAGCAGGAGGTGTCAGAGCCCTGGCTTGGGGAACTGCTCCATGTGACACTGCAGCTGTTCACCTGTGGAAGGCCCTGCCCTGTGCTGCTCCCCTGGCGCTGGGAGGCTGAGTCATTCCCGAGCATCGGTTCTGCCTTGGTTCCGCTGCCTGTGTGTTCAATCTCATTAAATCCGCGGTGTCAAATTGTCATTTCCTACAAATATTGTGTTGAATGAAGGGGCTTCAGGAAGGATTGTATTGACTGAAGGAGAAAAGCCAGGGATTCTCGCTGGCACCAGGGCAGGGCCATGCCTGCTCTACTTAATTAAAAGTGTAAACTGTGTGTGATCCTGAGTGCCCAGCGCCCACTCTGCAGAGGCCAGGAGCCCAGGGCTAGGGCCAAGAGAGTCTCATTGCCCCCTGTTTTTGACCCATGTGATTCACATGCAGCATCTCCTTCACCAGCTCCTGGCTCTTGGGGCCTCAGTGCAGGCGACTGGGGATTCTCATTCTGTGGTGAGAATGTGGCATATATTCCTAGCAGCGATTGGTGGGATGAAGATGGTGAATCTTCAGTAGGTCTTGACCTGTTACAGGGCATGTAGGTTATTTGACACACGCACACACCCTTCCCCTGCAGAATAATTGGCTTTGAAGAGACTTGGTTGTTCTGCTTTCTCCCGAGCCCTCAGCAGCATGAGTTAGGGGCTGGCTTCCACCTCAGGGCCCAGGTTCCTTCCTAACTATTGGACACTCCATGCAGGAGAAGCCCAAAATCTCTTCCCCCTTGACATGCTGCGTTTGGGAGAGTCGCTTCCTTATTACAAAGTAACTAAATTGCTGGGTCTGGATAGGGAGTCAGTACCTCTCGTATCTTGGCAGCTGCTAGCTCCTCTCTAGCCCAGCTCAGCAGTCGGGTTTCCAGCTCACATCCTACCAGAGATGTCCCCAACTTGGTCGTCAGGGCAGTCAGGCCAGGGGCCAAAAGGGCTGAGGAGACAGAATTCCCCCTGCAGCCAGTTCTAGCGCTGTGATCCTACGTAGCACAAACTGATGAAACTCCTGTGGATGGCAGCCCAGGTTAACATTTGAGGGTTTTGAACCATATGATGGTTCTTGGGGTACCCAGGACTGGGAGTCACCTTGTTACCCCCTGTCCCTGGCTGGAGAAGCAGGTGTTGGTGGAAGAGAGGCATTCTCTGGGGTGGGAGGCTTGCTTTGAAGGGGGGCAGGGGCTGGTGGTTTTGTGGCTGTGGATGCATTAGAAGGAGAGAGCCGTTATCTGTCTGCATATTTGTTGCTTGTGTTGGCAGGTGGGTATCTCAGATTCCATGAGGCTCCTGTGTCTGATCTCTGCCTTTGCCTTTGGCTGTTTGGGATCATTGGTTCCCGTGCTGGAAGAGCAGTTCCCTATATCATGACTGAAAACTTAATTATCCCAAGGCAAGAGGGTGAAATCACACGGCTGTTTCCTGTGGGGGTTGCTGCTGTGCATGGCTGGTTTGCGTGACGAGGATCTGGCAGAGAGTGGATCCTGTTGCAGTGGGGCAGGGTGTGGATGGCAGCCCAGGTTAACATTTGAGGGTTTTGAACCATCTGATGGTTCTTGGGGTACCCAGGACTGGGAGTCACCTTGTTACCCCCTTGGCCTCCAATGAGGGGGAGATCTGCTTGTGCTTAGCTGGGTGTCAGCTTCCTGATGCCACCAACCTGTCAGCTGCCCAAACAACCTCCTCAGGGTTCTACCATCCCTTACTTTTCCTTGCAGATTAAAAATAGGGGTACCCCTGTCCCTGCGCCCCCCTTGGAGCATTCCCCAGCCCCATCTCCACTGAACCCTCACAGAAGTACCTGGCCTGCTGTCCCCTAGGGAACAGCGTACACACCAGCTTGTACAGTTCAAGTCAGGATCAGCACTTGGCTTACCACCATAGCACTGAGCTATAGTTATAGTGAGTGGAAGGATGGTCCTGCTCCTGCAGAGACAGGGGCATCATGCACAACAGGGAATGGAGAATCCCACACTTTGCCCCCTATCCAGCAGCTTTGAAAGGCTCAATGTCTCCAGACACTATGTCGCTTTCATCCCTTCCCTCTCCCCACCATTCAAATATTCCTGTACTCAGGCACTTTACTAGAATGCAGCTCCCTTCCCCCCAAAACCAAAAATTGGCCACTGTGGGTGCAAGAGCCATCTCCTCTGCAGCTCCTGGGATGTGGCCCACATTCTCCCATTTTCCTGTCTCGGTGATTCTCCATCCCTGCTTAAACATTCTCATTGCTTCTGGATTTCTCTGTCAGTCTGCTGCTCTTCTTTGTTATTTGGGGAAGCACTGGGATGAAAGGTGCTATGTAGCACAGAGAGCCTGTTACCACAACAGGCTGCAAGGTCAGTGGTGGTGGACCCATGAGAGCAGGCAAATTCCCTTGCAGTAGTCCCCTTTTCCTCCAGTGTTTCCAATAGAACAAAAGCCCCTGGAGTAACCCTGCTGTAATGGAAAGACCAGCTTGCGTCTGCTGGACATGCTGCCTAGAACTAAGCACCTCTGGCTCCATCTCTGTCTCACTCAGAAAGCAGAAGCTATTGCCCACTGCTGGCAATAAAGCACCCATGCTGTGTTGTTCAAATGCATGCACTGTTGGTTTCCTTTTCACAATGCTATGTGCATCAGTGGGCTTTCCCTCAGGCTTCAGACCAGAACCAGTTAGGAACTTACAGCTCCTAGCACGCAGGTATTTCTTCTCTCTTCCCCCGCTGAAGCTCTCAGTCTCCTGAGGCTCATTCTCCAGGAGAGGCTTTCAGAGAGCGTGGAACTCAGTGGCGTTGCTGTCAGTGCAGAGCGTGCACTCCTGCCGAAGGGGGGTGCCAACAAATGGCAAGGTGGGCCAGAACTGGCTTCACCCAAGCCTCATGGAGCCTGTTCTCACAGGCATTCAGGAGGGACGTACTAGATCCTTTCCCCACATTGTGTCTGTAGACATAGTGCTTAGCTCGGGGAAACCCTGATAGCACTAGCTGGAGCCTGGCAGTGTAGACAGATGCTATACAAGATTCAACCCCCCAGGCTTTTCCATTGTTATGTAATGCTGCCCTGCCGCATCCCCAGCTATTTCAGCCCCGAGTCCTGCCACACACAGCTCTGCCAAAGTCCCTTTCACCTCGCCCGCAGGCCCCCTGCTTTGCGAGTCCTGGACTCCCCACCCAGTTCTGCCAATGACCCTGCCCAGCGACCCCGACCAGCACGTCCTGCACTCCCAGGAGGATGGGCATGGGCTCTGCAGCTCACACATGCTCTCTGGGGCTCATCTGGGAGGATGGTGTATTTGCTTCTCTTGGAAGGATCTGATCCCTGGAGTTTAAACTCATTGTAAGATAGGGTCTGGTGGCCTGGGCCTGTGTCGCCCTGCACCACTGGGATCTGATTCGACCTTACACCCACTTGTGCTGCTGTGAATGAGTGTACCGGGGCAGGACAGCAGAGAGACAGGCCCAAAAAGGACATTATTTCCCAAAGTGATGATTTGGTGCAGAGCAAGGGAGACCCCTACTGCCAAGGAGGCTTGGGCAGAGCAAAGGGAACTAGGACTGGGTCAGAGTAGAACATCCTGCATTTCCGTGTGGAGCTTATTTGTGTGTGTAATATTTGAGGGGGACCCTGCTGTGCCATCCCCTCTTCTGCCTTCGTACTCCCTCCACCTGGGCTGTCCCTGTGCGGCAATCGAAGGCGTAATTGCAACTCAGGCAGGCATATGCGCACTAACTTTAATCTCGGTAGGACGGGTAGAGAGAGCAATGAAAACGCAGCGTGCAGACCCTGGTCTGGGCTAGCAACGTGAGTACGTACCCAGGGTCCTGGGTGGGCTTGTACAGCCTCTGCCATTACCTTTCCACTGCTCCTTTGAGCCATAGTAGCTAGACTAACGCTGTGGTGGGTCTGCCTACCCACGCTGCAGTCACACCTCGAACTGCAGTGTGGGTGTACCTGCACTGAGAGAGGGTTCCTCGTCCCCTGTTCCCTGTGGAACATTAGCTGCACAGCTGTGTCCCAGGGGAGCAGGCTGGTGTCTCAGGCCTAACGAGAGTCCCTGAAGCTCTCGTTAGCACCCTGAGTTGGGAGAGCAGCAGACTCCAGCCCAAAGGGACCTGAGAAACCTTTCCCCTCCCCACGGCTGAGTAGAGTCATTACTGCTACCCTCGTTCCAGGGCAGCTCAGAGGCGAGAGCAGACCCCTCACCAGCCTTCGCCGAACTTCTGCACATCTGTGACGACCTGCTGCTGCGCTTGTCATTAGTGGGTGCTGTAACTGTCGGGGCCCTGGAGGAGGGGAGGCATGTGCTTTGCTGCCTGGAGGCTGCAGGGGCTGAAGTTAATGGGAGCGCCCCTGCTCCATCCCCATATCCCTCTTTCGGAGCCTCCGCCTTTGGGTTTTGATTTCTTTTGAGTACTGAGTGCCCATCACCGGGCACACAGTCTTCAGATTATTCCTGCCTCATGTTAGCTCTGCCAATGTTCCTTAGTCCTGACCCTAATCCTGTGCAGGGTCCACATGCAGCTTGGCCCAGACTTCCCAGCCGTAACTACTGGGTAGAGAATTTCGGCAAGTTGTGCCCTTGTTTCGGGGTGTATAAGACTGTCCAATGGAGAGAGCTGGGTGAAATCTTTCATTTGCAGCCTGATCACATTTGTTGCTGTGCATTCCATCTCCACATTCTATCAAAGGTGCATTTCTGGCTCCCAGCACCACAGCAGCCGAGCTCCTTACAAACTTGAATGTATTTGTCCCCCTGCCCCCTGTGCAGCAGAGCAGGGCATTTGTCTCTTGTTACAAGGAGGAGGGAGAAAAATTGTTGTTCTTAATCTTTGAGGCTAGGACAAGAAGCAATAGGCTTAAATTGCAGCAAGGGAGTTTTAGGTTGGACACTGGGAAAAACTTCTGACTGTCAGGGTGGTTAAGCATTGGAAGAAATTGCCCTAGGTTGTGCAATCTCCATCATTGGGGATTTTTAAGAGCAGATTGGACAAACACCTATCAGGGATGGTCTAGATAATACTTAGTCCTGCCTGGAGTGCAGGGACTAGACTAGATGACCTCTCGAGGTCCCTTCCAGGTTTATGATTCTACATTGTATAGGTGGGCACTGAGGCCCATACAGATGGGACGGGGAGTCTGTGGCAGAGGTCTCCCAAGTCCCAGGCTAGCACCTGAAACACTGACTGGATGTTTGATAAGGGTGGGAGGGCAACTGTTCCCCTGGCAATGGTGAAACTCTCAGTAGCACAAAGGGCACTTCAAAGTCTTTCAGCACCCGGATCAAAAGCCAGCAGAATTCTGCTGCCTTTGAGCCAATTGTTGCAGAAAGAAAATTAGTAAATTAACTTTCATGGTGAAAATCCAGCTCCTGAATGTCTAGGCTGCCACAAGTGTGTAATGGGCTAGCAGAACTGCCTTTTAGGAGCCCGAAGGACTGCGGTGCTGTCAGCCCATATGTTCCCTCTTCAGCTTGGAAGTGACTCTCCCTTGGGGGCACCAGTTTGCTGAGGCTTGGAATTGGTGAGTGAAGGAGTTTCCTTCTTTCCCCAGGAGGAATACATCTTCCTATTGCAGGAAACAAAATTGAGGAACCCTCGGGAGTTTACTTAAAATAAATTAAAAAATAAAATCGTGCTGATTGGAGAGAACGCCAGCTCCATCCTGTGCATGTGAGCGCGTTGCCACCCCATCCCCAGAGGGCAGAAAGAAAGATGTGCTTAGAATTGCAACCCTGTGCAACTTCTGCCTTTGATCACATAGCTCACATGTGCCCTTCGCTTTCCTTCTTCGGATATTTATTATGTTTAATTTTCCTGGGACGTGGCTGTAAGTGAGACAGATGGAACAGAATCTGTGCGCTGGGTGAACACATCTTAATTAAACAGATAAATAAGCTTCCCTTCCAGGGAGATTTTCCTTTTTCCGGGGTTTCCGCTGGGGCTGCAGCACATGCTCCATAGAGCTGAGCAGGGTCCCTCTGGGAAGTTCTGGAGACCAGGTTCCATTTGCAATCTGGCCCCAGTGTTCGGAGGCTCCTGCATTCCCAGTGCAAACTTTAAGCTGCACTAGAGAGCTTACGGCTGAGCTGCTCTAAACCATCGGCAGAGAGCGCTTCCCTTGGCTTCATGGATCCACCCCCAAAGAGCGATGGCCACCATATTGGTGGGAGAAACTCTCCTGCCGACACAGCGCGGGGTACACCAGCACTCAGGTCGGTGTAATTTACGTCGCTCAGTGGGTGGCTTAGTCACACTGACCTAAACTGTAGCGTAGCCTTAGTAAATTGTCACTATCACGCACCCCCATCGCCAAGCCAAACGAAGGCGCTAACTCCTCGGAGTGATTGTGCCCTCTGCTGGAGGCCTGTGTTGTGGCAATTGTAGCTGAAGTGGCAGTTATTCCCCTGGTGGGTCTGTCATTCCGTCCCTGTCCCACCCCTGCTTGCTGCTGTCGCTAGGGGCGCTGAGAGCAGCGGAGGGAAAAGGTGAGTACTGAGCTCTATAGACCATTGGTGAGTGTGATCCCACCTGTCAAGCCACCTCCGTGGAGTCTGACTAGCCCTGGAGCCAGAGGGGACTCACCCACCCGCGTCCCGGGCAGTGTTTGCTTGTGGGTCCCTTCCCGTAATGGAGACACCTCTGCAAGAGACCAAATACAGGCACCAGCTGGGAGAGAGGGGACCTCAGAGCTCCAGCTCCCTGAGTCTTCTGTGGTTTGATACTCTGCATGATTACTGCTCCCGTCTCGTAACTGAGCTGGGGAAGGGATCTAGCCATGTGTAAATGTAAATGTGAGTGTATGTTACACTGGTGAAAGTGGTGTGGATTGAGAGCCCTGGAGGCCAGGAGCTCCTAGCCTCAAAATGGAGGACAACAGGGCAGGTAAGCTCACCCACGACCAGCCCCATCCCATGCCTTGACCCTGCAGCTCAGAGGGCAGTTCAGTCTCCAGGGCCCACTTTGCCTTCCTGTCTTGCCAGCTGGTGTATGGATGCTTTTTGTGACATGGGCTGTTACTCTGGCAGAAGTCCCCTTAGCTTGCTCCCACTGGCCACCAGATGGGAATGTCTTTGAGTCATTGCTATCCTGGATCGTAATCAAGCCAGTGATGCAGAGGGGAAAGGCTCTGCGTCCTTACCCCTGAGCCATCTGGTCTCCTCTGTTTGTTTCCTCACACATTGTATGTAGCATTTTACAGCTCAGTCTCTCGCCTCCCAGGTGGGAAGCACCAGGCATTTCCCTCCACTGTCCCCACTCTGGCTGACTGAAGAACGTGCAAAAGTCACTGGGGCCTTAGAGGCAGGGTGTACAGGCAAGTATGGAATTCAGAGAACTCCCCCTTTACCCACCAAAAGAATTGCCTGCCTGCCTCTGCATATATAAAGCATATCTCACCATAGCATCAAGCCACTGTATCTGGGTTAAGCACCCTGAGTGCCACGTAGCTCTCCAGCTCTGGGGTGCATGGGTCCCCAGTGGAAGGCCCAGGTCACTCCTCCTCCCTACCATAGGTTTAATCTTTGGCCATTAGAGCATATGTCCCATCGTAATTCACTTCCTGCCAGGCTCCCGGGGACAGAGGTGAGTCTTGCAGCACAACCCAAAGACAATGAGGGAACGGGTCTCCCTCACCCTCTTTGGAAGGATCTTTGAGAGTCCTGGGCCTCCAGCTCCCCCAAGCCTGCAACTGGACTCTTATAAGCACAGGATATATTGCGATCTTAGCTGTTGTGATAGTGCCTATAGGAGAGGTGTCCCACCAGCACCTGGACTTGGAACTGAGAGTGCAGGGGGAGCCAGTGCATGTGTGGAGCACTGGGGTGATAAGATCTCTGCAGCTGTAGGGGTCAGGCTGCTGTGGTAGTTTCCTTGTCTGGGTACTGAGGTAGGGGGAGTAGCAGTCATCCAGCCTGGAGATGAGGTTTCCTGCAGCCAAATCCCCATGTCAGGAGTGTGGACAGAGGCACCTTTCATGAGTGCTGCTGTGTGATCCCCTGCAGTTCCCAGAGGGCAAGGTAGGGCCAGTGTTAGCCATTTGCAGAAGCAGTCGGCCCCTTGGCATTGGACCTGTTTGCTAAGATGCTGTTCAGCATTCCTCTTCTGAGGCTGTCTCAATGGCTTTCACCCCCAGAAGAAATGCAGCCCACTTGTGCTTTGATTTTCCCTTTGCTCAGTGGCCATAGGCCTGCGTGGTCATTGCTTTTATTGGTGCTGTTTAACAACCTGTCAGCCCCATGAGACTCAGGTCAGCGGCTTTGGGAGGGCTTTGGAATTGTGCCTTGCCTGCCAGGTATCTGCAGCATAAACTGGAACCGCTGCAAATGCCCAGGATGTGGCAGCATGGCAGTCTGTGTGAGGGGGGTATGGAAAATCCCAGCTTCTGAACGGAGCTGTCCATATGCTGGAGGTGCCAAAGGAGACTTGGAATCAGCAGCTGCTAACAGAAACAAACCTTTGGGCATCCTATTCAGCCAAGACGGAAATTGAATCCAACCCAGGACTCAGTTTCCCAAATATATGAGCACAAACCAGTCCAGGCTGCTTTGTAGCTGGCTGTGACCAAAGCTAAGATCCATGTTGAGCAGGCCCCTGAAACGTGGCCACACAACACTGGTGGCACTGAATTGTCATTGGCATGGACAGCTCAGGCAGAGATCCCGCTCTGCACACAAGGCAGCTGTGTGTGCACCCCACTCTGAAGCTCTTTGAAAATGTGGCCTGGAATTTGTATGGCTGCGTGAGTGCTAGGGCCACATGGCGAGAAGTGACAAGCACATCAGTGGTTGGACTTGGAAGGGAAGTAACTGCAGTGAAGCTTGAGGAAAGACGGGATGGAGTTCTGTGGGGCTGGAAGGACCAAAGTAATTTTTGTCACAAAGCCACAAGCATGGTCCCTCCCTACGGTAGCTGTCTCTCTCCCACACAGACATACAGGCTATCACTGGGGTAGGATAGACTCACACATTAGTAATTCACTAGTGGTGTGCCTCGGACCAACGGTGCACTAGAACAAGATTCAAACTGTGTGTTTTGATCCAGGCTGGGAGGGGGTGGGAACATTGCTGGGGTGGACCTGAAAGTCATGAGTAAGGCTATGAGTTGCTCACGGAGGTCATGGATTCCATGATTTTACATGACCATCGCGACGTCAGCCCCGGACGGCGGGGTTTGGGCCGTCAGCCCCGGACGGCGGGTTTGGTTTTCTGTGATTTATTGTTTCTTGCCCACATCCTGTCCATGACTTTTGCTAAAAGTAGCCATGACAAAATCTTATGAGCCTCTGCTGCTGCTGCAGTGACCCCTGCTGGTCGCCTTGGTTCATGAGCTCATTGCACAGCCGAGGAGAGGATGGTGTCTTGGGAACAGTCTGGGGTGGGTCTTTGTTGAAGGACAGAACCATCCCCCCTTGAGCAGGAATGTTTCTTGGAGAGAGCCATGTAACGGGAAAATATGAGAGCCTTTCCGAAATGCTCAAGGTAAAGTTCCCTGTCTACATTGCACCGATGCATTGGCCAGTTCCTCAGGGACCCTGCTCTGCAGGAGGCAGCAGATCCTGTGCCAGGGCCCATTACATCAAACTGCTGGGAACTAGCCCTGCCTGGGGAGCTTAGATTTATTTACACTTATTTGGGACAAGCCATCCAGCACTTGAGAGTAATGCGGTCACCACAGACCTTGCCAAACACAACTCATATTTCAAGGTCGGCTGGCTTCCATCTGTGTGGGTGTGCGACTTGGTGTGTGTGCGTGCATGTCTGCCAGAGTGTGCGGCTGTGTGTGTGCATGATGCATGGCTGCCTGTCTGGGTCTTTGTGCACATGGGAGCAGATAGGTGTGTCTCTCTGGGTGGGGAGATGAGTTTCTGTGTGTACAATGCATGTTGCCATGTGCATGCGTGCAGATCTGTGTGTGTCTGTGTAATCAGCATGGCACTGTGTTTGCACATGTGCATCTCAGGGGCGAGAGGTGATGCTGTGTGCACATCTGGGTGTGTTTCTCTCCCCGGGTTGGTCTGGAGAATCCCGAAGTTCAGGGCTGTGCGGCGTGTTAGTGAGGTTTCTCTTCCGGGGGGCTGGCTGCCCTCAGTTTGGAAGTGCAGGCTTCCCAGCTGCAGCAGCCTTCCCATGGCGTATGTGGCTGGATTACATCACCGAAACTCCTGGTAAGATCTTTCTTTTCTTCAGAGTTGGTGTCTGGAAAGGAGGCCAGCTCCTTCCACTTGATTCCCCAGCCAAGCATAAAACCAGCCCAGCAGCATATTTGTCTCAGGGCTGTGAAAGAGGATAAGGGGGAGGTGGGGAGAACAGTCTGCAAATGTGCTGCAGCATCGGAGGAGTTAAGTGCGGGATCAGCTGTTCTCATGTCATTATGGATTCTCTTCATTTTATACAGAGCTCAGTCTGATGTCTGAATGCACAGGGGACTCCCCCTCCTACTCCACCTCCCGCCCCTTTCTGTTTCATTCCCTCACCCTCTCTCTCTCCTCCCTTCCCTTTCAGCCCCCCCTCCTTTGCAGACCATTCATTCAGTGCCAGTGTCTAATGGCACCAAAGTAAATAGCCGAGCATTGTTCCTTCATTGTAAGAGCAGAGGGCAAGGCAAGCGTTCCTCAGATGTATCCTCTCAAATAGCACCACAAGGGGGAGGGGAGGGGACAGAGGAGGAGGAAAAGCACTGAGTGGGAGAGAGAGAGAAAGGGAAAAAAGAGAATAAGCAGAGTGTATAGAAGAGGACGAAACTGACTGCAAGCAGCTCCACGGCTACCTGTCAACACATGCTGTGCTCCATGGCTAACTCGGGCTGCCTCCTTGTCTCCAACTCAGGCATGCTTCCTCACTCTCTCCCCTGCCCTCCAGCCTTCCTCTTCCTCCAGCAGGTAAGTGACCCCCTTCTTGGGTTTTTGCTGTGAAGCTTGCACGTGCTTTCTGGCCAGCACCCACTGAGCTAAAGATCAGAGCTGAACCTCTTCCTTCCACCCCCTGATTGGCCATACCCATCTCATCAACGCTGCCTGCTGGCACCGGGGGAACACTGCTTTGTTCCTTGGTTGTGAGTGTCATTTTTTTGGTTCTCTAGCTATTCTGTTGGGGTTTCTGCTCCATGCCGGGGTTCTGTGCCTGACCAGGGGCTGAGCTGCTGGCACAGTGAAAAATGCAGAGTCCAGCACTTTCGCTTCCTCGCAGCTGCTATTCAGCATCAGCAATGAGGAGAAATCATTTACACTCAACTTTTAGAAATACAGGATCTACATAGTGTGGCTGACATACAGGGAGAAGCAGGGAAAGAGAGAAATCTATTACTCACACATGCCGTACACATATGTGTGTGTATGAGAGACAAATAACATTAACTATAAATCAGTGTGTTTCAGATGTTCATACAGAGACTCACAGATGCATTTCAGTAGGTCTGGTTTATTCAGGAGAATGCCAGGAGTTTGGGCAGCTCCTGATGCCATCTCTCAGAGCTGGGGAATTCATTCCCTGTGCATTAGTTAGTTCCTTAACTTCTCACTGGGGTTTCCTGTGTCTCGGTTCTGTTCTTGGCTTGTCTGTTGGTCCTGGTGCTGCGAGTTCCCCACCTGGTGATCCCTGGGGAAACGCTGCTCGGGAGAGGAAGTGTTCTGTTCAAAAGCCTCTTTGCTGCGTCGAAAACCCTGTCTCCCAGCCAGGCTAACCATTCCATTTGTGCTTTGAGTAATTAAATTCATAACATTCTACCTGCCCTCTCTGCATGGCCTGCGCATCTCACCTGCCAGCTGGCTCCTGAGGGCTGGGGGTTCCATTTGTTGGGATTAAGCTCTTGTATGGGGAGGCTGCATTTGTTTCATTTCTTTAAAAAATTTTAAAGACTTTAAAACTCTTGGTCTGAGTTGGCTCGGAACCAAAGTGTGTCCAGGCTAGAGAGTTAAGCAGCATTAGAGCCTGGCTTCTAGTTCCAGAATTCATTAGAAAAGGGGAATTCTGAAAAACGTGGGGTTACTGCTGGTTAAACAAGCATACATGCTTTGGTCGAATCTCTGAGCTGTGACTGTGTGCGCATGCTAGAAAGCCATAAGGGCGAAAAAGCAACAGGAGCTACTCTTCAGACTGGACAGCGCCTTCCTGAAGAGAAGGGCTTAGGGAAAGCCTGAGGGGCTTTGTATTTGAATCTCAACCTCTCCTTCCTTGTTCAGGGGACTCCATGGGACTTCGTGCTCTGCTCTCCAGGCGTGAAGCTTGGGCATTTGGCATCAAGCAAAAAATGTCCCAGAATTCCCACTAGTCACTGGAGAGCTTTGTTGAGTGTCTGAGGGCAGCACACTGGGGGGTTCTCAGGCTTTGAACCTGCAGCCAGTTTAGGTCCAGGAGACTTCATTCAGGTAATTCAGAGCCATGGGAGTGTTTAGTTTCTAAATGTAATTCCTTTTTCCCTCGCTCCCTTTCATGAAAGGCGCTGCTGCTTTCACTCATATTTTATAACAGTGTAGTCTGCAGACCTCTATGCTGGGCTGCCCAGAGACTGGGGTGGCTCTTGCCATCCATCGCACGTGCAGGAAGTACTGGGAGCAGGCGGTTTGGGCAGGGTGGATTTGCTGCCTGGCAGTGACTGAAGAGCGCACAAAAGTGAAATGTAGGGTCTGGGAAGGAGAGGTTTTCATCTCATTTGCGGCTCTCATTTGCTCCCAGTGAGTTCTTGCTCCTTTCATCACCCTGTTTGTTTGAATTGGGATTCTCTCTCTTTGCTCTCCCAGAAGCCTCGTGCTCTTTAGCAGCAGTTTGGAAATGTTGGTCAGAAAGGAGGGTTTGGCATTGGTATTTTACCCAAATAATGAGTGAGATACAGGCCTAAATCTCTTTCCTCTTCCCTTGTGTTTGGTTGTTGCTGAGATTCTGTGTTCAGGTTTGGGGATGGACTATTTGGTAAACGTAGCAACAAGAAGCCGGGCAAAGAGACATCAAAAATAGCACAAGAAGCATGTGAAAAGGGACCAAAGAGCCAGAGGTCACCTCAGTCCCATTCATAGCACGCAGCTGTACCATACTTGGGTCCATAGTAGTGGATCTACTGTATATGGCACGTTGTGGTTATTGACCATAGAGTAGTTCATTTATTGTGCATCACTAGTTTATTTCTGAAATTCACTATGGATTTTACATGTGAATTACATCAATAAACCTATGAACAAAGCACACATACGATAATAATACCATCTACCAGTGTATATGCCATCCGTAGCCAGGGAACTATGCTTTACAGGGGCAGACTGGACATATTTCACCTGCACATAACCCAAAAACAATGGAATTAATTTAGCTCAAACTTCTTTTTCTTTTTTAAATGTATCTTTGCAAAAAGGCTGGACATGGAAAGTGAAGATAACTTAGATATTCATAATGTTTCTGTGATAGATCTAACATGTTTATAATATATGTGTATATATATATGTACAGTATCAGAGGGGTAGCCGTGTTAGTCTGGATCTGTAAAAGTGGCAAAGAGTCCTGTGGCACCTTATATACGTCTGTTAGTCTATAAGGTGCCACAGGACTCTTTGCTGCTTTTATATATGTACAGATATGTGTATATCTCATAGTGTATATGTGTAAAGAGAGAGAGAGAAGATATATGGGACTTCAGGACTTACTTGATTTTGAAGATGCTCCACAGTTCTGAAAATCAGAGTCATTGTGCATATGGGTGTGACTATTCCTAGGATGTGTTGGTAATGCGCATGGATCATTAAGGTGTGTGTTATCTATACACAGACAGAAACACAAATACAGTAAACGTCTGTCATACCACGAGTCATTTTAACTAAGCCCTACATTCAATGGTTAAATCCCTAGGAATGGGACATGTACACTATCAGCCAGAAAACTACTCTGTCCCTCGGTTTATTTGGTATAAAGAAGCCCTACTGCCCTTCTCTGGCTTCTTAGCACCAATCTTTTTTCTAGTGCTAATATTTCATGGGACAGCCGCAAAATGAAGTTGTCTGCAAGACTTTGATTAACTAACGCCAGGGAAAATCCAGCTGCAGTTTGGTCTTTGGTGTTTGTGAATAGCTCATCAAAGGCAGCTGCATGCTCCTTGTGGTTTGCTCAGATCAGCTCTTCGGGAGCAGCTGTGCTGCCCTTCCTCATTCCCAGCAGCTGGTAGCCTTGTTACACAGCTCTCTGCATGGTGCAGATCCATCTGATGCACTGCGTAGAACAATCACCAGCTGGGCTCCGGATCACAGTCCTCAACCACATTTCCCCAGGTTGAGATTGCGGCAAGGTGGGGTTTTCAGGATCAAGTTGGGAGAAGAGGGACTGATAGCGTGCATGCTGGGGGCCCTGTTTGACTGCAGGATTGTGTGCAGGAACCAGAATAGCTGAACACAAGTCTGAGGAGTTCACCCAGAGCAGGCGGCATGAGGAAAGGTAGGAGCAAGAGTTCCAGTGAGGCTGTGTTATAATAATTGGTTCAGTGGGAACTTGAGCGCTATAGGGAGAGACTCTGATTGTTCTACCAAGTTACACTGTCAAAAAGTATCTTAAACGTCATGATAAAAGAACAGTTAACAGTAATGGAGGGAACAGCCATCTCGCTGGCCTGGGGGTGCAGCCTGGGCTCCTGACTTCACAGTCACCGTTAGAAAGCTCTGGAAATCTGGGCTCAGGGCATGTTGTGCAGTAACTCCTCTCTGCGCTGGCTGGAGAGGTTAATGGGAGTTAATTGACAGAAGGGCTAAACCAACTGCTCAATAACCCCCAGGGATTGTTTAATCATTAGAAGGCACCTGCCTTCTCACACGGGGCATTAGCTCAGGATGGTCACTGGAGCAGCCATTGCTACAGGCTGTTTGGAAAACCCTATCCTAGAGGTTTCAGAGTAACAGCCGTGTTAGTCTGTATTCGCAAAAAGAACAGGAGGACTTGTGGCACCTTAGAGACTAACCAGTTTATTTGAGCATGAGCTTTCGTGAGCTACACTCCGATGAAGTGAGCCACAAGTCCTCCTTTTCTTTTTGCCTATCCTAGAGGGTTGCTGTCAGGTTAAAAATCTTGTGTTTTTAGAGAGCAGGTGTTCCATTGTTACTAGCAACATTGTAGCCACTAGATAGTTTCTAGTTAAATCTCATTGCCTTTCCAGCCTTTGTGCCATTTGTTTGCTGCTTCTATTTGATTTAGGTTTGCAAACCAAAAGCTGACTCTTTGGTTGACGTTTCTGGTTCCAAGCCTTAGCCCGATGCTGCAGAGCTTGCGCTCCAGACACAGCCGGGGAAAGTTCAAGCCAAAGAAAATATTTGTTAATTTTTTAAAAATATTATTAAAATATTTATATTAATTTTAGTATTTATAAAACCAGTTTCCCCCCAGCAATGACACGTTCGGCCTCTGCTGCCTGGCAATATCCCTGTCATAGGTGTACTTGTGTTTTAATACTGTGGTGCTGGGTGACCAGATTAGATTTTGTAACTCCGGAACTCTCTCCGGTATTCTAGTTGATCAGTGGAGGGATATGTTTTAACAAAGCAGAAAGGGTAATTGTGATTGCAAACTCAGCATGCCCACCCAGACTCTTGCCACACACCACCTGCCCACCCTCTCCCTCAGAACTCAATGCTAAAAACAGAAGGTGCAGTATCGAAACAAACTATTTATCAAATTGCTTGGCCACACTGTTTGTTTGCAGCATTGGCTCTGGGGGTGGAGTGGGCCGGGGTGTTTGGTTTGGCGGCTCGAACTGAGCAGCCTTCCCGGTCCACCTCAGAAGTACGTAGTCTGTTGGTTTACGTGGGGTATCAAACTCAGCATACTTGTCTCCTCCAGGGGGTTACCAAAACCATAGGGACATTGAGGCTTCCTAATTCATTCTTCCATGAGGGGTCTCTGAATCCTCCCGCTTCCTCCCCCCCTCCCCACCTCCAAAAAAAAAAAAAAAAAAATCCTGCTGACAGCTGTAAATGGGATTCTGGTGATTTAGCACACAGGGCTTGTTGGGCTTTAAGGACCTTTGGCCAAACAAATAACAGCTCGCTATCCAGGCCAAGCCGCACAGAACTGCTCCATCTTCAGGGCCAGCAGGAGACTCTGCAGGGAGAAGGAGAGGTATCAGAGGTGTGCCTCCCCTCTGGGTCAGAATGGCCTGCAGTGCAAGAACACCTTACAGGGGCCCAAAGTAGCTGGATCAGCTCAGGAGACGAACCTCGGCATCACTGCAGACAGCTCAGTGGTGACCTGCTCAGCGTGCAGCTGCAGCCAAAAAGCAAACAAGACGTTCAGATGCACAAGGAATGGGATGGAGTAATCCGGGAAATATCCTAATGCCCTTCCGTAAATCAATGGTGCAGCCTCATCTGGATACTGTGTGAAGTGCTGGTCAGCCCTTCCCAGAAAGGACAATGCAGAGGGCTCAGAGAAGGGAGATGAGAATAATCAATTTGGATTGTTTCCTTTAGAAAAGAGATGAATACAGAGGGACATGATGAAAGTGTGTAGGAGGAGGACTGGTCTAGAGAGGGGGGATCGGGAGCTGCTCTCCCAGTCTCATGACACAAGACCAGGGGGACATTCAGTGATAGGGAAGGTGGCTGATTCAAAACTGATAAAAGGAAATACTTTTTCCATATCACATAGTTCGGCTATGGAACTCACTGCCACAAGATGTTGTTGAGGCCAGCAATTTAGCAAGATTCAATGTGGGATTGGAGAGTAATATGGATATCCAGAATATCTCAAGTTAGCATAGCTAATGCTGAAAGTCTTGGAAGGGGTATTAAAGCTCAGGGTTCAGCCAGTCTCTGACAGTGGTTAAGAAGAGACTTTCCTGTGTGCAGGTTTCACCACCTCTGCTACTGTGGGGTTCTTGCCTTTTCTCAAGTGCGGTGCTGGTCATTGGCCGAGACAGGATCCTGGGCTAGATGAGCCTGCTCTGCCCCAGAATGGCCGGGAAGTGTTCTGAGGAAGTGGAAGACTGATAGCGCCCTTAGCGTTCAGTCAGAGCCGTGTGCATGCTCATGAATAATAACAGCACTTAGCACATCTTTAGCATGGGGTCTAGATGTGAACTTGTGTGTGAAGAGCTGTGGGCGTACAGGTGTACTTGGGCATGGGTGTGTGTGTACACAGGAGGTGGCTGTGTAGATGAGCACACGTGTCTGTGCCTAGGAAATGTATCTGAGGCAGGTCTGTGCCTAAGACTGTATGCAAAGGTGTGTACGTGCAAGTGGGTGAGTACATGGATGGGGGATGGGCACATGCAGGCAGAGCTGAAGGTTGGTAAGTGCATGGAGGTGGGTCTGGGATGCTAATAGAGGTGCAAGACACATGGGTGGCCTGGACTCCAGGGAGGAAGGGTGTCCCAGCTGGGACCATGAACATATCCTGCTGCCATTCCAGCATGTCCATGTTTCATAAAGCAGGCCAGAGATTACTGGCATGTTGGGGAGCAAGCGGAGAGTCCCACACCTTGTTGGGTCTGTCAAGGGAACGGCTCTAGGGGAGCACAGGCAGCACCTGCACCCACCCATCCGGAACGATGAGGCCTGCGGCAGGGTTTGGAGACCTAGGGTGAGCAGGAAAGGGCAGGAGGGGGCAGCAAGGGACCTGAAATGTCCCTTTAAGTGACTCAGGTCTTGGAGGCCTCTGAGCACCTAGGAAGTGACTGAGACTGTGTCTTCACTGCAGAGTTTACTGGAGTTGTCTGAACTTGATTTAAGAGCTCTCAAGTTAGCCTAGCAAGAGCGGCCACACAGCAGGAGTACCCCAACCGGCTGGATTACTGCTCGGAATGATTGTGTTAGCAGGCAGCTGGAGCTGGAGCCTAGTCAGGTCAAGGTAGAAGCCCCCCCCCCCCCCCCCCCGGCACTAAGGGGTTTGTGTGTGGACAGGGCTTGAGCTTGGGGCAACACTCGAGTTAACTCCAGTTAACACAGCCACAGACAGAGGCGGATTTACAGTAAAACACAGGGGACTCTGGCAAGGGGCCCCCCAACCCAGGGCCGGGCAGCTGTGGGGGCAGAAGCTTGGTCAAGCTCCCCCCTCCCCTGCCTCCTCCCCGCCTCCTCCTCCAAGTGTGCCATGTTCCCACTCCTCCCAGCACTTCCCCCACCACCAGACAGCTGTTTGCCAGCACTCAGGTTGCTCCGGGAGGGAGGGGGAGAAGCGGGGCCGCAGCGCGCTCAGGGGAGGAGGAGGAGAAGAGGCAGGGGCAGGGCCTTGGGGAAGGGGGTAGAATCGGGGCAGGGCGGAGCAAAAGCGGGGCCCCTGCACTCCCCGTACACATATCCCCCCAAACCCCTGCAGTGAGCTGCTCAGGGCAGGGGGCTGGGGTGGGGCAGGCAGCACCCCCACATCCCCAGCCCCCTGCCCTGACTCCTGCACCCCACACACATACCTAGCCCCCCCACACTCCATGCCCTGACTCCTGCACCCCCCCACATGCCCATCCTGAGCACCAAATGGGAGCTCCTGCACCCCCCCCCACACACACACATTCCCACCTGCACCCCTTGTATTAAATGGGAGCTGCCCCAGGTAAGCGCTCCATACCCCAACTTACTGCCCCAGCCTTGAGCCTCCTCCCGCACCCTAACTCCTGGCCAGACCCTGCACCCCAATCCCCAGCCTGCTCCTGCACCTTAACTTCCTCCCAGACCCTGCACCTCCAGCCCTGAGCCCCCTCCCTCACCCTAAATCCTGGCCAGACACTGCACCCCAATCCCCAGCCTGCTCCTGCACCTTAACTTCCTCCCAGACCCTGCACCCCCAGCCCTGAGCCCCCTCCCTCGCCCTAAATCCTGGCTAGACCCTGCACCCCAATCCCCAGCCTGCTCCTGCACCTTAACTTCCTCCCTGACCCTGCACCCCCAGTCCTGAGCCCCCTCCCACACCCTAACTCCTGGGCCAGACCCTGCACCCCAATAGGTTTTACAAAGGGCTCTTTTCCAATGCGCTTTACAGTCGTTCGCTAACGGTACAAACAGTGTTTGGAAAGGTCGTTAAGTGGCCCGCCGAGACCCCCCACGATTTTCAATGGGTCTGTGGAAAAATAAGCGGGACGACAAGAGCAATCAAGGTCCTGCACTTTATTTTCATTTACTTACTATTACTTACAGGAGGAGGATGAAGAAAAAAAGAATGGAAAAGGGGGGATAAGAGCGAATGTTCTTTTTCGTGGCTGGGTCCTGAGGAGGGGCCCCAAAAATGAAGCTGAGCCCAGGGCCCCACTAACAAAATCCGCCACGGCCGCGGAGAAGCGGGAGCACTAGGCGCAGTGAGGGCGAGGGGTTGCATTAGAGCCTGCCGCAGGTGTTTACTTCTGAGGCTGCCTGCAGGGGGTGGGGAGGCATTTCCTAAAGCCCATTCCGGGACCCTGCCCACCTCAGGCCTGTATGTTCTTTGCCTCTCTGGTAGCTTCCAGGCTGGCGCATCTGGCTCCTGGATTTGCCAGCTCTGGAGATCCCCTTCCAGCTCAGAGCCAGGGCCTGGCAACCCAAAGGGCCTTTCACTCTGTTGGAGCGGCACATACATTACAAATTGGGTTTGCGCAGAATCAGCAGGATTCACTCCAGGCCTTTGTGGAAGCAGCGCTGCTGAAATGCGATCCCTGGCACCAAGAACCTATTAACTAGAGTGAGGCAAGTGCGGGAATGAGAGCCAGCCTGAGGAAGGAGTTCACAGAGACAGTGTCAGGATGCTCTGGCAGCCCCGCCAGCGCCAGGCTGATGTTGCAAGAGCTTTTGCTTTTAGAGCCTGACTTGTGCGTTTAGTTTTTACACAGTAGAAGGCCCGGGTGGTGTAGATGGAGAGGGCTGGGGACCTATCCTGTCTGCTAGCATTGCCGAGCGTCCCGCCTGCTGGTTCCTCCACATCCCTGAGGCAGCCTTCAGGATATTCCTGTTTCCTGTTGAACCTGCTGCATGGAGATGCTGAGTCACATCCAGCCACCCAGAGATTCCTTTTGAAGCCCCTATGTGCTGCTCCTCCAGATGTCTCTGAGGCCTCCCATCCTCGCTGCCCTCAGGAGTAAATGAATGAGAAATAGGGATGGACCCCAGGCAGCCTCCTCTGGTTGTGTAGAACGCCAAGCCCTATGGTCCAGGGCTGGAGCCTGGCTTGGACTCCAAGGGCGAGTCCAGTGCCTGGATGGGAACCTGCCCTCTTTGCCCTGGGGAAGCTCAGGCCTTGGACCCATTCCTGCCCTGCTGCTGGCCCCTCATTCTCACTCCTCACTGATGGAAGACAATCACCTCAAGCCTCTGGCAAGGTCCTGGGAGGGTGAAAGGAAGAGGGTGCCCAAGAGCCACATAGAGCTTGTAGCGGCTGTAGTTCCATGACAGGTTTCCCCTCACAGGCTCCCATCCCCCTGCCCAGCTGCCCTCCCACAGCCTGGGATCCTGCAGGAGGCTCACTGCAGGGTTTGATTAGTGGTGTTTCTTTCTCCCCGGAGGAGGCTTGTCAGTGGACGGGGTGGGGAGCGGGCCTGGCCACTCCATCTCCCCCTTGCTGAAGTGCTGGGCTTGCAGCACTTTGTCATGATTTTCCTCCATCTGTGAGCAGCGATCCGTCACTCCTCACATTACCCAAGTAGAAAATGACACATAAACTGACATGATTGCTGCTGTTTCTCAGCACCATGCAACATCTGTTTCCTTTATTGCACAGTGGAAGGTGGACAGGGGCTGGGGATTGGCCGGTTACTCTGCAACCGAGCAAAGATGGGGTGACTGCAGTCGGGGGTAGCTGTGACTCTGCCTAGGGCTGGGAATTGGCTGCCCTAGGCAAACTGGAAAATTACCCCACCCAGGCCCTTGCCACCCATTCCAGGGTCACTTCCTGCCCCTAAGGCAACTGCCTGCTTTGTAAATACAGTACCGCCAGTCATGAGGGTCTGTGTGACAGTATGTGAGAGGCTGGGGGCACGTTCGTGGGGTGAGGCTTTGCGTGGAGCCTGCGTGGCCATGCATGAGCCTCTGTAGCCCTGGCCTTGGGGATGTGAGCCCTGAATAAGAACAGGGGAGTGAGGGTGAAGTTCTGAAGGGCGGCGCTTATCCCCTCCAGGGACCCAGGGTCCTCCTCCAGCCCCCTCAGCCACACAAGCCCCTGCCCCACTTGTGGTGAGGAGAGTGAAACCTGAGTCACTCCAAAGAATATTTGCCCAACCAGCGCAGCCCTGCGCTCCCCCGGGGATGCTCACTGGAGCTCGAACCAACATTGGTTAGAACAGAAATCAGGGAAGGGCCTCTGGGGGCCCAGTGGAGAGGATTTAACCCCAGACATCAAAGAAGCCCAGCTCTGCTCAGGCTCTAGTCTAGGGCATGGGAGTCCTGTCCTGGCTGCTGCCACCCTCCTGCTCCTCTGCCCAGCTGTGACGGGGAGGGGCTGTTGGCACCCCATGACTCTCCCCTCGCGGGCTGTGATTTACTGAAGGGGCTGAAGAGTCTTTGGTAGTTTGTCCTTCTCCATCTGTCACCAGCTGCTCGGCTACTTTCAGGCACCAATAAATTCTGGGTTTACTGACAGGCCTTTCTTCATCCCACCCCGCTGGCTGCAGAGCTCTCAGTCTGGACACTGATGCTCAGAACAGCACCCGGATATAGGCTGCAGAGCTCTGGCTGCTGGTTGGGAGTACGCAGGCTGCTTCCAGACAGGTGGTGGTCACACTAATGTATCTCCCAGCTGCTGGGCTGACCTGGGAATGCTAGGGATGGGTGACAGGAGGCCTCCAGTCAGAGGGTTAATTCAGAATATACAAGCAAAGAAACCTTGCAGGGAGACCCCCAGGCTGGAGCAGGAAGCCACCATCATCTTCTGTTGGGGGGTGTCACTGCATACGGCTCAAAGAGGAGGAGCCACCTCTGTGTTGATGGATTTGCAGTGGGCAGGGAGGTGGTCTGCTGGAGCTCAGGGGTGTGGGAATTGCTGCTCTTCCTCCATGCTCATTTCTCCATCCGGCTCAGGTTGGGGGAGAGCCCTTCCCCACCCGCCCATCTCTTGTTCATTCATTCCCCGGGACCTGAGGACTGACCTACAGGGTTGGCTTGGGTTGGTTTCCTGCCCTACAGACTCCCTCGCTGTGTGAGTCCATGTCTCAGCAAGAGAGGCCAAGCCCTTGCATCGCTAAGCCTGCAGTGCTATGCTCACATTGCACCCCGCTCCAGGCCAGGAGGGTTTCAAACCTGATACCAGTAAATCAATCCAAAGTCTGTGTGTAGAGCAGCCAGGCTGAGAGGAGCTGGGAGCTCAGGACAGGATTTATCTGTCGGTGTTTAACGGAAACAATGGGAAAGGGCGAAGTCAGCATCTCTTCCAGCCAGGGTATGAGGAACCCTGGCCTCTGGCTGTACAGGTGGCTAGCTGGTCTGAGCATGCCTGGGGCTGCTTTAAGGGGCTCGGCAAGCAGGTCCCTTCAGACGTGATCTCCCCTCTTGTTTTCTCTCTGCCACAGTGTCTGTACAGCTCTGTATTAAACCAAAAATGGGGAGGAGCAGGCCATGGTGGCAGTTCATTTGTGATCTGCATTGTATGGGGAGCTCTTAATTAAAGCTAGTTAGCTAATTAACTTGCAAATGAGAAACTCGCATCTTTCTTTCTTTTTAAAAAAAAATAGCAAGACAAATATTTAAACTAATTAATTTGTATCTGATCCCATACCAGTGGCCTTTGCACTGCCATCAGCGGGTCCCTTTGTACCTGCAGGGGTTTCTTCTCAGTGTGGCCCCCCTGTTCCTACTGGCGCTCTCTGCCCTGCAACTCAGGCAAAGAATCTCTGGAGAGTGATAATAAGCATCAGTGCATAGGTATGACTGCGTGTGTGGTTGTGTCTGACTGTGCAGCTGTGGCTGGAACTGTGCTTCAGTGTGAGTCTGACTGTTAGTGAGTTTGTATGTTTGTGATTGTGACTGGGGTTGTTTCTGGTTGCAGGGGTGCATTAGCAATTTGCATTGGGTATAGTTGTCCCCACAGTCTCTTCAACTTGTCCCCCAGTTACACCCACTGGTCCCTGCCACAGTAGGCAGGAATGCGGCTCTCTGAGCTCGTTTATGTCACCTGCAGCTCTAGCCATGTCCCACAGGCCAGGCACAGGCCCAGAGTATAGACAGGGGATGGGGGTGTTACCTGCATGCTTGAGGGTGCCTTCCTTAGCATGCCTGACTTAGGGAACGTCTGCTGTCTGTCAGGACATGCCAAAGCTGAGTGGTCTCTCCCTCCACCCAGCCCCTTTCAGCCTCAGCAGCAAGGACACCTAGAGTGTGGCCTGCCTGGCCCCTCCCTGCTCACCTGTGTCTGGCTGCTGCCACTATAATTTGATCGCGTTAATAGAGTGAATTGGCCAGCTCCAACCTCAGCACTTTCAGAGCCCGCTCTCCCCGAACCCCACGCCTTTCCCTTCATAAATCCCAACATGGAAGAATCCCTGACGCTGACACCTTCTCGCTACTTATTGATCACCTCTCCGTTCCAATCAGAGCTGCCATGGTGATGAATCGGAGCTGCTTCTCTGGGAGCCACAGCCCTGCGCCTCCCCTCACTGCTGACATGCTGGAAAGTTTGGGAGCCTGCGAAGGAAATGGACCAGCCCCCCCAGAGCCAGGAGCCTCGGGCAACTGAGGGGCCTGGGCAGGCAGAAAGCAGGCGAGAGACTAAAGGAAAGGCCTGTTGTGCAATCAACTTGTCCCTGCTACTCTGCCTGACAGGCTGGCTCCTGGCTGGGGATCCTGGCTCCATGGAGCTCAGCTGTGTTGCAAAGAGCATCCTTCCCGAATGGCTGTGGATGCTGGTTCCCCCAGTGGTGCTCTTGGAATGGTCCCTGCAACATTTACCCTCTGCTCCCGAGACAGCCCCAGTTGAACCTCACCCTTCTTACCCCACAGTCACTTCACTTGGGCTAGCAATGCTCACTGCCCAGGCTCAGGAGCATGACCTAATCCTAGTTACTGAGAATCCTGCAGGCAGGGCAGAATGTGGGCACCCCTGGGCCAGAGGGGGCTGGATAAAGCAGTGAGTGAAGGACAGGATGGAAGGAAACTTCCCCCTTTCGTAAAACGGTGTGAAATCCCCTCCTCAGCCCTGCATTGGGCTCCAGGACCCACCAACCTCTCTCCCGCACGCTCTCATTCACACTGTTTCTGCAACAGCCTGAGGGCTTTGTTAGCACAACTCAGTTCAAATGTCTGATTAGTCTTTAGGAGATCAAGGGGTCAATTTTCCACAGCTCCTTCCTCTCCATTTAACTAATTTAACTGTGCGATTGTTGCAAATTTCATTTTATTATAGCCCTGCTTCTCAATCCAATTGAATTACCAAAATCTCATTTTCTCAGAAGTGCTGAATATGTAATTAGAGGAAAAATTATGCTCCTGACTGCCTATTAGGGTGGTTTGTGTGTGAGAGAGCTTGTCTGTGCGTGATTACATATGTGTATATGGTTGCCTGTGTATGAGCATGCATGTAGTAACCTGTGTGTGCATACGTGTGCATGTGTGTGTGTTTTCACATGCATTTACAGTGTAGTGATTGCAAAATGGAAATCACTTTAACACACAGATCAGAAATTAATATGTGTGGACCTCTATACTAAAGGGAACTTCAAGTCCATTCCAAACCTCCTTTGTACTTGGTACCCAGAGGTGACACCAGCTTCTAACAAACAAATGCAGCAGGAGCTGAGGTTAGAAGTGGAAATGAACAGCCCAATAAATTGTCCTTTTTCCTTATAGGATTTATATGGGAAAGGCTCTTGCTGATGCCAAAAGGTTCCTCCCAGCAGTGCCTCATCAGCTGAAACTCTCAGCCCATGTGAATGCAAACATTGCATCACATTCTGCTCTCCTTTGCACCAGGGTATCCCCCAGGGCTATTCCAAGGGAGCTAGTGACTGGATTCACAGCACTGTCACTGAAAGCAGAATTTGGCCCCTCCAACTGCAACCTGACTGTTCAGAGCCATGGGAGCACACTGGCAATCTTTGGGAATTTGCTTTTTTTTTAAATCACCATCGAGTGGAGACAAGAAGCAGCTTGTTTCTCCCAAGTGCCCTTCCCCTCTCTTGGTCTGGGGAAGCACTGGGGGCAGGCTGTGACTGCCATTGACTTAACTGAAGACAGGATTTCAGCCCTGCCCCTGCACTTGGTCTCCATTCCATGGGAGAGAATGCGGACATCTTCACCTTGTACCACACCCAGAGCTTCCCACACTTGCTGTTGGGAGCTCTGCCCTCAAGGTACAAGGAAAATTACACCCTCCCTGTCACAAACACAGCTGAACCTCACTAATAACTGGGAGCCCCAATGTGATGAGCGAACAAAGGGGAAATTCACCTTGTGCTGGGCAGGGCCTGGGCACCACTCCAGGTCTGTGCACTTGCTGAACCACATGGGGCAAAAGCAAGGCCTAGATCATGGGCTGGCCCCTCTGCAAGGAGTGGACAAGGGACCATACACTCTAAAGCAAAGTTCACACCACACAAAACAGACCCGATTCTCTTCTTTGGCCCATTGCTGGTTAGCTTGAATGATTTACTGAGGATCCATCATAGCAGGTTCTAGCAACTGGTCACAAATATAGTCTGTATAGTAATGAGCTCTTAGTACAATGAGACTTCACTAGCGCAGCTGCTATTCAGGGGCTGAGTCACTGTGCAAGGGCTGGTGAGGCAGGGATGAGCCTGGGTGCTGTGTACTTGTTAAAGGTGCCAGCCCCCTGCAGATAAAACAATGGGGTCTTTCCTCTGATCTGTGCACAGCAGTCCAGGAGCAACCTGCTCATCTCTCTTACTGGGTCCCTTTCATATAGGACTCTGCCAGAGCAGAAAAGCCTATTGTCCCAGTGGGTTTCTGTGAGTCAAGTCCTAGTTCTAATAGCCCAGTTAGCCAGTCCATTCCCTCGGTTTCACTTTCTCTGGGTTTTCATGAGCTTCCCAAGAGGAAGTAGTCTCTGAATGGAGAAGTGTTGCACAATGAATGGCTAGCGACAGTCTGGCAGGATGATAGTCTCTGCTCAGGAGATTCCCAGGGCTGGACCAGCAGGGAAATTGCAGATCAGGATTGAGTGACACTGGCAGAGCTGGAGGAACCCAGAACAGAAATAATGCATGTGGGATGTTGGGGTTTCGGGACATCAGCAGCATGCTCATGAGAAGGAGAGTGGGAGCATGAGCATGAGAAGGAGAGTGGGACAGAGCACAGGAGCTAACTTGCCAGGTCCCTGGGCAATTGAGGCTAGTTCCTATGTTTTAGAAAGTAAACCCCTTGGATTGCCCTGCCCTGTCTGCTTTCCCCGGTCACTGGTGTTTGCTGTATTCCGGCCCCTCCTTTGGGCTGTCTCTTTTCACATTGCCAGCTCTTTGCAGCAGGCTGGGAACATGTCTGGGTGCCGCACTGCCAAGGCAGAGCAATCCAACCCCAGCTCAGAGGACAAGAGAGGTCATGCTGGGGCCCTCTGCCATCTGGGGGTGAAATGCTGCCCCAGTTCAGGCAGTGGGGTTCCATGGTGGCAGGTATCTACTCTATGGGGCCAATTCAAGCCTCCCAGCAAATTGCTCCGTTGTCTGACCAACCCAACTGTATGTTCAAGTGTGTCACGGAGTCCCCGGGCGATGCTCTGGAACTGCTCCCCATGAAGCCAGTCAGGACTCTGGGGCAGTCGCCTTTCTGTGAGCAGCCTGTCTTCAGGACACACAGCTCACACAGCTTCCACCTTCCTGGGTCTGACCTCGGAGCATTCAGCATCCTCTGCCCCTCCGTGCGCTTCCCCCCAGCGAGTCCGCCCAGGCAGGGCTCCTGGGGAAGCCAGAGGGTTCTGCACCCCAACTTCGCAGTCAGACGGGACTCTCAGCCAGCCAGTAAAACAAAAGGTTTATTAGACGACAGGAACATGGTCTAAAACAGAGCTTGCAGGTGCAGAGAACGGGACCCCTCAGCTGGGTCCATTTTGGGGGGCAGTGAGCCAGACTACCACGTCTGCACTTCACTCCATGTCCCAGCCAGCCCCAAACTGAAAACCCCCTCCAGCCCCTCCTCCTCTGGGCTTTGTTCCTTTCCCGGGCCAGGTGGTCACCTGATTCCTTTGTTCTCCAACCCTTCAGCTCTCACCTTGCAGGGGGGGAAGGGCCCAGGCCATCAGTTGCCAGGAAACAGGGTGTCGGCCATTCTCTGTGTCCAGACTCCTGCACACACATGCCCTCTAGGGCTCTGCAATGATCATACACCCTTACTCCACCCCCTAGATACTTAAGAACTGCCTAGGGGAAACTGAGGCACCCCCACACTATTCAGAGGAAACATTAAGAACAGTCCCACTTCGTCACAAAGTGAGCACTTGCCATTGGCTGGGTCGGGCTCTGGGGGAGGTGCAGAGGGCCTGTGGGTGGGAGGGTGCATGGACTGTGTGTATGCGGGGTGGGGAACAGGCTATGGGTATATGGTGGGCAGGGGACAGGCTATGTGGGGGGGCTGTAGGGGAAGGATGCATGGACTGTGTGTACGGGGGCTGGGGGACAGACTCTGTATGGGAAGCGGAGGACAGGCTATGGGTGTATGGGGGGCTGGGGGACAGGCTGTGAGGGGCGGGGGACAGGCTGTGCGTGCATGGAGTCAGGGGACAGGCTCTGTGTATGGGGGCTGGGGGTGTCTATGGAGCAGAGCTGTGGGGGGCTGCGTGTGATGGCGGGGTTGAGTGCCTGTGCTCTTTGGGAATTTGAATGCAATGCCCTATTAAACTCTTGACTTGTGCCCAGTGCAGAGCCACTGGGTGTTTCTCGTGCACCAGAAGCGAGTGTGCGGCCACGCTCAGCCCCTCTCGCTGAGGCTGCCCTATTACTTGCAATAAGCAGCGGTGCCTGGAGAAGCACCAGACTGAGCGCCTCCTGTCAGAGGTACCAGAGCTCCCTAATCCCAAGCATTAGTTCCTCACTCTCCAGGCTGCAACCCTCTCCCCCACCCCCACTCCAGACCATGCCAGATGCTCTCACTCAAGTGTTCTGCCTCGCAGGCTGTTCCCGGCTATCTACGGCCCCCAGCACTAGGGCAGTGGAGGAGCAAGAGTCCTCCCCTTCCTGCCATGGCACAAAAAAGGCTGACTGGGCACATGTGAGTGTGTGCTCTCCTGGGCGTATGTGTGTGCATTTAGGCTGTTGTGGGGGGGGGGGGAGGGCGTGATCCATGGCAGGCTGTCACTGGGGGGAGCCGTGATCCACGGCAAGCTGTCGTGGGCAGGGAGCTGTGATTAGTGGCAGGTTGTTGCGGCGGGAGCCGTGATCCACAGCAGGCTGTCATGGGCAGGGAGCTGTGATTAGTGGTAGGTTGTTGCAGGGGGAGCCGTGATCCACGGCAGGCTGTCATGGGCAGGGAGCTGTGATTAGTGGTAGGTTGTTTGTGAGGGGAGCTGTGATCCATGGCAGGCTGTCGTGGCGGGGAGCTGTGATTAGTGGTAGGTTGTTGCAGGGGGAGCCGTGATCCACGGCAGGCTGTCGTGGCGGGGAGCTGTGATTAGTGGTAGGTTGTTTGTGAGGGGAGCTGTGATCCACGGCAGGCTGTCGTGGGGGGTGGGGGAAGCTGTGATTAGTAGTAGGTTGTTTGCCAGGGGGAGCTGTCATCCATGGCAGGCCGTCGTGGGTGGGGAGCTGTGATTAATGGTAGGTTGTTGCGGGGGGAGCTGTGGTCACTGGTGGACTATTATTGTGGAGAGGAACTGAGATCCGGGGGGAGCCATAATCTATAGCAGGCTGTCTTGGGGAGAGCTGTGATCAATGGTGGGCTGTTGTGTGTGGGGAAGAGGGGGAGCCATTGTGCATGGTGGGCTATCGTGGGTGGTGGAACCGTGATCTATTGCGGCCTATCATGGGGCAGGGGGAGAGCTGTGGTCAATGGCAGGTTATTGTTGGGGGGGTGACGCCTTTCAGGGCTCCCGAGTTGCCTGGGGTGCATCACTGTCCCGTGCTCACAGCGGGAGGGAGCCCTGTCTGTGCCCACCAGGGGACGCTCTCCCCAGCCTCCGGCTGCTGGCAGCATGGGTGCTCCGCTCTGGGCTCCACGAGCTCGCTCTTCCCCCTGCGGGCTACCCAGTGACACCCCCCCATGGTTACACTCGCGGGCCCCGTCCGCTGTCTTGTGGAAGCCCTCGGTGCACAGACACCCGCTCGCTGCCTCGTTGAAGGAGTGCACCCCAGGTTGCTGGTGTCAGCTCGGGGCAGCCCTCTCCTCAGTACCAGGCACGGAGCCAGGTCTGGCGTGAAACCAGAGAGAAGCGGAGTTAACAGAGCTTGAGCTAGAGCAGGGGTCGGTAAGCAAAGGCGGCACACGAGTTGATTTTGAATGGCACGCTGCTGCCTGCTGGGTCCCAGCCGCCGGCCCCGCTCAGCCCGCTGCCGAACCCAGGCCGGGACCCCAGCAGGCAAGTTCCCCCTCCCTGCCTCTTCCCCCAGCGTGCTGGGTTCCTGCCCCTCCCCTCTCCCTCTCCCTCTCCCTCCCTGCCGCAGCATGCTGGCTGCTCCAGGGAGGCCTTGGGGAAGGGGGGTGGAATCAGGGCATATCCCCTCCAGCCCCCTGCCGTGAGCCACTCTGGACAGGGGGCTTGGAGCACCCCCACGACCCTAGCCCACACCCCCAGCCCCCTGCCCTGACCCCTACACCCCCCCACACACACCAGCCTCCTGCCCTGACCTCCCCACCCCCCACGACTCCAGCCCTGACTCCAGCACCCGCTACACACCCCCAGCCCTCTGCCCTGACCCCTGCACCCCTCACACCCCAGTCTCCTGCCCTGACCCCTGCACCCCCCCAAGACCTCTGCCCTGACTCCAGCACCCCCCACACATACCCAGGCCCCCCACACCCTCTGCCCTGCCTCCTGCACCGTCCTCACATGCCCCCAGCCCTCTGCCCTGACTCCTGCACCTCCAACACATACCCAGCCCCCCCACACCCCATGCCCTGACTCTTGCACCCCCCACATTCCCACCCCCACCCTGAGCACCAAATGGGAGCTCTTGCACACACACACACACACATTCCCACCTGCACCCCTCACACCAAATGGGAGCTGCCCTGGTGAGCACTCCACACCCAAACCTCCTGCCCCAACCCTGAGCCCCCTCCCTCATTCTACTTCCTGCCAGACCCTACATTCCAACCCCCTGCCTGCTCCTTCACCCCCAGCCCTGTGCTCAGTGCACTCCCACCCTCAGCTCAGTGCAGAGAGAGAGGAAGAGAATGGGCTAGAACTAGGGAGAAGGTAGGTACCCCCTCTATGTGGGCAGGGCCGAGATCCCAGACCGGCAGCAGGCTGAGTGGGGCTAGCAGCCAGGACCCTGGATGGCAGGAGCTGGCGGACAGAATCCCAGACCGGCAGTGGGCTGAGTGGCAGCGGACTGAGCCACTCAGCCCACTGCCGGTCTGGGGTCCCTGCTGCCGGTCTGGGGTTCTGGCTGCCAGCCCCTTGCCAGCTGGGGTCCCAGCCGCAGGCCCTGCTCAGCCCGCTGGCAGCCTAGGTGAACGGAACCCCAGGCTGGCAGCGGGCTCAGCGGGCCGGTGGCGTAAGATCAGCATTTTAATTTAATTTTAAATGAAGCTTCTTAAACATTTTGAAAACCTTGTTTACTTTACATACGACAATAGTTTAGTTATATAATATATAGACTTAGAGAGAGAGAGCTTCTAAAAAACGTTAAAATGTATGACTGGCACGCGAAACCTTAAATTAAAGTGAATAAATGAAGATTCAGCACACCACTTCTGAAAGGTTGCTGACCCCTGAGCAAGAGAGTACAGTAAACGCTAGTGGCAGGGTTTGGCAACACGAGGTTACAGGTAAAAGGATAACCCAGGACACAATCTACAGCCGGCCCTTGTTAACAGGCTCCTGTCCTCTCTAATACAGCATTCCTCCCCCAAAGGGCAGTGGGACCAAGAGCTGAGGCATGTGGGAAGCCAGTATCTTCCCTGGGAGATCTGTCACTGAGAGATCTGTCACTGTCATGTGGGAAGCCAGTATCTGTCACTGGGAGAGAGCATAGACTCTCCTTCCCTTTGCGTGTGGGTCACCTTGGAGGGCTCAAGGGTCCAGGCCAGGAATGGGAGATACACAACCACCACCACCGGCAGCCTGCTGTCACAGTCTGGCTACAGGAAGAAACAGTTTCATCCCTGCTGTCCATGCAGATGCATTTGACTGAAGCCCACCGGAGCTGCAAGGCCTGTGGTGTGAGTGAAGTCAGTGCAGGGGAGGCAGTCCTGCCTGAGCAATGCAAAGTGCTTGGTGGTGTCCACATGCAGTGTCGTTGGCAGGAGCAGCGCTCAGGCAGTGGGCCGGAGCTGAGAGACTGGGGCAGGGAGCCCAGTGCTGATTGTGCAGTCACTCTTGGAAACCCAAGCCAGCGGTGCCTTCATGCATTAGTAATGGACCTCTCCTGTCCTCACAGTGGAAGTGCGGAGGGGCTTCTTAGAGACCACTCTGCCCTGGTGGGACCCCGCCCTGACCAGGGAGAGGTGCTGTGCTGAGGTAAAAGACAGGGAGTCCCCGTTTCTCAGTGTAGGTCCTTCCCCAGTCCCTGCCTGTACATACCTACTCACCCTGGTGGGCTCTGTTTCTGGCATGCCTGGGGCTGGCACAGTGGGGAAGGGAGCATTGGCACCCCGGGGACACCGGCATGTAAAATGATGGTTTCCTTACAGTGCCTCTGCTAGCCTATCAGCCTGGTGTCCAGACACCCAGCCAGGGATGGCCTGGAGCTTCCCTCCCTTGACTAGACAGCCCTTTTCTACCTTCTTGGCATGTACGCAGTGACCCTCTTCCCTCCCTGGGGCAGTTAGTGTGCCCACAGCCTTGCCTTCAGAGTGGCAGCTCCCTCCCCCAAGTCCCAGCTTCTCTACACTGGTTTCCCCCTTGGGTGCTCTGGTCAGCAGCAGCTAGGCCGGCCTGACCATTGCACTTTGCTGTATGTCTCGGGGTATGTCTCAGCTGCAGTTGGACTCCTGCAGCTGGCCCGTGCCAGATGACTCGGGCTCCCAGGGCTGTTCAATTGCAGTGTAGGCGTCTGGTGTCGGAACGGACTCTGGGACCCATGGATCTGGCCCGAGCCTGAACATCTACACTGCAACTAAACAGCCCTGCAGCCCAAGCCAGCGGGGCCGGGCCAGGCGTGGGGTTAGAGCCGGGTGCAGGCATACGCTCGCGGTGCAGCTCCTGGTTCTGTGGATGGACAGCCACTTAGTCGTATTTATTCTTGGTGTTGCAGCGCCTGAGAGCCCCAGTCACGGGCCAGGACCCTGTTGCATTAGCAGCTGTACAAGCAGAGCGTATACGCCTGCCTACTATGATATTTTAGTGTGCTGGCCGGGGCATGGCACCCGCTTGCTTGGGGCAGAGGTGCCTCGCAGGTGCAGTTCCTGGTGGGCACGGGACAGGACATGGAGCGCTGTGATGTCGGGCAGTAGGTGCTGCGCCGGGCATGGCTCCCAGCATGTGCCTGGAAGAAGGGGTTGTTCCCCCAGCAGCAGTAAGGCTTAGGGCTTGTCTTCACTGCAGTTTTAGCTCGGGTATGACTCAAGTGTCGCCCTTATCCTGACTCCTGCCCGCACACATGTCTCTGGCAGTAGTTCACTGGGGCTGTAAACTCGAGAGCTGGCCCATGGGGCCAGTATCGCAGTGGGACACAGCTCTGCTGTACTGCTCACAGATACTCCACACAGCTCCAGGGGGCTGAGTGCGGAGCCAGGCTGACTAGAGAGCACCAAGCCCTGCAGTGAGGACAAGCCCTTTTCTAGCTGATTGCAAAGATCCAGGACTCAGGGGCTCAGCACCTGCCACGAAGGAGAGATTTTTGACAGACCTCTGCAGCCAACGTGCTGGCTTTTCTGAAAATCTGCCCACTCGTTTGTGGCTAACTGGAGGTGAGATCCTCTGAAAATCCTGGCCCACAGGCATTTCCCAGGCTGCAGAGCTCCCTCAGCAGGGGTGGGTCAGGCCCTGGGCTGGCCCCTGGGCAGAGCTCCTGTCTAGCCTGCACTTGGGGGCATGTGCTCCCGATGCGAAGGGGATGGGACCTGGCAGTGTCTGTTCTCTGGGCAGGAAGGGAACAGGGGGTCCAGCACAGGGCTTGTGGCTCCATCAGCTGGAAACCTAGGAGCTGAGGCAGCATGAAATATTTATGCAGTAAACGGTGCAATGTCATCTGCATTCAGCCAACTTCATGTATATTGCAGAGAACTGTGAAGTGAGAATGCCATGTAACTGGAGCGAGATGGTGATTCTTGGGGCTGTGCAGGACATAGCCACCAGCAGAGGGGGATTTCCAAAGGTCACTTGCTCACAGGCTGTGGAGCTCATAAACAGGAAGGCAGCACAGAGGGCCGTGTCTGCGGGCATGGCTCAGCAGGTCGTATCTGGGGGGGGGCGTCGCAGAGGGCCACGATGGGGGGCGTCGCAGAGGGCTCTGTCCTTGGGGGGGTGGCGCAGAGGGCTGTGTCTGAGGGGGGTGCAGAGGGCTGTGTCTAAAGGGGCGCTGCATAGAGGGCCATGATGGGGGGGCGGCACAGAGGGCTGTGTCTGGAGGAGTGCCATATCTATGGGGGGGTGGCGCAGAGGGTCATGATGGGGGGGCAGCACAGAGGGCTGTGTCTGTGGGGGGCAGCACAGAGGGCCATGGGGGGTATCAGGCCATGCAGGGCGTATAGGGGTCATTAAAAGTTGTCTTATCCCTCTGGGTTCAAGCACTGCAGCCCCCACCCACCCTCTCCCCTTGGGATGAGCCCTGGTCAGATCCGTCCCCTGGTGGGAAGTGGTGGGGTTCCCAGCCTGTCCCCTGGAGGGACCAATTCTCTCCCTCCCCTCCCCCCCGCCCCCCCCCCCCCCCCCGATGCATCTGTCAGAACAGCCTTCCTGAGGGTCAGGCTAAAGCTTCCTTTCTTTCCTCACTGCACCCCCCCCCCCCCACGCCTCCTTCTGCCTGTTGGCCCCATTTGTGGCCCTGCTCCCCAGGAGGAGCTGTGGGGGGTGAGTTGTTGCCATCTTGATTACTGCACCAGCCCCAACAGACCTCTCCCTCAAGCCCCCAGCTCTCCCGAGGCTCTTCCCTGGGTGGCCTCCTTTCCAGAGTCTGCAGAGGAAGGTGGGCCCAATGTTTGCATGAGAGTCAAGGAGGGGTCTCTCTCCCAGGGCCCTGTGGAGCTGGACACTCCCCACCCTGCCCAGAGCTGGGCCCAATGGAGCCTCTCCCCAGGGCTGGGTAGAGACAGGAGAGACCCCACCCAAAGCACTGGCCTTTTTGGTCCGTTACCCACGGCAAACTCCCAGCCACATTGCTTCCTTCCCCTGGCCTATCCTGGTTCTCCAGGCCTCTCCCCGCAGACAGTGGGATTTGGATTTGGCTCCCCGGGCTGGGGGAGCTGCACTTCTCCAGGCGGAGTCTACTGCTGCTGTTCCTGCCCCTCCAGGTCCCTTTCTCTCAGCTGCCCCTTGGTACTGCTCTCTGGAGTACCTGCCAGTCGAGCATCCTCTGCAGGGCTGCTCTGCCCCTTCCAGATCCTTAGAGAAGACGTTAATACAGCCACACCCAGCTCCAGCCCCTGTAGCTCACCAGCTTCAACCTTTGCTGCCTGCAGGGCTAAGCAAGTCTCCGCAGCCCAGAGAGATCCCAGCTCTGTTGGGCAGCCCAGCCTGCTCCCCTGGCAGGATTTTCTCTCTAGCTTTGCTGTCACTGCTCAGTGTTCAGCTAGTCCCATGCAGCCACACTTCCATGCTGTCCAGCGAACCTGGGCAAGGGAGCACTCTGAGGCTGGCTGCCTGCTCCCTCTCCTGTCTCCAATAGCCCAGGCCTGACAGGGCCTCTGCCCCAGAGCTGGAATGCAGGATGGGACTGCCCTGGCAGATAGGGACAACATGCTCCCCTGGAGATAAATTATCCCAGGATAGGGGCAGAGAATGTGCTCCTCACGGGGCCTAGATGTCCAGGAGCTGGGCACAATGGGGCCATTGAGAGTTGAGGAGAGGAGAGTGGACAGATCTCACAGCTGGTGCTGTGTGGCCCCGGCTGATGGTGTTGGCCACTGGGATTGGGGCAGACGAGGCTGGCAGTAACTGCTTTGACAACCCTTCTGCAGTGTGTTTGTCAGGTGAGTGCCCCAGCTCCAACCCGCTCCTACCCTTTCTCACAGGTAGGGGTGAGGGTCGGCTCATTTTGGAGAGTCCTTCCCAGGCGCTCACCAACCCATGAGCAAGTCTGCGGCATGGCCACCACCTGAGGCCACACTCCCCCTCGCCATCCCAGGGTTGTGGTTCGCACAAGTTCCCAGTGGCCTTGGAGCACAGCATTGTGGGTAATGGAATAGTCACAGGTCAGTGATTCCTTGAGAAATGGTGGGGATCAGTCAATTCCTTTGTAGGGAGTAATTTTCTTCTCCTTCATGGCCTCTGTTTCTCTTTGACAGTCATTAGCATGAGAGAGAGGCTGGGTTGAATGGGAGGCATTGCACTTGTCACAGCCCTCACCCACAGGAGAGTTCAGCAGGACGCGGGGTACATAGCCTGGGGCAAGCCGGCCTGCACATATGGGAGTGCCTGGCAGTTAGGAGAGGGTTGGTGTGAGTTCACTGACACACACAGGCTTTGTTCCGTTCAGAGCTACACCCATGCTCCCGAGAACTGAATGTACCCTCCCTGCAGCTGAATCTGAGGAGCCGCACACGAGGGCCAGCAGTGTACATACGGCAGCTCCGAGTCCATCCCAACCACGCCGTCCCGCTGACAGCCAGACTCTCCACAAAGGTCCCTGGGCAACACCGGTATCCCTGAGGGCGGACTAGGCATTTCCTCCCCAGGCCCGTTCCCTGTGGGGCAGTGCTGTGCTCTGCCCTCCCCTCCTTGACTCACTGCAAACCTGTTGCAGTAAAGAGAGGCTGCCCTGGTGCCAGGAGAGGAGACTTGGGCTCAAACCAGCCTCTTGGAATCACTTCTCCTAGCTGGAAGCTGGTGCCAGGCCCACTGGTCCATGCAGCAGCACCTGGCTGCAGGAGATGGGGGCACAGTGCGACATCTGACAAGCAAGCAGAAATTAACCAGCACCAGGGTGGAGTACACAGTGCTCATCACACACGTGACCTGTGTCTGGCTGCCTGGGCCTCCTGCACAACACCTGCTTTTGCAGCTCGTATAGGAATTTTCTATGCTCTTGTCTCCTGTGCTGCCTGGGGCTTAGGACCCAGCGCTAGATTTTAGCCTTGATAATATGAGTGTCTCTGTGCCACTCCCAGGTCTCTCTGTCTCCTGGCTCACCCTTGCTCTCGTCTCTGCTTGGCCTCACCATCAGACACACTCCGGTCCTGCCTTCCTGGGGATCTAGTTGCTCTCTGCTATTTTCTGCCCATCCCCAGCTGAGGAGCCTGGTCAGTTCCTGTCGCGTAATACTCGCGATGGCACAGCACGCTGTTGCCTGGCAGCAGACGGCTTGGCCTCTTCTGTGGGGGGTGCTGTCGTCTATAGCTAAGAGGCAGCTTCCCTCTGGCAAGGGTAAGACTGGAGTAGTTCTCTCCTCTCCTGAGCTGGCTGCCCTGCTGAGCCCAGAGAAGCCCACTGCCTCACGTGGCATTGCTCTCATTGCATTCCCACTGGCAGCTTCCAGATTCCTGGTTTGTCCCAGGTTTGCCGGGGAGGCAGGAAACATAGACGTGTCTGGGGCAGGCTAGAGTCAGAGCATGCAGGGCATGGTCACCACCTGTGCCTGTAAAGCCAGCCATGCCAATGGCAGTGTCCTGCCCCTCTCTCCAGCATTTGCCCAAGTATGTCAGCAAAGAATAGGGAGAACCTCTTCCCACAGCCCTGCAGCACCTGGGGCTGGGAAGGAGGGTGCCACTGCGTGCTGACCATCTCCCCACTTCCCATCCTAGGGCCTGGGGGATGACACTGGTAATAGAACCCACCAGGAAAATGGCAGTCAGCTAGCCCGCAGCGCTGCCCCATGCTGGAAGACCGGCTCCACTAAGCAGCTGGCTTTTGTCAGGCCCCTGAGGGTGCACCTAGGCTGCAAAACAGACCCGTGGCAACGAGTTTCAGAGCCTGGGATAATTGAGTCAGACTCACACGATGGGGCTAAAAATAGCAATGTAGACACTCTTGCTCGGGCTGGAGCCTGGGCTCTGAGACACACACACACATTCCCAGACCAGGTTCAGAGCCCCGACTCCAGCCAGAGCAGTAACATCTACACTTCTATTCTGAGCCCCATAGCACAGGCCGGACTCACTTCACCTGGGCTCTGAGACTCACTGCCACAGGGTTTTTGCAGTGCAGATGTGCCCTGAGTGGTCAGGCGAACAGGAGAACTTTCCCTGCTCCTGCAGTATGAACCCTTGAGTGCTGAGCAAAGCACTGAGCACATCCATGGTGCAGACAGCCCCGAAAGACCCCGTCTTGGGGTATGACGTTTAATCCCAGATTCCAGGATGAAAGGGGGCCCTGGGGCTTGAATGAGACTGATGTTGTGAATAGCTCACTGGATTTGTTACTTTACCTCACCTGGTTCAAGAATGAATCCTTCCTTGGCAGATGCATGGCTAAAGTCTCGTCCTTACAGATGTTTTGGCCACATGTGTGAATAAAAGCCAACAAGAGCAGGTGCCAAGAGCAGCTGCCAAGTGACTGGTTGTAGGAAACCAGAACGGTGTGTGGTATAGCCTGGGTGGGCAGAGAGGGATGTTCAAGGGAGAGCCCCTGAGCCATGCTATCAGAGATGGTTGCTGAGGGCTTGGTTACACTGGGTGCCCCAGCATGGGATGTGTTTATTACAAAGCTGTCTGGAGTGGAGGCCAGTGCAGAGAGGAGCCTAGCTGCAGTAGCAGATGTTTAGGGAATGTGTGATGAGGGTGGAAATGCTAAAGGTGTTTTGTCCAGGAGATGTCGCGAATTCTGTGGGAACATTCAGTGACTGCTCTGCGGGCTCAGGAGCCTGGTTCTCAGAGCTCTGCAGTCTCTCATGCTCTCATTTCCCCCTGTATTAAATAGATCTCATTAGCCAAGACTGACTAATTCAACTGATGGCATTTGGCCTCCTGGACTCTACAGTATAATGTATCCCTCCACTGTGCCAGCATGACTTGTCTCACTCCTGGGTCACTCAGATCCTGGGAGTGAGAAGCAGGAGAGCACAGGACCAGTGATGCCTTTCTTCTGGGGGGATGTTCCCTAGAGCCTTTTGGAGACAATCAGTGCCTGGTGGTGCCACCTGTCTTCCCTCTGAACTGGAGTGGGGTCTCTTGGTGCTCATCATTGTGCCCTGTGTTTATCCACAGGAAAATATCAGTACACAGGAGAGCTAGGCCTGAGCGGCACATTCCCCCTAGGTGCTTGCCTGCGGCTCTCAGAGCTGGGTGATGGGAAGTCTCCTGCGGGCACTCTGGTGTGTCTGGTTGTGTAAGGGCTGCAGCAGGTTCTCCTGCAGTGTCCCATAGCCATGCAGGGTATGTGTGTGTGGTGTGCATCTACCTAGGTACCATCCCCACAGCATCTGATGACCTCCCAGACACTGAGCTTGTCTCCTGGGACTTGGAGGAGCTGGTCAGCTCTGTAAACGTGCAGAGCCGAGACACACGGGGATCTGGAACTTGCTAAGCCACATATCGGGAGCTTGTGGAGGAGCCAGGAATTGAACCCAGGTCTCCAGAGTCCCACCACCACTCTTCCTATCACCCGTATCGCTGCTGCTACGGGGGCGGGGGTGTGCGGTTGCTGTGGAGGGGCTATTGATAGTAGTGTGTGTGTCTGTGCAGGCTGTGGTTCTACACACCCCACACCCACCCTACAGCCGTGGCTCTGAGTGTGCGCGTGTAGGGTGGGTGTGGGGGTCGATCTGCTCCGCTGGTGCCTGTGCTTGCCCCTGGCTGCGCTGTATATTTTTAGGCTTCACTGCCCAAGCAGTTGAGCCTGTGGTGGCCGGTTTCGGCATTGCTTGGTTCACCATTTAATGCACTTCTGGTGCCCCTGGCCCAGGTCTCTGCATCTCCTTGGCAGGCCACGCGCTGGGAGCCGCCGGGAGCTCCTGCTTTGCCGTCAGTCGTCGTTTGGCATGTGATCACAGTGCAGCAAACAGGTCCTGGACACAGCAAAACCAGTAGAAATGAATCACAAATAATCCTGTCATTGTGGTGTGTGGCTTAGCTGTGGTGGGTTTGGACTCCCTGCACATTCACCCCATCCACTCCCTCTCTCTCCCACACTCAGCTCTAGGGCTGATTTCCTGAGGTCCCCTGCCTGCCCCCTCGTCTCCGTTCAGAGCTGGTGTTTGTGATATTCTGCTGGGAGGGAGGCGGTGCAGTGTGGTGCCTGAGCACAGGCCTGGGAGCCAGGAACCCCTGAGCACTTGTGGACTGGGGCATTTATAGGCTAGAGCAGGCAACTCTTGCCTGGTTTCATGGGCTTCAGGTCTGCACACAGCGACTCTGTTTGTCACACCCCATGGCTGGCTTGGGCAGAGGCCTCCTGTCCTGTTGCTCTGGCTCTTGCACTGGGAGCTGCTGTGCACAGTCAGTACCTGGGAAGGGGTCCTGCTCTGCACACCGCAAGGCCACCTTGCAGGACCAATTGCTGCTGGCAGGGCTGGCTCGAGGCAGACAGAGACACCTTTACCATTTGCTTTGCCATCGGTTAGCCCTCTTTGCAAGGAAGGGACCTGAGCAATGGGGGCTGTTTTCTCTGACTCAGTGAATGTGTGATCCCGTTTAACTGGAGACATACAGATCGGAGTGGCTCTGGGTGCTGCTGCCAATGACCTTCTAAACACCCCATGGCACCTCACCCTCAAGGACACCAACCCATCCCACCTCCAAATAGCTCCCATGAGCGCTAGGGAGGGCAGCCCTTCTCCTGGGAAGCACCCCAGGGGAGGAGTAGGAACAGGTTAATTTCTGTCCTGAACCTGGGGGTGGGAAGTGATTTCACATTTGTGATGATCCACCTCCATCAGTGCGGGGACGGGGAGCACGGCAGGAGATTCTATTAGTGAGCAATGAGGGGCAGCAGGAGCTGCTCACAGAACACATTCAATTAAACATTGATTTTTCACTTTAGTCTCAGTCATGATGTACCACGGTGCGACTCTTCCGTCCATCTCCTGCATGCCCCTTCCCAAACTGCCCATTCGTCCCGTGTCCGTCCCCCATCCCCCCTCGGCACAGGGACTGGGGGGAATCATTACCTAGAAGCAGAGGACGTTGTTAAATGGAAGTGTCATGGGCTAAATCGTGTTTTTATTTACTGCGTGGTTGTGTTTTCTGTGAGGCTCTGGTGAAAAAGCTGCAATTGTCTGTTCTCCTGGATCCAAAGAGTATTTCAAATGCTCATCAGATAAGAACAGTGCTAAGGTTTAATGTAAAGGACTCATACCTTTACAAGCAGGAGCTCCATGGGCTAGGTCAGTAGAGACCCCGGTAAAGCCACTCTAGATTCATCCTGAGCGCAGCAGATAGGTCTAAATCAAAGCACATTAAATCACTGATTTTAATCATGATGTAAGTCATTAAGGAGGAAATCTGGATTTAGATGATCGATTTTAATCCTGTTTTGCATATGTACTTTTTAGTTATTTTCCTGAAGCAGCGGTTCTCAAAATGTGGGACGGGATCCCAAAGTGCGTCCCAACCCCTTTTTAATGGGGTTGCCAGGGCTGGCGTTAGACTTGCTGGGGCCCGAAGCCTGAGGGCTTTAGCTCTGGGCAGCGGGGCTCAGGTTAAAGGCCCTCTGCCTGGGGCTGAAGCCCTTGGGCTTCGGCTTTGACCCCCACCCCGCCTGCCTGCCGGCCTGCCCAATAATTTTTGCTGTCAGAAGGGGGTCACGGAAGTTTGAGAACCCCTGTCCTAAAGAAAGGTTGGAGCTATTCAAACGTTGATTTGCAATTAATTACACAGCCTTTGCACTGAATGTGGTGCTTGTTGTTAACCAGAGGATACAATGTATCTATAACATCTATTTATGGAATTATGTAGCTTCATTTTTTACTAGTGGATGATTAATTTTTTACTTCCAATTTGTGTTGAGCTCTGTGTGGCTAGCGTAGTCGACCGACGCTCATCCTGGGCTTGATCAGAGTCTCTTTCAGTTGCTTGCCACTGAGTCTTGTACGGGAGACTCCCCACACCTGGGCATTCCAAGCAGAAGTTCAGTTAATTCTTGGAGTCTCTTTTGAGACCAATTAGCTCTAGTCCTGGGGAGCAGCCTGCCAGGGCCCCTTACCCATGCCTGGCTTGTAGTGCCAGTCTTCCCCACAACAAGGGCACAGGGGAGGTAAGACCAGCCACTATCCCAGACTGGGCTACTAGAGCTCACTGGCAGCCTCTTCTTGCAGTAGCGAGCATCACCTTTTTAAGCTCCCCTTTCCAGTGGCACATGTTTTGCAGGTGCGCCTAATTGCGCTTCCTGGTGCAGGAAGGCTTGTTAGTCTATCAGCGGTGTGGGGGCATGTCCTATCACAGGTGGAAATTCAAATTCAATTAGAAATGCACAAAAACAGTATTTTATATTTTTATTAAATAAAACTACCTTAAATGTGTTGGATACATAAGAAAAAAGTTTATCAACTCATGTTTTGCATCTAAAACTAGCTGATGTATTAAACAGAGGCAGTATCATCTGTAGTTAGTGCACTGAACTGACTGTTTCCAGTCACCATGTCCTTAAAGATTTTAGAACTAGTAGAGCTCATCCTCTCACACCTACAGTAGTTTTCATTCACAGCTTGGACAAGGAAAACAAGCCTCCCTGCTCTTTCAACTCCCAACTGGTTTCTTAACTTTGAATGAACTACTCATTGTACTGATCTAGTTAAATAAACTGAAATGAAGAAAATATTCCCTCAGCACCTGCAGAAGAGGCTACTGCTGTTATAAACTGGTTTAGCCCTTTAGCAAACTCAGGTTCCAGGTTCTTAGCCAGTGGCTTCCACCAGTTCAGCACTGGTGGACTTTCTTTAAAACGTCAGCAGCAAACATGGACCGCGTAATACTGTTTTGTGTACAATGTACATTTGACTAGATTATAATAAGTTTAGGACTCAACATAGGTTGTCAATTTCAAATTTAATTTTAAATAGATTTATTTTTAAATAATAAACCTGTATTTAGTTTAAATAAAAAAATGCAAGTTTTTTTAAATCAGATTTTATCCATCATGCTCCTAACCATCAGAATAGCCTTCTCCAAACCTCCTATCTCATTTCTGCTCCTGAGCCTAAAAGGAAACAGCACAGGGCATAGCCCAGAAGGAGCAGCTCTAGGGCGGGAAGGGAACGCAGGCTGCTGTGGGTCCTCATAGCCAGGGCAGTCCCAGCCTTGCCCAGCAGGCTGTACAGAGGGTGATGACATTTCTGGTCTCACTGGGGGAAATGGGACAGGTTAGAGCAATCGATAGACCTGGCAGGGGTCTGATCCCAAATGCTGGGACACCGCTCCAATGAGCGGCTCATTTACAGAGCGGTGCCCTGCCCCAGGGAGCCATAGAGCCCCACCCCTAAGTCAGCATGGCAGAAAGGAGAGGGGGGCACTTGCACGCTGCCCGGGAAGCAAAACTGCCCAATGTTGGCATTTCACTGGGCCGAGCCCAAAGCGCGATGCCATTCGTTAGCTGCGGAGCTGGAAATGGGCCTCAGTCGCTGGGGAGCACAGCATGGTCTCTCTGGGTCAGAGGACTGCAGCAACTAGGGAGCAGGGCTGTGATGGGCTAATTCAGTGCCACCTGCTGGCTAGGGAGCAGCACCCCATTGGGCTGCTCATCCCTTCAGGTTCCGGCAGCATCTGCAGAGCTACCTAGCACCAGGTGCTGACATGCATGGGAGGCACCATTCAAAGGGCCCAAATCTGCATCCCTGGGGATGAGCCCCGAGCAGCCGCCGAAGGTGCCCAGCTGTGTGGGCTGCCCGCTTGTTCCTCTGGGCATTGCCATGTAGCTAATGGCACAGGCCCTTTCTCCACTTGTGGAGGGTGTTTTCTGAAAAACAAGAAAAGGTTTAAAATGGAATTGTCAGCCCCAAGCTGACAGGAATCATCAGCAGAGTGCGCCATCGGCAGGAACCGGCCCCACGCGCTATATTCCTGGAAAGGCAATGGCCCTGGATTGTGCTGAGGAGGCAGAGTGTGGCAGGGATAAAGCAAGTGGAGCAAACACAAAACTTCATTAATTAAAGAAACTCGTTAATGAGGGACATTTAATCAGCTAAAGATTAGATCCACTTCTCGCCTTGCAGTGAGTGAGGCAGGGAGACAGCCTTGGCACGCAGCAGTCTGGGCAGGGGCTGCATGCAGCTCCAGATGTAATGCAGGGAAGACAACGGGTAGTTGGTGGCGGTGGGACTGTGCGCTCCAGGGCAGCACAGCTTCTGCTCCGCAGGCTCCCCAGTGCCGCTCAGCGAGGTGCTCTGGGGGAAGTGGAGAGCTGGCAGGGGGTGAGCGCAGGGGGCTGTGCTTGGGAGAAGCTGCCCTCTCGTCATTCTCCTGGGTCTGTTCCTGGATCTAAATGGAGAGTGGGCTCAGGGAGCCGCGGGAACAAGACTGATCTCTTTATTTTTCCTATTATTCCACCCACCTGCCAGCCAGGCCGGGTTACACAGGGTCTGCCTGCGCGTGGGAGTGCCAATCCCACCATGGGGCATCACAGACCTTTCGCCAGCCCCCAAAGTACTCCCCTCCAACACAGGGCAGAGTGTTTCCCAGAGCTTGACACCCAGCGTGCTGCCAGCCTGCCCACGGTTACTGCTGCCATGGGCACTACGGATAAAAGCATTGCTGCCCTACCCACAAGGGGCATCCTTGTGCCACCGTGTGGGTCGTGCATGGCAGCCTCTCACCCCACCAGCTGTGCTCCTAGCCAGCCACTGGGGTTCTCGCCCTCCTCCCCTCCCTGCACACCCAGCTCCGGAGGGTGCGACACCACACCTGGCACTCCTCTGCCCACAGTAGCGGGGTCGCAGTCTCGGTGGGGGAAGGTAGCCCACTGTGGGTGGGAGGGGCTGGCGCAGGGCCAGGCGTGGGAGCAGAGGGCATGTTGTGTTTGTTCAGGTGGTGGGGCGGGAAGTGCAGAGACTTGTCCTGAGCCTGGAGGGCTGGTCAATAAGCAGCAGTGTGGGTGGAACTTTCCCCCTGCCCTAGCCCCCCTCCGTGCTGCCCTCAGTGCCTGCAAGGGTTCACCCAAGCTGCCCCACCCTCTTATTGGCCTGCTCCTTGGAACGGGGCCCCTGTTCCCGGCTGGCCTTGTGCCCCCAGCCCAGGGCCCTGTTGTTCTCAGGTGAATGCTCCATGGCGCCTGCTGATAGCTGTGCTCGCCTGGCCACCGGCTTGCTGCAGAAGGGCCTTGCCAGGTCGCCCATCTGCCAGGAGAAGCGGAGGACGGGCAAGGGAGCTATTCCCCTCTATGGCGCTGGGGGCTTCCCCCGAGCTGGACGCTGTCTCAGCCCACCAGCCACAGCAGTGCCTCGGAGGTGCTGCTGGCTTCCCAACCACCAGGCTGCACCTCAGGAGGGGTTCTTGTGCCCCATGGCTCTCCTGTCGCAGCCCTGGTGCTATGTGATGCCGAGTGAGGATGCCGAGTGAGCAGGGCCCAAAGGGCTGTGTCTTGCAGGGGCTTCTTGTGAGGACATCTCAGCCCCAGCATGACTGCTCCAGCCACCCCAGCCAGCTTTTCCAAACACGGCTGCTCGCTTTGAGTGCTGAGCTGAGTCCCGGCCGTGGGTGAATGCCGACTGTGGCACAGCCAGTGTGCACGAGAGCTTGTGGGCTGTTGGGCATGCCACTGAGCATCCTCTTGACAGCCACGTGTTGCCCAGACCTGCCCAGCACTCCAGGGCTCTATCGCCCTGCTGTCCCTGGCATGACCCCCAGCCCCTCCGGGAGCCCTGCTCTTGGCTGAGTGGTAAGATTAATTGATAGCTGTTGGCTCTCAGTTCCAGCTGGGTCTCTGTTCAGTTTTAAATACTGGCTTCCTTTCTCTGAGCTCTGTCTCAGGCAATGTGCTTAATCTCCTGTCTCATTTATTAAATGAGGGCCATGGGCCATTAATAATTAGAATATCTTTTAATGAAAATGCAGAAAATCACCATCCAAGATGCCCTCCGGGAGCATCCCCTGCGCTCACACCGGGGGAGGGACATGCTGGGTGCAGTCCAACCTGCTTATTAGAGAGGCCCAGTGCCCTGTGATGCCAGGGGTCCAGCTCCTCACTGCCTGGGGCAGTCTCTTGGTGTGTCTGTCTGCCTCGTGGCTCAGCAAAGCCCTCAGGCTCAGCTCACAAAGCTGACGTTGAGCTCAGAGCACTGCGTGGCCCTGGGCCGGGAGCTGAAGGGCAGGGATGGCTGGGGCTGTGTTATCACTCCAGCTCCAGATCTCAGGCCTCTCTGGGTGTTCAGCTCCCAGACTTTCCCACTAGAGCTGGGTTTTGCTCTGTTAGCATTAGCCCCTGTCACGTGGGCCTGCTGCTGTCCTAGTGCCTTATGCATTTCCTGCTCTCTCTGGCTTCTCTTTCCTCACCTGGATCACCATCTGTCTCTCTTTGGTCTGTGAAGTTGCTCCTTGCAGGAGTGGTCGGTTTATTGCACAGCGGGTTCTCTGCAAACCATAGAGTACAGAAGTCAGGCCCAGCCCCTGGGCTGTCATAGCTGGCTCACTGTCCGTCACGCCCCTCCCTACTTCATCCCTGTCAAACTCCCAGCTCACCCTACCTGTTGCCCTCACTTGTCTCTCCCCACCCCACCTCCTTCTTTTCCTGGCTCAGATCCTGTGGGCTCAGTGCCTGGAATTCAGTGCCCTCCTCCATTTCTACCTGAACCCACACAACCCACACATACTTGCCCCTCTTGGGATGTCAGGACCTCAGCTCTGCCCCAGGCAGATGTGAAATTGGGCTTGTGAACCCTTCGTTTTCCAGAAGTGTTTTCATCTTAAAATGTGTTTGTGGTGCTAGGACTGCCTGTTCGGTGCGAGGGGCTGGCACAGAGAGTGCCCATATGCAGCATGCAGACCAGGGCACCGCTATCGGTGGGAGGGGCTGGCACAGAGAGTGCCCATATGCAGCATGCAGACCAGGGCACTGCTATCGGTGGGAGGGGCTGGCACAGAGAGTGCCCATATGCAGCATGCAGACCAGGGCACCGCTATCAGTGGGAGGGGCTGGCACAGAGAGTGCCCATATGCAGCATGCAGACCAGGGCACCGCTATCGCTGCTCGGTGCGAGGGGCTGAGAAGGGCCAGCCCTGCTCTAACACCCAGGGCACTGCATATGGACCGTTGACTAATCCAGTGCTAATGGCTTGAGCTCCCAGTCCCATGCCCTGGCCACAAGCAGCCTGTTGGGTTCTTCCAGGCAGCAGGCAGAGGAGAGAAGAGCTAGGGCCATATGAACCAGCTCTGTGCCCTGGGGGAAGTAGATACAGGGTGTCCATGGCAGCACAGGCAGAGAGGGGTGTCTTGCTCAGAGCGCCAGCTCAGGAAGGTGATCTAAGTGTAGTGCTTTGGGGGGTCTGGAGGAGACACTGCGGGTGCTGGGGAGCGGGAGGGGGCTGCAGTGCTCTGGATGGGAGGCATGGATGAAGCAGGGGGACAGCTTTGGGGTTCCTGTGGGTCGGGGCCTTTCCTGGAGCACGGCCTGTGCAAAGCAGCGTGTGTCGAGGGAAACATTTAGTGCAGCCCATGGGGAGCAGAGCAGCGGCCAGGTTCCCAGTGATGTGAATGGGCATTGCTCAGCTAAACTGTTACCTGTCTCCCTTCCCTTCTAGGACCCCCCCACCCATCCCCTGTGAGTCCACCCCTCCCACCTGGGACCCCCCACCCATCCCCTGTGAGTCCCTCCCCTTCCCCCGGGGCGCCCTCCCCTCCCACCTGGGTCCCCCCACCCATCCTCCTGCAAGTCTCTCCCCTCTGGAATCCCCCAGCCTCCCTCTTCCTGCAGGCCCCTGTATTCCTGTCCTTGAGCGAGGGAGCCCCTTCCTCTGCTCAGAGCTCGCTGAGCAGGTGAGTGGCTCCCCATCCTTCTCCCTGGCAGGTGCCTGGGGATGGATGGGCAGTGCCTGGTGGAGGGATCGCAGCGTGAGCCATAGATCAGTGCCGCTGCAGCACCGGCAGCAGCACCAGAGACAGCAAGCAGCAAAACAGGGGAACCTAATGGGCCCTGAATGAAATAATACTGGGATGACAAGCACTGCGACAGCCCTAATTAATAACCGATACGAATGCGGCTGTCAGTGGACGAGCTGGCTGGGCGCCAGCCGTGGGGATCTGCTGAGGTGGGGCCGCTCCCCAACCTGTGCTCTGGACGCTCCTGTACTTCCTCCTGGTCCGTGCATCCCAGCTCGCCCTCTGCCCCTCGTCCCTCAGCTTGCCCTGCCCTTGCCATGTCCCTGGCAGAGAGTTCGGCATGCTCCCCAGTGCCCTTCAGGGACCTTAGGGCCTTTGCGTGTAGCACTGCCATGGCCCAGACCCCGCTCTGAGCTACGCCAGCGGGATCATCCCTGCTGAACAGGGCGCTCTGGGCTGAGTGAGTCTACCTCCTTGAAAGCCCTGGGAGAGCCAAGCCTGGCCATGTGTCTGGCAGACCCTCCCAGCTATTGTGGGCTGAGGTGGCCTTTCATGGGAGCTGTGGTGAGGAGCAGCCTGACCGATGGCTTGGCCCCACAGGTGATGCATGCTGGGGAGCGATGCTGGGATGGGGAAAGGAAAGCAGGCCACAGAACTGCTGCTGAGCCGGGGCATGGGGCCTCTGGCTGGTCCAGCCACTGCAAGGAGCTGGTAAACAAGGTAGGAGGGGGCCGGCTGCCTGGGCTCCATCCTCAAAGGCCCAAGGCACGACAGGGGTCAGCAGGGCTGTAGGGTTTGCTGAGCCTGCTCCCCTTCTTGTGTGCGGAGGCTGTGATGTGTGTGTTGCTTGTCCCACGGGGAAGGTGACTGAAAGCTGCTCGAGTCGATATCTTTGGGGCACCTGCCCGGCAATCTGGCCAGGCCTACACCGCCTCATTGGTGGGTTTAGCAGCTCACGGCACCGGGTTCTGCCCCAGCTGCTGGTTGTGGTAATGTGTCTGGTTACTGGGGGATGGGGCTTAGTGCAGAGTGGTGCTGGATTTGTTCTGCTGTGTCTGAGATGGTGATGGGGGACCCAGGCACTGTCAGACAGGGCCACGGGTCCACGTTAGCATGAGCCCCGCTCCGCTCTGGAAGCCAGAGACTGCTTTTTCTTTTCACTGGCCCCTGCCAGCTGTCTCAAACGCTTGGCAGTGTTCCCGAGCACTGGAGCTCACAGAATCTGCTGCGTCCCCAGCTGGGGGCAGGCTCTGGAGTCTGTTTCACCCCCAGGGCCGTGCACTGTGCTGCTGGCCTGGGCCGCATTGTTGGGGCCCATGGGACTGTGCCAGAGGCACCAGTGCCCCTCCTAAGAGCCCTGCTCCCTCCCTGGTAGTGGTGTTGTTCCTTCAGACACTGTTCAAAGCTCTTCCTCACTTGGTACAAGGCTCCTAGCTGATAGGGCAGGACAGACTTCCCAGTGAGACAGAGCCCTGCCCCAGTCAGGGGCATCCCATTTCCATCTGCAAAAGGGAGGTTTGGAGCAGTGACCTAGAAGCCCTGGGCTTGGACTATGGCAATTTTCTCTGCATGGGACTCAGGAGGAAGGTGAGGAAACCCTGCTGGGATCTGATTTACTCTTGAATCTGGTGATGGCAAAGGACTTTGTGATTATGTTGGTTGTGTCCTGAAAACTATGCAGCTCTTGGCTAGCTCCTTGTGTTGGAAGGGTATTCAGCAGTGCACTTAACTCACTGGCCTCCCTGCTGACCAGCTGTGTAGGGGCACAGGTGAGGGCCAGGTCTGGACTTTCAGTCCTAACTAAGTACATGGCTGTTGCTTCTTTTGACGGACACGCTAGTTGGTATTTGGAATCTGACTAGATCCCAAATGTGGTCCGTGCTGGCCGAGACAGGCTTGTGGGAGGATCTGGCATCAGCTGAGTGTGGTAACTGGTTGCCTAACCCCAAGCTGAAAGACTCCACAGGCTAGTCCCAGCCCTCCAGGGCAGGGTGTCCTTAGACTGGGAGTGGCTAAGTCATTATGCAAGGTAGCCTATTTCCCCTTGTTTTTTCCTACCCCTCCCCCCCCCCCCAGATGTTCTGGTTTAACTTGGATTTAAACTTGGAGAGTGGTCAGTTTGGATGAGCTATTACCAGCAGGAGAGTGAGTTTGTGTGTGTATGGGGGTGGGGGGTGAGAAAACCTGCATTTGTGCTGGAAATGGCCCACCTTGATTATCATGCACATTGTAGGGAGAGTGGTCACTTTGGATGAGCTATTACCAGCAGGATAGTGAGTTTGTGTGTGTGGTTTTTGGGAGGGGGGTGAGGGGGTGAGAGAACCTGGATTTGTGCAGGAAATGGCCCAACTTGATTATCATGCACATTGTGTAGAGAGTTGTCACTTTGGATGGGCTATCACCAGCAGGAGAGTGAATTTGTGGGGGGGGCTGGAGGGTGAGAAAACCTGGATTTGTGCTGGAAATGGCCCAACTTGATGATCACTTTAGATAAGCTATTACCAGCAGGACAGTGGGGTGGAAGGAGGTATTGTTTCATATTCTCTGTGTGTATATAAAGTCTGCTGCAGTTTCCACGGTATGCATCCGATGAAGTGAGCTGTAGCTCACGAAAGCTCATGCTCAAATAAATTGGTTAGTCTCTAAGGTGCCACAAGTACTCCTTTTCTTTTTGCGAATACAGACTAACACGGCTGTTACTCTGAAACCTTAGAGCAAAGTGTCTGCAGTGCCTCCCTCCACTTCCTGCTGTGCCTCCTGCTTCGGGAGCCCACTTCTCTGAAATGGCGAGCAGAATCTGCCATGTCCCGTGGTGGCACTTTGTCCCAGGCCCACCGGTAATAGCCTACCCTTGCACAGATCCATCTCTCCCCAAGCCTGGCATGTACCCTGTGTACAGCAGCACCACAGTGCCAGTCTTTGCCAATGACACCTATGGAGATGCACTGGAGGGTCACAGTGTAGCCTGGAGCTTGGTGTTAGGGCTGTTGCTGGCTGGTTTCAAGGTGCATTGGTGCTGCCAGCCTGAAGCTCAGATCACTCTGGCGAGCGAGCGTCTGGCTGCTGCATCCCTAGGAAGCTGCGAGTGGCTGAGTCAGCGGAGGAAGAAGCCCGTAAGCCTTTGAATGACTTGCAGATCTTTAGTCAGACTGGATTTGTATATAATTACCCACAATGCCCTGGGTTATAGGTCTCAACTTCCTCCATTAACAATTCAGTTGCCAGTGCAAGGTCCCAGTAATGGGGACGGCCGAAGCTAGAGTTTCCCCTGCCCGCCCACCCACCATCACCCCCCCCCACATCTTGTCTGCATCATAAATTGTTCACACCCGCAATGAAGGAGCTTGTATCCGCAGTCCAAGCCACGCACACAACAGGAGAGACCCTATCCAGAGGGGGTGTCAAAGCTGGCTCCTGCATGCTGCCTAAAGGGTTTGCAGCTGTTTGTCTGTCAGCATGGAGTTACTGACACGGGGTGGGGGAGGGAGCAGGGGGGCGGGTGTTGGACCATGACTGAGAGCCCCTAGGTGAAGGTGGGCCTTGGGTTCTGGGTGCACTATCACCGCTGGTCAAGTAGTCTTGTTGACCAGGAATCCATAGTAAGAGTAGCCTGGAGTCCAGACCTCCCCTTCCCATCCCAGGTCCCACTCTATAAGGAACCTGCTGGGTCCCATGGCTGGGAGCTGGGACAGAAGGGCTGGAGAGGCAGGTGTGTTAACTTACAGCCCCCAAGCATGGGTTGGGGTCTGGGGAGCACCCCTCACCTGGGCAGCCCTGAGTGAGGAGCACAGCACAGCGTCTGCTGCGAAGGGATCTTTCCACTCCAACAGGGACTGACGATAAGCATCCGATGAAGTGAGCTGTGGCTTATGCTCAAATAAATTGGTTAGTCTCTAAGGTGCCACAAGTCCTCCTTTCTTTTTGTGAATACAGACTAACACGGCTGTTACTCTGAAACCTTCCTAGGAGTGTGCTCCTTTGTCCCCAGCCCCCCCGCCAGCATTACAGCCCCTGCTCTGCCACTGCGCTGCTCCTCCTTTGGATAATAGAGTGTAGGTGCACACCCACCCACCCACTCCCGGACAGGGCACAGACTCAGTGACTGCTTGTCACGGGGTCCCCGGGCGATGCTCTGGAACTGCTCCACACGAAGCCAGGCAGGACTCTGGGGAAGTCTCCTCTCTGGGAGCAGCCTGTCTTCAGGGCAAGAAGCTCCCCCTTCCTGGGTCTGACCTCGGAGCATTCAGCCTCCTCTGCCCTTCCGTGCACTTCCCACAGCGAGTCCGCATGGTGGGGTCCTGGGGAAGCCAGAGGGTCCTGCCCCCCAACTCCGCAGTCAGACGGGACTCTCAGCCAGCCAGTAAAACAGAGGTTTATTAGACAACAGGAACATGGTCTAACACAGAGCTTGTAGGTGCAGAGAACAGGACCCCTCAGCTGGGTCCATTTTGGGGGGCAGTGAGCCAGACAACCACGTCTGCACTTCACTCCATGTCCCCAGCTAGCCCCAAACTGAAAACTCTCTCCAGCCCCTCCTCCTCTGGGCTTTGTCCCTTTCCCAGGCCAGGAGGTACCTGGTTCCTTTGTTCTCCAACCCTTTAGCTCTCACCTTGCAGGGGGGAAGGGCCCAGGCCATCAGTTGCCAGGAAAAAGGGTGTCGGCCATTCTCTGTGTCCAGACCCCTGCACACACCTGCTCTCTAGGGCTCTGCAATGATCATACACCCTTACCCCACCCCCTAGATACTTCAGAACTGCCTAGCGGAAACTGAGGCACCCCCACACTATTCAGAGGAAACATTAAGAACAGTCCCGCTTCGTCACACTGCTGCATTTATTTATGTTTCCAGATACGTTACAGCTAGGCAGTCACCACAGGACCCCCACCTATCCTAGGGCCCAGGACGAGCCCAGGCAGGGAGAGCTGTGGAGCCCTGCCCCAGTGCAGCCTGCACAGGAGGGCTCCAGCTGGCCCTGGGTGCAGGGAGGGCTGCTTCAGCAGAGCCCCCTGCCCTGGGAGGACTCCACCCCAGGTAGAGGATTCCCCAATGACAGACACACCCACCCTCCAAGAGCAGCAAGGGAAGTGCACCCCCAGGGCTGGCACTTAGCACTGGGTCCTCCTCCATTCGCTCTCCCTGGGGTCAGCCTGATGCCCCCTGCCTATCGCTCTCAGCACGCCTTCTCCCACGCCCTTCTCCAGCCTCACATCCCCTCATGGTCAGTGACTGAGTGTTTCAGGGCTAGGCTTGGCCCCGTCTCTGGCTTTCAGCCCTGACCCCACAGGACAGGGGGAATTTCCCCTGCTGCCCCAGGAAAGAGGGTAAATTGGGTAAGTTAAAGCAAAGGGGTTAATCAGTTCTTTGATATCTGCCTTGCATGCTAAGATGCTGTGACGAAGTGGGACTGTTCTTAATGTTTTCTCTGAATATTGGGGGGGTGCCTCAGTTTCCCCTATGCAGTTCTTAAGTATCTAGGGGGCGGGATAAGGGTGTATGATCATTGCAGAGCCCTAGAGAGCAGGGGTGTGCAGGGGTCTGGACACAGAGAATGGCCGACACCCTGTTTCCTGGCAACTGATGGCCTGGGCCCATCCCCCCTGGAAGGTGAGAGCTAAAGGGTTGGAGAACAAAGGAATCAGGTGACCTCCCGTCCCGGGAAAGGGACAAAGCCCAGAGGAGGAGGGGCTGGAGGGAGTTTTCAGTTTGGGGCTAGCTGGGGACATGGAGTGAAGTGCAGACATGGTTGTCTGGCTCACTGCCCCCCAAAATGGACCCAGCTGAGGGGTCCTGTTCTCTGCACCTACAAGCTCTGTGTTAGATCATGTTCCTGTCATCTAATAAACCTTCTGTTTTACTGGCTGGCTGAGAGTCCCGTCTGACTGCGGAGTTGGGGGGCAGGACCCTCTGGCTTCCCCAGGACCCCGCCTGGGCGGATTTGCTGTGGGAAACGCACGGAGGGGCAGAGGATGCTGAATGCTCCGAGGTCAGACCCAGGAAGGTGGAAGCCGGGTGAGCTGTGTGTTCGGCAGACAGGCTGCTTCCAGAGAGGAGACTTCCCCAGAGTCCTGACTGGCTTTGTAGGGAGCAGCTCAGGAGCATTGCCCTGGGACTCGGTGATAGATGCCATTTGACATTTCACACCTCTGCCTAGGCCTCTTTCCCCTTTCCTCCCCTCCCTGCTCCGCTCCATTGCACTGGCTCTCCTCTCCTCTTTTCCACCCTTTTCTCCCCACCCCCGTGGGTCTGACTTACCTGGCAGTGTGTTTGCTAATCATGGATAATGATGCTCTGCAATCCTCTTTGGAACAATGATGCCAGAGCGGCTGGGCTTTCTCCCTTGCTGTTCTCCAAGTTGAAGCCGGCTCTAGTTTCTCTTTCCGGAATGTCCAGACTTTCTTCTCTCAGGATCCCTGCGCAGTAGGAGCAGGGGCTTCTGACCTTGCCAGATTCAGAGTTGCACCAAAGCTCGTGGGTCACCACTCGCCCCCTATTCAGTGGCCCCTGGTGAGTCTGAGTCCAGTTCCCAGTGCTGCCCCACTGCTGGCTCGGAAAGCAGGGGCCTGAGGGCTGATGGAGCAAAGGAGACACAGACCAGAGCTCTGCAGAGCAATGCTCTATAGATGCAGCAGTAGGTCCACAAGCCATTTCAAGGCCTCTTCTGTGACACTGTGGATATTGTCCAGTTCACCTCTGAATCCGCTCTAGGCACCAGCATAGCAAGCACGGGCTTGGGGTGGCATGTTTCCAGGGGCGGCCTTCCAGCCATCCTTTTTTTTCCCCCGGCCCCGCTCAGACAACCAGGGAGCCCCTGCGTGGGGTGGGGCGGTGGGCTCAGTGAGGGGGTCCTGGCCCGGGGGCGGTTGCCCTGGCTCCCCGCCACCATGGGAGCGGGGCAATGCGGCTTCTCCCTTCCTGCCCATCCCTGCCGCACATGTCACAAGTGGTGGAGGAGCTGGAGTCGAGTGGAGGGGAGCCCGGGATAGGGGCAAGACCCTTGGCCGATAAGGGACCCGCTGCCCCGGGTGGCTCGGTGCTGGGTGGGTGCCCCTGGTCTGCCCCCTCCCTGCGGCTGACCCGCCCCCCAGCCACTCTGTCGGTTACTGTCCCCTCTGCTGGGGTGGGGCTGGGGGCCCACGGGCAGGATGTACAGCCCCAAGCACCTTACTCCAAACACTGCTATGGCATTACACATTCTTTAAACAGTGGCTTCTGGTGAGCGCAGTGTCTCAAAACTGAAATTACCAAAAAATTATTTGAGTCCACTATGTCTCAAAATCATCTGTCAGGACTCGGATTAATTTCAGTTGAAAGGACCATTGTGAAAAACGTAGATGTCACTGAATTATTAAAAGGACGCAAGTATAAACCTAGAAACATCCAATTCATATAAATTCTTTTAATTTATGAGAAACTGGGTGCACCGGAAGACACTAAGGTTATTACAGTGCATAGTTGAACCCAAATTGTTTGTAATTGTGATTTTGCTAAAATTAAATGAGTACACTAGTAGGAAATTGTTTTATTTCACTAACTACAAATTCTGTTTTCATTTTTTTAAAATTTTAAACAGTTAAAAAAAAACCAAAACAAAACAAAAAAACATTGCAAAGTGCAAACATGTAAAAGGCAAAAAAAAGGCGGGGGGAGGGATTTTTTTGCTTGGGGCGGCAAAAAACCTAGAGCCTGGTTCTGCTGTGTTCAGTGGCTTGGCTGTTCTCACCACAGTCACATGAAGGGGAGTCTTTGAGTTTCCACTTGTGCATCAAGTAGCTGTATCTTCCCTGGTGTGTTTGGATGTGGTTTGGTGTGGCCCAAAGTGCGTGGCAGGTGGAACCTGGGAGGGCAGTATGTTGGCTTGTCCCTGTCCATCAGGCCTGAGGCACACGGACTGGTTCAGGCTGCATCTGTCCTGGCAATAGTTGGCAGCCATCCATCTGGCTGTTCCACTCAAGACATTTCTACAGCCAGGGTTCCCTGTGAGAGGACAACAGGCCATGAGCCCTCCTGCTGCAGGGCATGCGCCAGCCATTTCCCTGTGGGGAGCTTACCCCAAGGGACTGGACATGCGTGCATACAGGTCTGACCCTCTCTGCCCATTCCTAGGATCCTGTCAATAGAGTTACAAACCCCTGCAAACACCTGTCTCCAGTGGGGTCCCCCCAGGACTGCCCTGCTTTGGCCTGTGGACGGTATGGCCTCCAACCCTTGGGGTCTCCTGGCCTCACCACCTGTGGGGGCCCCACTTGCTTGCTCTGAGGACTTCTCAGGCTCTGCATGGGGCTGGACAGTCAGCAGCCTTCTTCTGTCTCTGCAGGGTAATCAGGACGCCACGGCTCCTCCTGAAGCGATGGCTCAGCCCTACCCCCCAGCCCAGTATCCTCCGCCTCCCCAGAATGGAATCCCTGCAGAGTACGCACCCCCGCACCCGCACCCTCACCCCACACAGGATTACTCGGGGCAGAGCACGGTACCGGAGCACGCCATGACCCTCTACACACCAGCACAGAGCCACGCTGAGCAGCCGGGCACCGACGCCGGCACGCAGTCCATAGCAGGGACGCAGACGGTATCGGTAAGAGCCCCCATGGAGCCCCGGGTGGGCAGCGGGGCTTTTCAGGTGAGAGGAGCAGTGATGAGCCACGAAGGGATTCAGGGTCCTTTGGCCACAGGCTGGCGCTTGGGGCCAGTGCCGTCGGTGTCTCTTGGGAGGCAGGGCAATATGCCAGCGTGGGGGAGGGGGCGAGATGGTAGCAAGTGCTCTGAGAATGTGTGTATGAAACTGACCTGGGGAATCCTGGAGTCACCTGCCTGGCAGCAGGGGGCTGTGGGTCAGGACTGAGGGGCCTGGTAGAGTTGTCAGTAAGGTCCCAGGCTGGAAGAACAGCCTTGCCCACCAGGAGGCAGGTGGGTCACGCAGCCCCTGCCCCCGCCCCCCCGTTCCCAGCGTTAGCCTAGGCTCTCAGTCCCAAGTCTAGGCCTCTGCCCCAGAGCTGAGCAACCTGTGGCTACAAAGGGAGAGCCATAGGCTGAGCCTGCAGCTCCAGCACCCCTGGGGGCTGCTGTGCCCACAGCACGGGCAGCGGCAGTTTGCAGTTGCCAGTTCCTCTCCCAGTTTACGGGCTCCCCTGTCATTTCTAATCACTTGTAATCTACCTGCTTGGCTACTGTCCAATCAGATAGCTCCAATTAGGTGGTTGTAATGCAGCTCCAAGCGGAAAGTGCTGAGCTCTCACTTCCCAGCCAGCCCCCGTCAGCGAGTGCCAGCCCGCACCACGCAGCACAGCTGGGCCCGCTCCCTGGCCTTCCCTCCACACGCACGCACGCTTGTCCGCACTCTGACTGCCCAGGCATGCACGCTCATCCATGCTCATGCTGCACACACGCACACTCGTCCACATGCACGCTGCACGCATGCTCGTCCATGCACACTGTGCACGCACACTCATCCACACGCTCTGCATGCACACACGCATGTCCACGTGCACACTGCACGTGCACGCTGCATATGCAAATGCTCGTCCACATGCACGTTGTGTACACACACACTTGTCCACACTCACGCTGCACGCATGCACACTCATCCACACGCACATTGCACACACTCCTTTAAACTTATGCTGCACACTTGCACACTCATCTGCATTCTGCACACATGCGTGCACACTTATCCACACTGCACATATGCACACTCATCCCCACACACACTGCACACTCATCCCCATTCACCTTGCACGCACTCACACTTGCACACTCACCCTCTCACATAACTCTCTTGCACATACACATGCACCAACTTGCACACCCTCACTTAATTCAGCCTAGTGGGGCTGTGTTGGTGACAAGCTAGACATGTGCTGCCAAAGTGCAAAAGGAGATGGAGCCCGGGGGCTGTGGGAGGGGGCCACACACTGTTTGGGCTTTGACCCCGGGTCCATTTTACAGTACAGCCAGTGCTGACCCTCTGGCAGGCCTCTCTGCAGCGCCAGGCCAGCTCTTCTCCCTGGGGTCAGGCACAGCTTCGCCCTGCACCTTTCACGAGAGGTCTCCACCCCTGCAGTGGGAGGAGCTCGTTCACCCCCTCTCCCTCGCACGCCCTGTCTGGGGATCAGATACTGCAGCAGGAAGGGCCTGGCTCAGACCATAATGCCAGGTAGGGGGTTAGTGATGCTGCATGGGGCTCCTCGGGGGCAGTGGCCCTTGGCGGCATGTCCCCTTCCCAGCACGAGTGCTGCAGTGGGCTGATGGTTTTGGGGTCCTTTTTTCTAGCAGACAGATGAAGCCGCACAGACAGAGAGCCAACAGCTCCATTCCTCAGAGAACTCAGACAAGCAGCAGCCCAAGAGGTTACACGTCTCCAACATCCCCTTCCGATTCCGGGATCCAGACCTGCGGCAAATGTTCGGGGTGTGTATGGCCAGTGTGTGCACCAGCCCCGTCGTCCCCGGTGGGCCCAGGAAGAGGCAGGGCAGGGGACTTGACATTGCAAACATAGAACTAATGGATCCTAACAGTGTCCAAGTGCTCACCTTATCTTGTCTCTTGTTCGCATGCCAGGCTCTCCCCCTTTCCCCAGGGCATATCCCAGGCTGCTACCTCCGAGCAGACTGACTGGGAGCCTCTCATTCCTGGCCTGGCCTGGCAGGTTAACTGGGGCCCCCAGGGCTCTGGAGCTCCGGCCCGGCGGGTTAGCTGGGCCCCCAGGGCTCTGGAGCTCTGGCCTGGCAGGTTAGCTGCGCCCCCAGGGCTCTCCTTGAAGGGCTGCACAGCAGAGCATTAAGTTGGCAGTCCCATCGCTTGGGGCTCAGCTCAGCCTGTGTGAACATGGGTAGCACTGTGCAGGGGGGGCCCCTTGCCTGCTCCGCCGGCGGGAGATTTGCAGCAGGCCTGCTCCCCGTGTGCCTGGGGGTCGGGGATGAGGCAGGCCCCTCTGCAGAGCCCGGGCACTGTTCTCACCCCTCTGCTCTCTCTGATTGCAGCAATTCGGGAAGATCCTCGACGTGGAGATTATTTTCAATGAGCGGGGCTCCAAGGTGGGTGCTGCCCGAGGCCGGCGTCATTACAGCAGCCCCGGGAGCAGGCCAGGCTGACCTGTGACATGTGCGTTTCTCCTGGCGAAGGCTCCACTCAGGGAGGGACTCAGGGGCTCGTCTTCCCTGCTCTTCCTGACTCACTCCTGTCCTGCCCAGCTGTCTGTGTGCTGCTGCTTCTCTCTCCCGCTCCCTCCCTCTCTGCGGCCAGGAGCCTGCCCCACACTCCAGTCCCCTGCCTCTCACCTGCACTCAGGTGCCTCCCAACTGGCCGCAGCTCAGACCACAGCCATGGGGACAAAGGGCACTGGCCTAATGCCAGCCCCTTACCAGAGGGGAGCAGCCACTGTTCACCCTCATCTGAGCAGAAGGGATTTCACTAGGGGGTGGCGCGGTCCCTCTGCACCGTGCCGGCGGGACACGATGGCTCGGTCCCTTTATCCTGTAATAGGGAAAACACGGGGGGGAACAGCTTGGTCTCTCTGTTCCATGCCAGGCAGGAGGGGAACCACGGCTTGGTCCTTCTGTCCCATGATGGAGAGTGGATAGCGGGGGGTGGGCAGTTCAGTCCCTCCGTCCCACACTGAGGGGGGTGGCTCGGTCTCTCTGTCCCACACTGAGGGGGCTGGCTCGGTCCCTCCGCCCCACACTGAGGGGGTGGGCAGCTCGGTCCCTCCGTCCCACACTAGTACAGGGCAGCCCATGTCCCTGTGTGTGTGGATGTTTCTTTTGGATCTTCACTGCTTCTCTGTTCCCCTCTCCCCATTTACTGGGGTGACTTGGGGGTGGCCCCGGACAGGATCCCTCTCGCTCTCTCCACGCAGGATCTGGCCCTGAACACACTGCCTGAGCCTCCTGTGCCAGCTCTCCTGATTCACCTGCTCTCTCTGTCCCCATTCCCCTTCTCTCTCGCTCTCGCTCTCTCCCTCCCCGTTTCTCCTCTGCTCACAGGGTTTTGGGTTTGTAACTTTTGAAACTAGCACAGATGCCGACCGGGCACGAGAGAAGCTGAATGGCACAATCGTAGAGGGACGGAAAATTGAGGTGCTCAGATAAGTGTGACTGCCATTGCCTGCTGTGTGTCGCCCACGCGGGTGCCTGGGCCTCCCCTGCCCCCAGGCTGCTTGCCTTGCACACGCCCTTCCCGGGGACTGCGGGGGTCCCAGTCATGTCGCATGCCTTGTGCGTTCACCCCTGCTTTCACCTGTCCTGTTCCTTTGAGCCAGCTGGCGGGAGGGATCCTGGCATCTGGCACGGAGGGAAATCCAGGCCCTGCCCAGGGACCGTGGAGCGGTTCAGCAGGGGAGTGGGCTTTGCTGGCTTCCTTCCCTCTCAGTGCCTGCTCCACCCAGCATTAACTGGCCCAGGTCCTTGCCACCTGGCCCCTGGCCATGCCAGAATCTGGCCCAGAGCAGAGTCCCCATCATGCATGTTCTCCTCCTTGTGGTGCTGATGGTGGAATGTTTGCTGAGTGCAGCGCATGTCCTTGGCCAGTGGTGCATTGCACTGGGGCTAGGAGGAGAGCTTACCGCCTGAAGCAAATGGCACAGGAGCAGGAGGGCAGGTGAGGGCTGGACCCCAGGGAGTTCTGGGGGGAGTTGGAGGGAGCACTGAAGGCCAGCATGCCAAGCCTCAGCTCTGGGGAGCACAGCTCCAACTTGACTGAAGTTCACCAGTGAACTGAGCGTGAGGGTCCCTTTCATGCTCCCCTCCCAGGGATTGTTGGTCAGCACCAAAGAGCAGCCAGTCGGCTGCATTAGCTCTGGGGTCTGCAGGACAGGACAGAGGGACACGGGCAACGCTGGGGAAGCAGGGGGTAGGTCTGAGATAGCAAGAGATGCCACAGGTCAGCAGTGAGGAGTCAACACTACAAAAATGGCAGAGTGGGAGCTGCCATGGGTGAAAACTGAACAGCATCAGCAGAGCTGGGGGGACCCAGGACTGGTGTAACTGGGGATCTGCAGGTCGGGACTGAGGGGCACCGACAGTTGGGGGACCCAGGACTGGTGTAACTGGGGATCTGCAGGTCGGAACTGAGGGGCACCGACAGTTGGGGGACCCAGGACTGGTGTAACTGGGGATCTGCGGGTCGGGACTGAGGGGCACCGACAGCTCGGGGGGGCAGGACTGGTGTAACTGGGGATCTGCGGGTCGGGACTGAGGGGCACCGACAGCTGGGGGGCCCAGGACTGGTGTAACTGGGGATCTGCGGGTCGGGACTGAGGGACACCGACAGCTGGGTGGTCAATGTGCACAGTCTGCTACTGCATGTTGCCTGGCTCTGACAAGGACTGTTGGACCCTCCCATTCATGGGCACCAAGATTGTCCCCTGCCCCGCTCCAGTGCAGACCTGTCCCTTCCCAAGGCCCCTCTGAGTGGTGTAAAACAGGAGGCTTCCTCCTCTCCACACGTGCAGTTCAGCAATCCTTCCAGGCTTTGCCGCTCGCACTGGCCAGGCAGTGAGCCTAGCACAGGCCTCTCCTCCCACTGCCTCGTGCCCGTGTCCCCTGTACAGCCCCCAAGGCTGAAATGAGCTTGTAGCAGGCCAAGGAAGTGCCAAGGCAGCCTGCTCAGCACACAGCACCTTGTCAAACTCAGCTTCTGCAAGCTGGGGCTCGGCTCTGGATGTGGGTCCGAAGGGAGCTGGCTGCTATCTGCAGTGTAAGTTCTCGAGGCCTCAGGACCAGGTATCGGTTACCCCAGGGGCTGCAGGTCAGGACTGAGGATCACCAGCAGAGCTGGGGTTGGGGAGCCAGGGCTGGAGTAGCAGGGGCTCTGCAGGATGGGAGCCCTGGGCTGGACCAGCAGGTGCAGGAGCTGTGGGTCCAGATCATGGTGCAGCGGGAGCCCGGGGGAGTCAGAATTGCAGGGCAGAGTAGAGCTGTGTGCAGATCCCTGGGGTACCAGGCAGTGTGGCAGTGTCCCCCGATACTGCCTGGCCTGGTGATCATGTCACTGACATTGCCCCCAGCCCCAGGCTGGAAGAACTCCACATAAATGCAGCGGAGCAGGCCCCTGGGGCTGCAGCGTCTCTGGGTGCAGACAGCGATCTGTCCTGTGCCCTCTCTTCTGCAGGTGAATAACGCCACAGCCCGAGTCATGACGAACAAAAAGGCTGCAAATCCCTACATCAATGGTAAGGGCTGGAGGATGTGGGGCAGCAAGGGTGGGCTTGGCAGTGTGAGCAGCTGCGGGGAGCTTCCCTTGGGGCCTGGGAGCACAAGCATTGGGAGCATGGTGTGGGGTTTGGGGCTTTTATTCTTCCTGCTCCTAGGGCCTGAGGCTGTGTGGGTCAGATGGCCCCTCTGGAATTCCCAGCAACAAGCAAGAGCCAGGCCCACAAGTCCCAGCTCCTCTGGCTCAGGCCAGCCCCCAGTCCCGTCAGCATCTCTGCCCAGAGGACCCCAGGAAGGAGGGTGTTAGTCCCAGGGTAAAGGGCTGCACTGAGCATCTGGGGCAAGCACTGCGCTCCATGGTAGGAGCGGAGTGGGACCCTGGCCTCTAGGGGTAAAAGGCTCAGCAACTCCTCTCCCTGCTTTCCTGAGACATTTGCTACATTATGTCCAGCTCCCCCCCTTGCAGTAGGGGTCCCCTGCCATGGCCGCAGTTTGCACTGGGAAACATGGAGAGTGTTTGCCAGCAGCTGGGCCTCCCTGGGGTGGGCTCGGAGGCAGCCAGTCCCACAGGCCTCCTGCAGGCTGTCTCCCCATGGCCCATGGAGGAGGGTGGGGGTGCTGTGGCAGGGACGGCAGAGAAATCTGAAATCTTGGCTTGTTGCTCTCTGGATTCCCCCTGCGGGGGGTCTCACTGGCTCGCTGTTTGTGTGGCAGGCTGGAAGCTGAACCCGGTGGTGGGAGCTGTCTACAGTCCTGAATTCTATGCAGGTAAAGTCTGGATCAGGTCAGTCCCTTTGGCAGAAGGGCTGCTTCATGTCCCACTTGCCACAGAAGGAGCCCGCGTGACTCTGATTGCCCTTGGGCCTGCTCTCATGCCAGCCTCTCAGGTGGCGGGTTACAACCGCAGTTAGCGCCAGCCATCAATAATGCTGAAGCCAGGCCCCAGCCCTGATGCTGGGCAGTGCCCATGTGCCCCATGGTGATAGGTAGGTAGGTTTCCATGCCAATGTCCATGTGCCTTGTGGTGGTGAGTGCGATGGGTTGGATCACAGAAACCCCCTTGGGGCTGCCAACTCATGTGCCAAGACTATCTCTGCCCCTGCTTTCCCTGCCAGCTTTGGACTCCAGCACCCTGTCTTGCTGAGCCAGACACGCCAGTCTGCTCCAGCACAGACCCAGGGTCTGAACCACGTACCCCAAAGCTGCAGACTTAACTGAAAGCAACTTAAGAAGTGTTCCTGTCTTTAACACTCAGATGCTCAACTCCCAATGGGGTCCAAACCCCAAATAAATCCATTTTACCCTGTGTAAAGCGTATACAGGGTAAACTCATCAATTGTTCGCCCTCTACAACACTGATAGACAGGTATGCGCAGCTGTTTGCCCCCCCTCCCCCGAAATTAATACAGACTCTGGGTTAATTAATAAGTAAAAAGTGATTTTATTAAATACAGAAAGTAGGATTTAAGTGGTTCCAAGTAATAACAGACAGAACAAAGTGAATTTTACCAAGCAAAATAAAATAAAACATGCAAGTCTAAGTCTAGTACAGTAACAAAACTGAATACAGATAAAATCTCACCCTCAGAGATGTTTCAATAAGTTTATTTCACAGACTGGATGCCTTCCTAGTCTGGGCACAATCCTTTCCCCTGGTGCAGCCCTTGTTCCAGCTCAGGTGGTAGCTAGGGGATTTGTCATGATGCCCCCCACTTTGTTCTGTGCCACCCCCTTATATATCTTTTGCATAAGGCTGGAATCCTTTGTCCCTCTGGGTTCCCACCCCATCCTTTTCAATGGAAAAGTACCAGGTTAAAGATGGATTCCAGTTCAGGTGACACGATCACATGTCACTGTAAGACTTCATTACCCACTTGCCAGCCTACAGGTATACAGAAAGACTTACAAGTAAACAGAGCCATATACAGGTAATTGTCCTGGTTAATGGGAGCCATTAAGATTCCAAACCACCATTAATGGCCCACACTTTGCATAATTACAATAGGACCTCAGAGTTATATTTCATATTTCTAGTTTCAGATACAGGAGTGATACATTTATACAAATAGGATGACCACACTCAGTAGATTATAAGCTTTGTAATGATACCTTACAAAAGACCTTTTGCATGAAGCATATTCCAGTTACATTATATTCACACTCATTAGCATATTTTTATAAAATCATATAAAGTGCAACGTCACAGTGAGTAACACCCTGTGGCGGTGGACGGGGCTCATAAACCCCCTGGGAGTACCCACGTGCCTCATGGCAGTAAGCAGGGCTCTGTGCTTGGTGACAGTGGGTTCTCCCAATGGTAGTGCCCCATGGCAGCAGGCAGCAAGTCCCTACTTCGGAGCAAGAAGTGCTGCTGAGGTGGGCGAGTGCTGCGCAGGAGGGGCCCTTCCATCTCTCTCAGGATGGCCCATGGGCAGGCGCTAGCCGGAGAGCTGCTCTGGGATGCTCATGTCTCTCTCTCTTGCCTTCAGTAACAGGGTTCCCTTACCCAGCCACGGGGACAGCCGTGGCATACCGAGGGGCGCACCTACGGGGCCGGGGGCGTGCTGTGTACAACACATTCCGCGCCGCACCCCCACCTCCACCTATCCCCACCTATGGCGCGTGAGTATCCCAGGGAGCCAGGCTTCCTGGAACCAGTGGGGCCCTGGGGTCTGGGGCAGGCAGCAGCTTTCCCCCTTTCTTGGGAGATGGACTTGAAGGAGAGGGGCTGCTTTTCCCAGCACTTCGTGCAACTCAGCTGAAAATTGGGAGGCTGTAGGCCTGTTGTCCCTGCGCGGCTGGGGAGGCCCAATACCCTTCCATGGAACTGGGGTCTCTGTATTCAGATCTCTGCACCCCACATGTGCAGCCTGGGGTGGGAGAGCAGACCCGGCATGTGGGGTACGGCTCAGCGGAGGCGGCACTGTTCAGAGTCGAGCTCTATGAAGGTTCCTTGACTCCTTCCATCTCTTGGTGTCTCCTGGGGAGGCAGGGTTTATCCCTAGAAATAGCCCTCCCCCGGTTTCATGCCCCAGGTGCGGGGTAATCACAGGAGAGGACTTTGTCCTGCTGTCTGGAGCGGCTCACAGCCGTAAGTGCCGGCCTCAGGACAGACACCCCAGGCTGGAGGTGTGTTCTGTCACTAGATTTCACCAAGCCAGTAACAAACATGAGCTCCTGGATCACTGTAACCGTCTCACCATGTAATCACAGACAGTCCCCTCAGATTCTCCAATCCACCTTGCCACCCAGATAAACTGGACTTAGTGATAAATGGTCACCTACACCACAAATCACCCGACATTCAGGCTGCTTCCAATCCCAAGAGACCGGTCACTTAGCCCAAATCAGTTGGGGTCTAAACACTAAATACATTCTTAAAATAGTAATACCTACTTTGAGCAAAGCTAACATCCAGGTGACCTGGTCTGGTCTCCAGCAACAAGGTTGTCAGTTCTTCGTTAATGCCTGTAGCTTGGGCAAGAGCTGGCATCTGGCCTGCCAGCGTCACAGACTCCAGGTTTCTAAAACTGAACTGGCTCTACATTAAGAGAGCTATGTGCAGACATGCTGTAACTGCGGCAAGCATTCCAGCCATGTGCACACAGACTGACTTCCTGTGCCTACGCTACACTCTTGTCTCCTCCCTCCAAGTTCTATGCAGGCTTTATACCCTCTCTCTGTAGTTGGGTACCAGCCCTCTGATGTCATGGGCTCCTGCATACTTTCAGCTGGGACAGCACAGAGCAGCCCCCAGAGGAAGTGGCTGCAATCTCATTTCCTCAAGAGCACTTGTTCCTCCTCAGCTTTTGTGAGGTGTCACTCTCCTCCCCCAGCTTCTCCCTGCTTTCAGCCCTGTTGGCACCTGAGCATCCACACGGGCAGATGTGGCCGCAGTTTAATTGCAGGTACACGCAGGCCAGCCTGGAGCAACCCAGACTAATCTCAGCATGGCTGGGACCAGACTGCCACCCAGGAACTCCAGAGCATCATCAGACACCCAACTGCAAGCCAGGATGGGGAGACGGGTCTGGCCCACAACGAAACAATAAACCCACCTTCAAATAGCCTGGCCACTCCCCACCCACCATGGCACTGGCAGCTTCCAGGCTTGCCCTCTGACGCACAGCCTGTCTCTTTGGACTGTTTGCAGGGTCGTTTATCAGGATGGATTCTATGGCGCTGAAATTTACGTAAGTGCTGCTCACTCCTCCTGGATGTTGTGTTTCACGTTTCCTTGCTGATGCCAAAGGAAGTAAAGGCGGATTGGATTGAATCCCGCCACAACGCGGGTTGGGGCTGAGAAGACGTAGGGATGGCCCTGGGGCCTGCACTGTGCCCTGCTGGTCGCAGCGGGGAGTACACAGCTGGGCATTCCCCGCCGCTTGGCACTGAATGAAGCTGTGGTTCTGATGGTGGTTTTCATTTCTCTCTATTGTCCCGTATTCTGCAAAGTGAGGAACTTTACAGAAAATGTGCAGAATGTTATAGACTGTCTCATGAGCCATGATCCAACTAAGAACTGTGATCTCGCTACTCTAGACAATACATGCCAGACAAGCTGGTGTTGCCAGAGTTAAATTCCCAGCCATTAGAAGGTTTCCGGAGTGAGAAGAGATGTGGGGGATAAAAGAGGTGCCTGGCTTCTAGGAGCAGAGCAGAGAGGGGCTGCAGAAGAAGCGCTGCAGGGGTGGGGGCTGCAGCGGGCAGGGGCTGTGGAAGGAGCAGGGCTGGGGAACGGGCTGAAAGAGGCACAGGGCAGGGGCTGCAGTGTGCAGGGCAGGCGAAGGGGGCACAGTGCTGACTGCTGGGCCCTGAGCAAGGACCCCTCGCCAGGCAAGCGCTGCGCTGGATTTATGCTCTCGGACAGTGTCAGCACAGTGCATCACACCAGCATTTAACCTCCATATTTAAAAGCCCTTGGCCCTGGCTCAGGCGGGCAGCTGAAGGATTTATCTCATGTGACACCTCATTAAAGCGATCAGGGAAGTGACATTTAATTGTTTCCGGTTAACATGTTTGCAAGCCCCCTGGGAATGCTAATGAGCCTGGCATTTGCCTCATGGTGCAGACACCTGGCTCCTAGCAGGGTCCCAAAGCTCCTACCACTCACCAGCTGCTGGGCACAGCCGAGGGGAGCCAGGCTCCCTCCTCAGGGGTCTGCTAGAAGGTTGGGCTCCTTTCCAAGGGAGCTGCTCCACCAGGCCTGCCCGGAGCCCTCTGGGACTGCCACTCCCTGCCTGACGACGTGTCTTTTCTTGCTGGCACAGGGGGGTTACGCAGCCTACAGATACGCCCAGCCGCCAGCAGCGGCAGCATACAGCGACAGGTAAGGCGCTCCTCTGCCACCCTTGCCCAGCCAGAGGCACCTGTGGCCTGGCTCCCCACCAGCCCATTGGGCTTGTGTCAGCAGATTTCATGCATCCCTGGAGAGAGAGGCCTGGGGACAGAGCCTGGGACTCTTGTCACCTCTGCTCCCAGAGAGGGCACACGGCGAGGAAGGGACATGCTCAGAACTGATCTCATTGCAGCCAGCGTCCCCTCCACGTCCAGAAAGTGGCTCCTGGTCACCCACTTTCCTGGCCCTCACCAACCTGCTCCGTGCCCACAGCCCCCCCAGCCAGGAGCTGGGCATGTCCCTATCACGGCTATCACGGCCCCGAGGCAGCGCTCCAGCTGGTCCCTTCCCTGGGGGGGGAATGGGGTCGAGGTGCCCTGAGTGTACAGCGAGCAGAGCTGGCCTAGGGACTAGACCACAGCCCCTTTTTTCCCTGCCTGCTGCCAGGCATTCTCCAGCTGTGTCTCTCCATGCTGTATAGCACCAGCCACCCCACGGGACGGCTGGTGAAACACCGAGGGGCCGAGGGAGTGACTCTCCGACAGACCTCTGATCACGCCTACAGGCCGCCCCCTGCAGTGTGGAGCACCTGCTTCCTGCTCCTGCATTGCTGGCAGAAGCATCAGATAAATGCAGCACTCCTACAGCCAAATCCCTAGGCCCAGAGGAGGGGGGAACCCCCTCCCCATGGGATAGGCCCCTCAGATGGCCCAGAGGAGGGCCAGCCTCCCCCACCCCCCTGGGCATGGCCTCCACATGGGGTTCAGCAGGGAGGTACCCGTATGGGTGGGAGGTTTCTAATGCCCGCTGTGTTTGCTCCTAGCTACGGCAGAGTGTACGCAGCTGCGGACCCATACCACCACACCATCGGCCCTGCTGCCACGTACAGCATCGGCACCATGGTAAGAGCTGCCCCGCCCCCTGCATTCCCGTGACACTGGCTGCAGCTGGGGGGGGGACCACACCCAGTGGGACGCCTTGACTGGAATGAGTTTGCATGTGCCCGGGGAGCAGGACATCCCTGCCACGATCTGACTGTCGGGGACCAGCAGGGGAGCATTTCACTGGTGGGAAAGCCCAGGAGAAACTTGACTCCGTCTGACCCCACACAGCCTGTCCCCCCACCCACCCCCTCAAGGGAGCCCCCAACACACAGAGACCCATTCAACCCCCCCCACCCCAGCCTGCGGGAGCCCCCAACCCACCTTACACTGGCACAGAGATCAGTAACTCCTTTCTACCTACGCTGTATGGGGGGGTGAAGCTGGAGGTCTGTGGCCCCCCTCTTGCCCTGGTGCCCAACACACACGCACATCCAGCATGCAGAGAGCCGACCTGCCAGGGAGCGTGTGCACACATGTGTCTGGGCAGCCTGGCACCCGCCGCGGCTCCCTGGCGCGATACACCGTCCCACACAGCGCAGTGCAGGGGCGGTTTAGCTAGCTTTGCAACCAGCATCAAAGATGAAAAGTCCCGTTTGTGGGCAGGGTCTCCAAGCCAACCAGGCGTTTTCTTCCTTTTTTTAACCCTCCCTAATGCCCTGGCCAAGGCCTGAGCTGCAGCATGTCAGGGCGGGTCCTGCCAGTGCCCCTCTGCACACCCAAGGCGTGGGGCTTGGCCGGACAGGAGTGTGCAACTCAGGCGGCCCCCGGGCCGAGAGCCGGGCGCGCAGCAGCACTGTGCAGAGTCGGAGCAGCGCTGCCAGCAGTCCTGGGCGGGGAGCTCGGTGGAGAATGGAGGGGCCCTGACAGGGCTGCAGGACGTGTCCCCCCGCTCTGTGGAGCAGAGGGGAGGGAAGCCAGGCAGCACTTAGAGCAGGGGCCTAACGCCAGCCCCGTGGACGACCCAGGCAGCGGTGGGCTCAGGAGGTATCAGCAGCTCTGGGGCTGCCTGCCCTGCTCCAGGAGTACGGGAGGCTGCAGCCTCTCTCACACTCAGCCCTTCCCACCCCAGCCAGAAGGAGCCCTGCATGCTGGCGCCCAAAGAGCGCAGTGTCCCAAACGGAGCTGATGGGAACAGCCAGCGCCCAGGCAGTGCTGGGAGCAGCGTGCGCCGCTCCTGGGACCCCTCAGCGCCTCCGCCCCACCTGTCCTCCAGGGACAGGCCTGTGGGATGTCATTAAAAAAGGGAAGAAAATGGGCCTTGCCTCTCTCGAATACTGATTGGCTTTTCTTTCATCTTTGATGTTGCAGGCTAGTCTATACCGAGGAGGGTACAGCCGCTTCACTCCCTACTAGCAAGACACCCAGCCCCTCACCACACTAACACTGACTGCTCACTAGAAACCAAACAAACCAAACTAAGCAAAGGCAGAGCCTCCCGGAAGAACACGGTGCCCCTGCCAGGGGCCAGGGCTCTGCCCCGTACCTAGAACCATAGGTTTTTACCTCAAGCTGCTCTCATCCCGCGTCTCATGTCTCTTTGCTCACCCACCTGTGTCTGTCTGTGACCTGCCCTGGCTGAACTGACTGTGTTGCAAAGCAAGCAGCCTGGCCACTGCCCTGCTGCGGGGCTGGGGCGGGGTCCTGCTCTCCCTAGACATACAACCAGCAGCAAACCATGGGAGAGAGCCCGGGCTGAGCCCCCTCCTCTGCCCCCGCTGCCAGGAACACGTGAAGTCCAAAGGCCATGGCATTCCAAGAGAGCTGCCTTCCTGCGCAGAGCCGCACCTGGGCCTGGCACAGTCTTCCATTCTCTGGGCCTCTTCATTGCCCCAGCTCCCTCCAGCACACCCTCTGGCAGGCAAGCCTGCTCCTGCTAGGCCAGGCTTGTTCTTCTTGTGCAGGCGCCTGACCACAGCCAGGGCCCCTGGGCGGGGCACTGCTCACACAAGGGAAAGGAGCGGAGGGTTTGTCCCTTAGGATAACAGGCTGTCTGGCAAAATGGGCCGGGAGCTGTGGGCAAGGTGGAGGGTGCTGGGTAGCTAGCAGTAGCAGGGCTAGCTGAGACTGGGGGGCAATGAGCATGGCCCCACCCCAAGACTACACTGGGGAATAACACCTGCATCCCTCTGCACAGCCTTTGGCCGAGACTTGGAACCTCCCATGTGCGCCTGGCTCTGGGGAGCTGCACATCATCATCGTCACAGCTGCGGGGGGCAGCCTGGGGTTAGCTTGTCGTCCCTGGCCCAGCCACATCCACCCCCCTTCAGTCACTACGGGGGGAGAGGGAGAGACTGGAGTCAAGAGCCAGACTGCTCTGTGGGCCAGGCTAGGGTAAAGGACAAAAGCCGCCTAATGAGAGAAGAGCTGCTTGGGGTGCAGGCCCAGCCAGGGGGCGAGCTCGGCCGTCTGCCTTGGCCTTTCTGGGGGGGACAACAGAACCCACTACACAGTCCTGGAGCCACTTTGTGCCAGCCCCACCCCACCTGCCCCTGGTATTTGCTGAGCTGCCCCGACATTGGCAGGCCATGCGCACAGGGCACATGGGACACTGTGTGGCTGAGCTGGGCCCCAGGGCTGAGAATGGCCATGGGGTCGGGGGGGGGCTGGAGTCCAGCGGCCCCGCCTGCCTGGCTGCGCCCCGTGGCCCTGCTGTGGGGCTGACCCTGGGTGCTGCGCTCAGCTCCCGGGTGGCTGCAGGTGGCGCCAGTGAAAGTTCTACCTTTCTGTTTGTGTTGTAGTGAAACCACAGCTGTTTCCTTCTGGGACCAGGAAGGGCAAAACAAATTAAAAACAAAGCAACAAAAAACAAAGCAAAGAGGCAGCCAACCAACCGAGTCCCATACTGTCCACACACATGCACTGAGCAAGCAAGTCCAGCAGGAGGCGCTGCACCCCGCCTGCGTCACGGAGAGTACACACCAAGCGGACAGCGCCACGGGCCAGCTGGGCAGAGAGCGGCCCCTCTCCCACCCTGCCCCGGCCAGCAGCCATGTTGGGAGACTTGGGTCCCCCTCCCGCTCCACAGCCTGCTGGCGCTTCCAGCCTAGGGCAGGGAGGGCGAGAGCAGTGCGGCGTGCTGGGACAGCCTCGAGTGAGGACTCTGCAGGCCCAAGGCTCCGGGCCTGGGCACCGTGTCTTCCTTTCCGCCCTCCCACGCCTGTGCTGTGGAGGCCAGGGCCAGCGGCACAGCCCCGCAGCAGCTCACGCCCTCCTGCAGGTTTGGGGGACTTGGCCTCAGGGGTAGGATTCTTGCTTTTTGTTTTCAGAGCTCCAGTGCTTTTGTGCTTGCCGGCCATCAGTGTGTTGAGTGTGTGAGGCCTCGGCTCTCTGAGCAGAGGTGGGATCGTTGATGCAGCAGCAGCTTTGCCTGGGCTGCTGGGTGTTGCAGGGGAAGAACTGCTGGGTTTAACAGGGATGTTCGCTAAGCGGAGGTTGTAGCTCCCTTGCATTGTCATCACCCCGGTGCCCTGCGCCCCCGGCTTCCCACAAGCCCATGGGGCTAAAGCCAAGCGGGAGCTGTTTCCTGCTCCTTCTCCTGTGCCACACCTACCCAGGGCAGACAGAGTGGGGAAGGGGCTGCTTGGGTGCATCTCCAGGCCACAACGTGGCATGCCAGGGATCATCTCAGCCCCTGCCCCCCAGCATGGAGCCAGAGGCGGCCATGTGATCCCACAGTGGCTGTCTCAGCCACCCCATCACCACTGAGGGGCAGGGAGCCAACCGCACGCCCCAGCCATCCCTGGGGCACACACACCCCTTAGTGGGGCTGCAGGGTCCCTGCTCAGAGCCAGGCCTGCCTCAAGCCCCAGTCCCAAGCTGGCTAGGCGCCGGAGAGGCCCAGCGGCATGAGGGTCACTATGGGCAGTGAATGGGAAGCAGTGGGCACGGTTGGGCAGTGAGGGGAGGACAGTGCTGGCTCTGGCCAGGAGGTCCCTGCCTGGCGTAGCCCAGCTCTGAACCGGAGACAGGTGGGGGCAGCTGGGCTCTAAGGCTGGGTGCACTGCTAGCCAGGACACCAGAAGCATCCAGGCCCTTGCCAGCTTCTTTCAACTACTCACCCACAGCCTGCCCCATGCCACAGCTGGCACAGTCCAGTTGTGCCAAAGGCCAGAGAGGCACTTCCCCCCAGCAGCCTGGCAGCGTCAGGGTGGGTCATGGAGCTGTTTGCGAGGCTGTTGGGACAGCAGGCAGCTGGCTGAGCCAGATGGATCCAGCAGGTCTCCCAACATGGCTCTGTCATCTCATGAAACTTCACTTTATATTCAGCATACGCTCCTGAGGCTCCAGCCATGAGATCCTCCTTTTCTATTCCCGTTGTACATAGCCCCTTCCCCGCCACCCCGCTCCGCTGTACAAAGCTCCTTCCATTTGCCGTGCTGTCACCTCCCTGGTGGCCCCCGGCCCCAGAGCGCAGGCTGGCGCCCGCCCATTCTGTGTGCTTCGAAGGTGTGATCAGCCGACTGAACAGTATTAGTATGAGGATTATTATTATTAAGATTATTAATAAAGATTTCTTTCTTCAACCAGGATGACTCAGGTTTTGAATGGGAGCATAGATTAGGCACGGCCCAGAGTGAAGGCTGCTGGAAGTGGGAGGCAGGGCCCAGGCATCTGCCCCCCACCCTCCTAGCAAGGGGAGCCTGGGCCTGCTCTGCAGATGTGTCCCTGCCCTGGCGGCCTGGCATTGACCTGGAGCTGGAGTGCAGGACGAGCCTTGCAGGAAGGGGCGGAGTGGACAAATTATGCTTCTGGTGTCAGGCACCCTGGCAGCCTGCTGCTGGTGGCCAGTGTGTATTTGGCCACAGCAGACACCCAATGCCAGCTTCTACCCTGGAGCCCCTCTTGGACTCTGGCATGGTGCTGTGCCTCAGACAGCACCCACACCTCGCTTGCCCACCCTCTGACAGGAATTTTCCCAGGAGGCTTTTCTGGAGGGCTGCCCTGTTAAATTTGCCAGGGCTAGGCCCCTGCACTCAGTTTGTAGCTAGCTATTCTGGCATTGCTCCAGCAGGCAAGGCCTGGCATTGCTCCGGCCTTGTTCAGCCGGGTGTTGTTCCGAAGGAGCGGGGGGCAGACCCTCCTCGGGTTTATGTTGAATTTGCCTTGAACCTAAGCCCCAGGAGCCCCCTACCCAGCCAGCCCTGCTGCCATCCAGCGCTGCTGTCATAGCCCCAGCGGTACCCCCCCCCAGTATTTGTGTGACCCCTGCTTGGGGTACTAGGAAGTCTGCCCTCGCTGCTCAGGGCCAGGCTGACCTGTGACTGGCAAACACGTGTTCCTGGGACGTCTAGCGCACAGCCTAAATGCGCAGAGCGGGCTGGAGCCCACGGGGGGAACTCTAGCACCCAGCCACTCTGCCCACAGGCACCTCCGTGCACCAGGCTCAAGCTCCTGCAGCACCTCTGGGGGTCGCACTGTACAGCTGGGTAAGCACCATGTTCTGCCTCTTATCCCTGCCTGCCGGCGGGGCTGGACTGTGAGACCCCCACAACAGGCAGCCTAGCAGGGCTCCAAGCCCTTGCCTCTGCCGGTCTCTTCCTAGCCCCAGGGCTTCCTGCTTCAGCAAGAACACACTCCAGGCAGACCTGTGGGGCACGGGCTCCCCCCCAGGTCGTGGGGCTCAGGCACCAGGGGAGGGAGGCCCCTCAGCACAGCCCAGGCTGCACGGGGTGGGTAAAGCAGAGCGAAGCGCCATAAAGAACTAAAAGCCTCCCGGGGTAAGAGCCGGCGAATTGCTCCCTTCCACATAAACCCCCAGCCTGGCAGGCATGCCCTGCCACACTGAGCCCTTCGTTATTCACCCAGTCCGCTGGTTTAGTTCAGGGCGATTCCACTCGGCCCAGCAGCCGTTCCAATGCCACCGTCTGAATGTTCCCGGCCGTAAGCTTGGGGCCCACCGGCGCAGGGAGCCGAGCTGGTGAACCTGGCGCTGCAGCACCGCTACCCCCTGCCTGCTAATCGCTCGTTCACGAGCCTGTGAGGAAATAATCGCCACTGTCAATTCCTCTCCTCAAAGCATCCAGGGAGCCAGCCTTAGAGAACCACTGCCCTGCAACAAGCAGCTGCAGCCACCTCTGCACTCGCTCAGCTGTTCCGCGGAGCTTGCACCTTCTCTGAGCTAGACCCCAGCCGGGGACGGGCACTGGCTGTCTCCCCGCACCGGACCCAGCACGTGGCGTACAGCAGCTCGGGACCAGGAGCAGCCCTGCCGGCCCACAACCATTCACCGCGCCCGCCCCATGCAGCCGGCAGCCATGGCTATCCCAGGCAGGCTCAACCATGCCCTTCCTGGAGCCCAGCCGCCAGCAGCGCAGAGAACTGAAGAGTGGGGCTGCCTGGGCCTTTGGGGGCTGAGGGACCCAGAGCCACTGCTGGCTCTGGGCTCTTCCAGGACCCGCTGCCCAGCGCCACCAGACCCGGGGGTGCAAAGGAGCAGGAAGGTGGGCCCGCAGCTGGCTGCCAGGCGTGTGCTACATGCAGGGCCATGCCCCAGCAGCCCCCTGACCAGCCGGGGGCAGTCCCCCTCCCCACGCAGGCAGAGCACCCGGGCCTGGTGTGAAAAGCCGCAGGCAGCGCGGTCAGGCTGCAGCACCCGGCCGGGCAAGGCGATGCCGGGAGCAGGCAGTGTGAACGGAGCAGGGCAGGGCCTGGCTCCAGCCGCGGGGGCTCCCGCCGTCGAGCGGCGATGCCGGGAGCAGGCAGTGTGAACGGAGCAGGGCAGGGTCTGGCTCCAGCCGGGCTCTGCCCAGGGTCCCCACTTCGCTGCCCAGCAGCTCCAGGGAAAGGGGGGTTGAGCAGCCCTGGGCTCCCCAGCAGCCCCTTGCCAGCCAACGTGGGACTCTGCTGCCCCCCCGTGGCTCACCCCAGCAGTGCAGGGTTCAGTCCCAGCCCCAGGCTGGGCGGGGCGGCTGCCCGAGCGGTGATGCGAGCGGCTGGCCAGGAGCCCTTCCAATGGGACAAGATTGGAGAGGAGCCAGGTCGGGGCTACCCAAGATCTCTGCTATTCCCGTCCAGAGCACCCCCCAGCTCTGCCACTGCCCCTCCATCATGCCCCCAGCCCCCAGGCCAGCCCTGCGCTCCCCCACGAATGCCCAACTCGAAGGCTGAGAGCCGTGGCACTGTGCCAAAGGTCACATTTAATAGGTGCTCGTGCTGGCTGGGTCGGAATAGACCAGAACCAGCCGCCCCCATCTGGAACGCTCCACGGCAGCCCCTTCGTTCGGAACCGGCTCCACGAAGAACTCCACATGGCAGGACTCCTTGGGGGGCAGCTCTGGCAGTGCCAGGCCCACCACACGGTAGAGGGTGTTGTGTGCCACCCCGAGGAGCTGCTCTGGCAGGGGCAGCACCTGGCCCCTAGGGCGTGCCATGCCCTGGCAGTGGATCCGGAAGCAGCGGGCTTGGCTGGAGGGGTAGGACCAGCGCAAGGTGAGGCTGAGGGAGAGCTGGTTTGTGCCAGGCCCCTTGTGCCACAGCACCTGGGAGGCCTCGAGGCTGGGCACTCGGGGCAGCGAGGAGCGCAGGTTGTCGGCATCCAGCACCTGCAGGGGAGACATGTGCTTAGACACAGCCCAGGGCCCACCCGGGCAGAAATGGGCTCTCCAGGGCAGCACCCATGAGGAGGGATCCATGCAGGGAGGGCACCTCACCTCAGCATTGCCCCCACCCCCAGCCAGACCCCCCCAGAAGGGCAGCAGCAGCTGCAACTATCTGCAGGGGGCAGGGCTCCCCGGAGACACTCCTTTCCCCTCCCCATCCCTCCCCCAGGCTCCATAGGCAGATGTTGCTACAAGGGATGGCAGGTGGGCAGTGCCGGGGCACTGTGCCGTGTGGCCCCCTCACCTGGATCTCCCCAAGGCGGCAGGAGAAGCGCCTTTCTTGCAGGCCTGGCTGGTGGCGTGACAGGATCAGCGACAGGTCGTGCAGGGCACAGTCCCGCAGCTCCAGTTCATAGTACCTGGGTGAGGGCAGAGAGGGGAGAACTGGCAGGGCCGCTGGAGAGACCAGCCCCACGGCCCCGCTCAGGCCTGAGGCAGGACGGCTCCCTGGCTGGGGACACTCACCGCCTTATCCAACCTGCCATGCTCTGCCGTCCACAGCCAGTGAGCAGCCCGGAGAGGTGAGGGGGCGGGGTGGGGAGGGGCGGGGGCTGATGTCGGGTGGCCACCCCTGCGGGGGGGAACAGAGCAGTTAGGGCAGGGGAAGAGGGCGCAGGACACATGGGGTTGGGGAGGAGCAGAAGTGTCACAGGCATCCCACCCTCCAGCCGCATGACGGACCGATTCCCAGCCTGCCCGCCAGCGTGAGATCCCCGCGGAGGGGCCGGGCTCCTCACCAACGTTGTTGCCAACATGGCAGGAGCCGGAGTTCCATGTGGTGAGTTCCAGCGCGACCGCCACCTCGGGCAGCTTCTCCTCCAGTTTGTACAGCACAGACAGGAAGAGTTTGGGGGGAGCTGGCATCTTGAACGAGAAAAGGCTGGTGTCCCCCAATCCACCCCGAGAGACAAGGGGGGGTGAGTTACATGGGGTACAAGGCAGGTTGCAACACACACAGCACGCAGCTGGCCCGCTGAGCATGCATGCATGCCACAGGCTGCACGAGAGCCACAACCCTGGCCCGTGGGCTGCGTACACACACCCTGAGCTCACACGTGGCGCACAAGAACCACAAACTAGGTCTGTGGCTGCCCACTCCTGGCCCAGCGCCCAGGAGACGGTGCGCACTCTGACGCACCCCCTTGTTCCCTGGTGCAGCGCCATGCCCTGGCTCCCCAGCCTTTAGTGAGAGAGAAATGGATCTTTGCCACCCCAGCTGCCCAAGTGTCCCCACCCCAACGCCCCAACCCGCACTCACCGGACAGCCACATGGCCCGCATCAGGCGGGATGATCCCCTCGATCAGCAGGCAGCTGCCCCCGTTCCAGGCATCCTGCAGGGAGCAGCGTGTGTGCAGCCAGCTGCCTGCTCCTCCCGTTGCTTGCTGGTCCATGAAGAGGGGCTGGATCTCCTGGGCACTCAGGTTGTACCAGGGCCTGACTTCTTCCTCCTGCAGGAGAGAGCAGCCCCGATGAGCCAGGACATGGGGCAGGCGCTGGCTGGGCCCTGTCGCACACGGCACCCCGAGTCGCGCTGGTGGTTGCTCATGAGCCCATCTCCCCACGCTCCAGGGCCTGGGACCTGCCCTCCCCGCCCCCGCACTCACCTGCCCAGCTGAGAATCTCCCCGTGCCCATGCCCAGACAGAAGCAGGTGCTCAAGGGCAGAGTGCTGATTCTGTGAGTGGGCAGCAGCTCCGCCAGCAAACCCCAGAACCTGCATGGAGAGGAGAGGAGAGGCTGGCTGGGGGGAGGGAGAGCTCAGTGGTTTGAGCAGTGGCCTGCTAAACCCAGGGTTGTGAGTTCGATCCTTGAGGGGGCCATTTGGGATCTGGGGCAAAAATTGGGGATTGGTCCTCCTTTGAGCAGGGGGTGGGACTAGACAACCTCCTGAGGTCCCTCCCAACCCGGATATTCTAGGATTCTATGGTTGTAGCCATGCCCCCTCCTGGCATAGCTCAGCACTGCCATCTCCCCAGCCCCAGGCACCAAGGACATCCCCCAGTCAGCATGCCCCTGGCACAGGGGGAACGAAGCACAGCCCAAGGTGCAGCCACCCAGGGCGTAGCATCCTTCCCGCAGGTCTCTCAGCAACTCTGGACCCCACTGGGGTCCCTACAGCTCAGCCCTTCACAGAGCCTGGCACCAGCACCCCAGCACTATAGGGCAGCAGCTAACCTGGGCAGCCCCACACTCCATGGCCTTCTCAGCGTTCCCTTCCCCTTCCCACACACACATCCCCCAAGCCCGGGCACCCCCCTCCCCGTGCACCCATCCTCCCTGCGTGGGCACCTCCCCCCACATACCCCACGTACCCATCCATGCATTCCACCCCCTCTCCACCCTGGGCACCCATCCAGTGCTCCCACCCCAGCACCACCAAGCTCACCTGTTCTCATTCTGCAGGAAGTTCTCCTTCCCCAGGTGCTCATAGACCCAGCCGGGTGCGAAGATGGCAGCAGAAAAGCCGTGTTTGCAGATCAGGCGCAGAGCCTGCGGAAACACGGGGGTGAGACGCTCCCTCCCTCCCGCCCCGCTCCGAGCCCAGACGGGCTGAGCCATAAGCCCCAGGGGCTGGTGGCTCCTCAGACTCTGCCAGCAGGAGGCTCAGAAAGGGGCTGGACCCCCTTGGCTGCCAGCACCACAGCAAGCCAGCCTGGTGCCACCCACAGGGGAGGGGTGCTCTGCCCTGCCCCCAGGGCACCGTGCCCCTGGGAGATGGGGATGGATCCCGGGGGGAGGGGGCAGAGTGTGGGGGAAGCACCAATGGCCTCACTCAGCCCTTGGATGCCCAGCACAAGCCACGCTCCAGGGACACCTGCCCCGGAGCCCAGCTCACTGCATGGGGCTGCCCAGGCTCAGCCCAGCCGGGGCCCGGGGCCTGCCGGAGGATCCCGCCCTGGGCGAGGCCCTGCCCCCAAGGTGCCCTTAGGGCAGGCTCAGGCACCTTGTCTGTCTCAAAGCCGCCGCCTACGACCTCCCCACGGGCAAAGACGTCGATGCCCACGTAGATGTCAGTCAGGCGCTCCCCGGCCTGCGCCCCCATGCGCTCCAGGTGCTCCTCCTTCCAGTTGTAGTTCGTGAACAAGCCGTCGCAGGCATCAAAAAACACCCTAGGAAAGGGAGAGCCACAGTGCTGGGGCACTGCACCCGCACCCAGGCCCACCCCTCCTCCCTGAGAACGGGCCCTCCGGGGAGGGGCCCCACCCCACAGGACGGCCCCCAGCTGCAGCCCCCAGCAGCCCAGCTCTGTGGGGGGCACTTGGGCAGGAAAATCAGAGCTGCCAGGCCTGGGCAGAGCAGCGGCTGCTGGGGGTGGGGCTGGTAGCCACCCCCCTGCCCGAGAGCCAGAAGGGAAGGGTGCCTTGCTACGCATGGGGCTGATGCCCAGAGCCCACAGGCTGGGCCGGGCCAGGCACGGGGGGTGGCTGAGCACCCCCCCATGGGGCAGCGACCGCAGGCTGCGCGGCTAGTAGATGCCACCCCGATTGCACTGTCTTTGCCGGCTGCCCAGGGGAAGGGGAGGGGGCTGCGCTCCCAGCTGCGTGCCCAGGGCTCCTGCTCTGTCCGGCGGACCCCCCTCACCTATTCTTCTCGTTCAGCTCGTTCTGCCACTCCAGCTTCCCGCTCTGCAAGACGCTGTCGTACCAGAGCACCAGCCCGCCTGGCACGTCCCGACGCAGCTGCTCCCGCAGGTCATGCAGGAAGAGGGGCAGGTTCCGCACAGCTGCCTCCTGCATGGGGGAGGGAGAGAGCAGGCGTCGCCCGGGGGCACCTTGTCAGGGGTCCCTGCACCCCAGGGGCTGGGGGAGGCAGGACAGTCCGTGGGGGGAGGGGAGGGGCAATGAGGGTGGGCAGCGAGGGCTGGGGGAGAGCCAGCATGGGCGGCTCTGCTCACGCTCAGAGCGTTCTCGATGTTGACCAGCCAGCCGTCGAAGCGGTAGAAACGGGCGATGCGGCCCAGCTGCACAGCCACGGCGTGGTACGCGGCTGCCTCCCCGGCCAGGAACGACTCGCACAGCTTGCCCCCGCTAGTCCACTCGGTGATGAACGTCCCTAGAGCCAGGGCACAGGTGGCAGCGTCAGTCTCTCTGCTCCGCGCGCCGGGGCCCCAGCCCACAGAGGGGGCGCTGGCAGGTCCCTGTACAGGGTCCCCAAAATACCTGCACGCGTGTGAGCGAGAGGCGTGGGCCCTTGCCAACCCCGGCCTGTCCCTGGGGAAGGGGGGCGGGCTGGCCACAGCCCGTGCCCAGGTACTGCAGGCCCAGCGGGAGGTGCCAGAAGAGCTCCCAGCCTCTCCCTGCAGGCGGCGCTAAAGCCGCAAGTTCTCCCGCCTGCCCCACCCGCGGCGCCTGGTCTCTCCTGGCAGCCCCTCACCCAGCACAGAGACGCCGTTCCTGTGGGCAGCATTGGTCCAGGTGACGGGGGGGATGGTCACAGGGTGGTGGCTGAAGTACACAAAGATGTCGATGTACTGCCAATGGTAGAACACGTAGGGGTCCCGCGAAGCTGAGCCCTGGATGAACCTGCAGGCAGAGGAAGGGGATGGCCCAGTGCTCCAGCCCCGACAGGGCTGCGACGGAGCACGTGTGGCGAACAATGCCCGCAGAGTGCGCGCACGTGAGAGCTGCGCGCACCCGGGGCCAGGGCAGGCGCGGCCCCCACAATCTATCCCCCGGTGCCAGGCTGCTGCTCTTCCCCCAGGAGACTCCCCTAGAGCAGGGAGAGAGCTGGCTCGTACTGTGTCAGCAGGTGCAGACATGTGGCAGAGAATCGTTCAGCCTCCTCTTGCAGCGGAGGGGTTTGCCCCTTCTCTCTGAGCTCCAGGGATGAGGCTGGAAACATTGCCTGACTTTCTGGGGGAGTTTTCAAGCGGGACATTATCAGTTATCTCGATTGCAGTGCTGCCCAGGGCTCCAATCAGGGTCTGCCCTGGGCATGGCACAGCCAACCCCTACTCCAAAGAGCTTCCAGGCCAAGCTGGAGAGTTTCTCCCCATCTCAGGAGCCACTCAGTAGCAGGTGGAGACATTCCAGCTTCGCCCACCAAACCTGCAGGGGTGCAAACATGCCTGGGGAAGCCTGCAAGATGGACACCAGGCTCCTGTGCTCATGCCCAATCTCTGAGGGTCGCGGTTCCAAGGTGCTGGGTCACTCAGATACAGCAATCCAAATGGCAGTAGCCCAAATAGTTTCTCAATAGGCTGCTCCGTGGGTCTCTGGATCCGATGAGGAGACACACCCCACAGCCCAGCTGACGGGAGGAACTGGCCAGAGCCCCCAGCATGAAGCTGGAGTTGCACTGCAGATTAACAGGGAGCAAACAGGCTCCGACCTGATTGGGAGACAGCCCGTTCTTCCTGGGGGCAAGGAGCATTCAGTCTCCCTGTGACTTGCTCCTGGGGTTCCTCCTCTGCTTGGCTCCAGAACAAACATATTCCACTACCCTGGCACACTGAGAACATCTCCGCGGCGCTGAGCTGTCTGCAGGCAGGCAGCCTGGGGGAGGCCAAGGCTAGCCCCAAGCGTGTCTCTGCCCAGATCCCATAAGCAGCTCGGACGGTAACCCACACACCTGCTGGGTGTGGTGCTCTGTCCCATCTCGTGGCACTGAGGCGAGAGAGGAGGAGAAGGGTCTGTCAGCGTTACAGAAGCAGAGGACAGAAAGCAAACCCAAGATTCCCCTCGGCAGCAAACAACACACGTCACGCTGGCCTCGGTGCTCAGCATCACTACACGCTGCCTGCCAAACACGCAGCCATGACGCTCAGCAGACTCGCCAGAGACCAGTGTGGGTCCCCGTGGGACAGCAAGCCAGGCTCCTAGGCTTCCAGCTCTGCCGCACCTGGAGCGAGTCCTTTCCTCGCTCTGGACAAGGGGAAGGCTGTTCCTGACCCGCCGCCCAGGGCCGCTGCAATTAAAGTTCTGGAAGCGTGAAGTGCTGGGTAAATGCCGAGTCCCATCAGCAGAGGCCCACGTGCCCAGCATGCTGTGCTCCGTTCTGAGAGCCGTGAAGAGGATCCTACCTGTCCTCCAGGTACCCATTCTTCATGTCGTGGCACACCAGCGTTCGAGGTCTCTTGCTGTGGAGTGGGGGTTCCCGGTTAGCCAGTGGCATTGTGGCAACATTGAAGTCATCATCACTGGTGGGTTTCCATGCCAGCAGCTCCTCCAGGCTGGACAGGTAGAAGCTGATCGGCTCCGTGGTGTTCTGATCAAACTGCCTCGCTGGGAGAAGGAGAGAAGGCCAAAGATTGCCGGTCGTTAACACTCAGCCAGGGGAGCACAGCCCTCACTCGCGGCACCATGGCACCACGGCTGCACCAGCATCCGTGGCAGATGAGGCTTGGCGTGTTGCACACCTGGCTGGGCTCTTACCTGGCAGGGGGTTGGGGGTGTAGCAGACTGTCTTGTGGAGGATGGTGGTTCCTTGGCTCTCCAAGGCAGGCAGGAAACTGCAGAAGAGAATCAAGGACACCCTTGCAGAGACTAGGGGGCCTGGGGCAAAGAGCCTGTGGCTCACACCTCACTAGAGCCCCACGCTCCATGGAAGGAAGGAAGGAAGGAAGACCCGGCATTTTGCGGGGAACCGAGCACAGCTCACCGGGGCTGGGACATGCACGCACCACCAGCGGGAGCCCACTGCAGTGTGAGCTGGCCCTTTAAGCGGGAGTCAAGGCCCAGATTCAGCTCAGAAACAAAGCATTCTGGGACAGCTAGTTCCAGCAGGACCCTGGGAAATGCAGGCAAAGCAAAGCATGCTGGGAAGGTTACCAGGATGGTCATTCATAAGTAGCCTTCCCTCAGAACACGCTGGCTCCTAGGGAGCCTGGCTGGAGGAGGTCTCTGTGCCAGGGGACAGGCTCCTGAGCCAAGCCTGGGAAAGCTGGACAGACTGGACTGGTGAGTGGGAGGGATGAGGTACCTTGCTAGGGCAAGGGAAACTGAGGCAGGGGCTGTGTTTCCCCCTCGGGCAGCCTGGGCTGAGAGCAGACTAGGCAGAAACCATTTCTGAGCAGGGGGAGCCCTGCCTGGTGCCTCGTGTTTGTTCCGGGTGGTGGAAAGTTCTTGCCTCGGCTAATGGGCTCTTGCCTGCTGGGCTCTGCGTCTAACGTCACCCGCTCAGCTGGGAACAGGAGCGCGCACGCTGGTCTGCTAGCTCCTCTGATCTCGCCAGCCAAGCAGCGTCAGGGCGAGGCGGCGTGGGGGTGGCTGGGAGACTGCAAAGGAACTCCCAGGGCCACAGGAGCCAGGCGTGGCGTCCTGCCCGCCCCATCCACACACCCCCAGCCGCCCAGCGAATGCCCCTTGCTCACACGGGGACCTTCTGTTCCCCTCCGATGCGGAGTTTGCGCCGGAGGCTCTCAGCTGGGGGCTGGGCAGGAGCGATGGGACTGCAGTGGGAACACCAGGAGGGGTGGGACATGAGAGGAGGCTGCACGCTGGGCGAGGGCTGGAACCAGCAAAACTCCTGCTTCCCCATTCGGCCTGGGCCCTAGCCGCGGGAGGAGGGAGAGAGACAGGACCCTGTGCCTGGAGACCTGCTCAGCAGAGACAGGCCAGCGCGAGGTTACCACCCAGCTGGTCTTTGACTGGCCTGGCTGGATTATTTTATGGCTTTGCCAGGAAACTAATGTAATCTGCTGGGAGGCAGGAGGCGGTGTGTGGGACTTCAGATTTGCATTTTTCTCACAACACACGGGGCTCGATAATGGTAAGAGTTTCTGGATCCAGCCAAAGACGCTGCAGCGGTCCCACTTCCGCAGCTTTGGCAATGACCGATCAAACTGTTGAAAATACAGCAGCTGTCTGCCCGCCACCGTGCACCCGCAGGGCACGGGTGAGAGCAGGTTTGAGTGGCCCAGACCTGGGACGGCCTCAGTATTCTCTGTCCCACACCCAGAGAGGCTGTTGACAGCTGGGGCTGGAGTTGCCTGGGGGGAGGGGGGGGCTGGAGTTGCCTTGTGGGGGTTTGCCCTGGAGGGAAAGGGGACGGTGCTGGGTTATTTTCATTTCAGGGCGGTAACTCCAGCATTGAGAGGGGTAAAGGAAGGGGTGCTCTGGGCAGCAGGCCCTGCAGTGAGGCTGCTGCTGGGCCAGGGGCCCCGGGACACAGTTCAGGCTAGGAGGCAGAGGGGGACAAAAGCCAAACCAAGATGCCGCTCGGCAGGGAGAGTGAAAGAGAAAGTGAAACCAAGGTGGGAAGCAGCAGCAGGGCGCCGAGAAATTAGAGAAGAACACAGTGCCAGAGAGCCCCCGGCACGGGCAATGCACGCACCCCCCCCCCCCCGGCACGGGCAATGCACGCACCCCCCCCCCCCGGCACGGGCAATGCACGCACCCCCCCCCCCCCGGCACGGGCAATGCACGCACCCCCCCCCCCCGGCACGGGCAATGCACCCCCCCCGCACAGATCCCGCCCCCCCCCCGGCACGGGCAATGCACGCACCCCCCCCCCGGCACGGGCAATGCACCCCCCCCGCACAGATCCCGCCCCCCCCCGGCACGGGCAATGCACCCCCCCCGCACAGATCCCGCCCCCCCCCCCGGCACGGGCAATGCACCCTCCTCGCACAGATCCCGCCCCCCCCCCCCCGGCACGGGCAATGCACCCTCCTCGCACAGATCCCGCCCCCCCCCCCGGCACGGGCAATGCACCCCCCCCGCACAGATCCCGCCCCCCCCCCGGCACGGGCAATGCACCCCCCCCGCACAGATCCCGCCCCCCCCCCGGCACGGGCAATGCACCCCCCCCGCACGGGCAATGCACCCCCCATGGACACCCACACACACTCCTCCGGCACAGATCCCGCCCCCCCCCCCCGGCACGGGCAATGCACCCCCCCCGCACAGATCCCGCCCCCCCCCCCCCGGCACGGGCAATGCACCCCCCATGGACACCCACACACACTCCTCCGGCACAGATCCCGCCCCCCGGGCTATGGGGCACAGGCAGCGCCACCGACCCCAGGGACCGGCCCGGGCCGCTCGGCTCGGCTCGGCTCACCTCCTCTGCTCCCCCCGCTCCGGCTCCGGCTCCGGCTCCGGCTCTCTCTCCCTCTTCTCCCCGCTCTTGGCTCCATCCCGCCGCGCTCCGTCCATCTCCCGGCCCGGCCCGGCCCGGCCCGGCTCAGCTCCCGCCCCGTCACATGGCGCCGGCTCCAGCCAATCCCGGCGGCGGGGCCGGGCCGGGCGGTGGCTGCAGCGGGCTGTGCCCGGGGCCCCTGCTCCCCGCCCAGCCCATGGCCCGCGGGCTCCAGATCATCTAGTTTAAGGTCCCTGATAGGAGCCCTGGGGGGCGGGGGGACTTTCCCTCTGCCCCCCGTGACGAAACGGGACTGTTCTTAATGTTTCCTCTGAATAGTGTGGGGGTGCCTCAGTTTCCCCTAGGCAGTTCTTAAATATCTAGGTGGTGGGATAAGGGTGTATGATCCTTGCAGAGCCCTAGAGGGCAGGGGTGTGGACACAGAGAATGGCCGACACCCTGTTTCCTGGCCACTGATGGCCTGGCCCCACCTCAGAGCTAAAGGGTTGGAGAACAAAGGAATTAGGTGACCTCCTGGCCCGGGAAAGGAGAAAGCCCAGAGGAGGAGGGGCTGGAGAGAGTTTCAGTTTGGGGCTGGCCGGGACATGGAGTGAAGTGCAGACTGGTTGTCTGGCTCACTGCCCCCCAAAATGGACCCAGCTGAGGGGTCCTGTTCTCTGCACCTGCAAGCTCTGTGTTAGAGTGAGTTGGGGGGGGGGGGCCGGAGGGTGAGAAAACCTGGATTTGTGCTGGAAATGGCCCAACTTGATTATCATACACATTGTAAGGAGAGTGATCAGTTTAGATAAGCTATTACCAGCACGACAGCGGGGTGGGAGGAGGTATTGTTTCATGGTCTCTGTGTATATAATGTCTTCTGCAGTTTCCACGGTATGCATCCGATGAAGTGAGCTGTAGCTCACGAAAGCTTATGCTCTAATAAATTGGTTAGTCTCTAAGGTGCCTTTTCTTTTTGCGAATACAGACTAACACGGCTGTTACTCTGAAACCTGCCAAGGGTTTGAATTTGAATCTAGGGAACCAATCGGTGGAGAGGGAAATGGTCAGTGAAAATGCAGATGACCTGGCTGGCAGCAGGGAGGAGCCGCTAGGCTCAGGCTGCCTGCCTGCCTGTAACCAGACCCCTGGGTCTGGGTGAGACAGAGAGATGCTCCCCGTCCCCTTGCACACCGGAGAGGGGGCTCAGGCTGGCTCTGATGCAGTGAGGAAAGCAGCGAGCTCGCTGCCTACCCCACTGGGACAGCAAGGGCAGTGCTGAGCACAGGGGGAGCTGAGACCCCAGCTGAGTGGGGGGAGACACAGGCAGGGCAGGGGATCTGTTGGGAGTGGCCAGGTGCTGGGTAAGGAAAGTCTGGATGAGCCTAGGCAGCCTTGTGATCTGATGGCTGTGTCTAGTCAGCAGGGTGGGAAGGCGAGGAGAGCGGAAGATGAGTGTCCCTGGACCTTACCTGTTAGCTGGGTGGAGAATTGGGACAGGGAAGGAAACGTGCCTGTGTCTGTCAGGGGTATTGACTTGCCTCTGGAGGGAGCTACCCTGATCTCCAAGCAGTTGTCTGTGACCAGCCCTGTGTGCTGGGACAAGGGGAATGAGATCCCAAGCTGGGTGTCTGGTAAAGGAGAAAGTGTGTCCGGCTCTTCTTTGACTGTGGAGCAGACAGAAGGGGCCTTTCAGCCTGTGATGGCTGAGGGTCCTGCAGCTGTCTCAGAGCTGGTTCTGGATTCAGCTAAAGCCCAGGAAGGGAAGGGTCCTAAGTTTGTGTCTGCTCGGGAGAATGGCCCTGTAACTAGGTCGCATCCAGTTAGCGTCTATGTAAAATCCCCGTGACCAGACAATTCTGGTGCTTGTATTTTGCCTGTTGCTAGTGTGTTGTTGGGAAAGGGTGTAGCAACTCTGTCTAATCAGGGTGAGATCCTAGCCCAAAAGGAGAGCATGAAGGTGATGTGATTGTGTTATCTACTGAGGGTGTGGAAACCTGTAGCAAGAAGGAAAAGATTCCTGAACTTGTGTGTGGCAAAGGGAAGGAGAACGCTTCTGACCTTTTATCTAGGAAGTCTGTAAGTTTGCCTGAAAGGGGATTGTGTAGGAATCAGCCGGATGGGCCAGAGGTAATTCTGGATGTAAGGGAGACCCAGAAAGAGTCTGTTGTTGCTCAGGAAAGTGTTTCTCTAGAGCAAGCCCTCGGTGAAGAGGGTAAGAGCAGAATTTCTGTGAGGGGTGAATGGTTGCATAGAAAAGCCCTAGGGAAAGGAATCCTCATGGAGTCTTTGCAAGCAGTTTACTGCAACTGAAGGGTGTGAAAGTGATTTAATCAAGAAAGCTTCAATTCCTAACAGCCAGAAATTTTCTGTTGTGAATGGATCCACTGACTTTTCTGTTGTAAGATCTAGAGTGGATAGCTTTGAGAAGGTCTGAGATGGAGTGAAAGCTGTTAAGAAAGTTACAGTCCTATAACCAAGTGGCTGTGTTTGGACAGCTTGTCGGGGAGAAGACCCAATCCCAGTTTGACCCCCTGGGGTTTTGGGGGTGGCCAAAGGGCACGGGCCGCAGAAACCTTCCCACATGCGGCCTGCGAGTGCTATCGACCACTCCCGACCTAAGGGAGGGCGTGAAACTGGAAGGGCCTGATGTAACTCCTACTAAGGAATGGAGAGATGCTGGGGCATCCATGGGAACGTTGGTGGCTTCAAACTTCCCCAGGTCACCGGCTAAAGTGACCCCGCTCAGTTCGATCTCGAAGGGGGGAGAGATGTGACGAAGTGGGACTGTTCTTAATGTTTCCTCTGAATAGTGTGGGGGTGCTTCAGTTTTTCCTAGGCAGTTCTTAAGTATCTAGGTGGTGCGATAAGGGTGTATGATCATTGCAGAGCCCTAGAGGGCAGGGGTGTGCAGGGGTCTGGACACAGAGAATGGCCGACACCCTGTTTCCTGGCCACTGATGGCCTGGGCCCTTCCCCCCTGCAAGGTGAGAGCTAAAGGGTTGGAAAACAAAGGAATCAGGTGACCTCCTGGCCCGGGAAAGGGACAAAGCCCAGAGGAGGAGGGGCTGGAGAGAGTTTCAGTTTGGGGCTGGCCGGGACATGGAGTGAAGGGCAGACAGGGTTGTCTGGCTCACTGCCCCCCAAAATGGACCCAGCTGAGGGGTCCTGTTCTCTGCATCTGCAAGCTCTGTGTTAGACCATGTTCCTGTCGTCTAATAAACCTCTGTCTTACTGGCTGGCTGAGAGTCACGTCTGACTGCGGAGTTGGGGGGCAGGACCCTCTGGCTTCCCCAGGACACCGCCTGGGCGGACTTGCTGTGGGAAGCGCACGGAGGGGCAGAGGAGGCTGAATGCTCCGAGGTCAGACCCAGGAAGGTGGAAGCTGTGTGAGCTGTGTGTCCAGCAGACAGGCTGCTCCCAGAAAGGAGACTTCCCCAGAGTCCTGACTGGTTTCATGGGGAGCAGTTCCAGAGCATCGCCCAGGGACTCCATGACACCCCTTCTTACCTCCCCCTCCCTGCCCCTCTGCCCCCCTTGTTACCTCCCCCCTCCCTGCCCCTCTGCCCCCCTCTCCCCACCTCAGCTGCCTGAAGGGGAACAGGTGGCCACCGCCCTGCTCTGACAGAGTAAAAGTGAGACAGGCTGGAGACAGGGAGATGAGAAAGGCGGGGGAGAGACAGGTGAGACAGGCAGGAGAAAGGCGGGGGAGAGACAGGTGAGACAGGCAGGAGACAGGCGGGGGAGAGACAGGCGGGGGAAAGGCGGGGGGGACAGGCAGGTGAGACAAGCGGGGGAGAGGCAAGCCTTCCCCCTGAGAGCTGCCGTCAGGCCTTGGCACTAGCCAGCGCGGTGTCACAGACAGGCTCCTGGCTCAGGACAGCACCCCCTTTTCTGCACCAGGCTCCCCATGGACAGTGAACCAGGAGCAGCCATTTGTCGGGGGTTGGCGAGTCTGTTTCTCAGCCTTGTCCCTCCTGCCCTCTCTGGCTGCAGGCTCAGCACAGTGGCCGGGGTTGGTAGGACCCTATGGGAGCTCCTAGCCTTCTCCTGGAATAGACAATGCATGAGATTTTTAAAAAATCCCTCTGTCTTCTTGGGTAATTATCTGCCCCCACCCCGACCCCCATCACCGTAGAGTCTGGGCATTTTGCGGTATTTCATGTTCCCCTCCCCCCGTGCAGTAGGGCAGGGCTGTGATCCCTGGGGTCCATCTGGCAACTGAGGATTTGTCCAGAATCACTCCGGGTGTCTGGCAGAGCAGGGCCTGGGGCTTGAGAGGCTCTCTCAGCTCAGCCAGTGGGCACCCCGAAGTCAGCATTGCGGGTCCTTGGTGCAGCAGGGTTGGCTCATATGCTGCCAGGAAACGTGTTTGCTTTAAAACAGCTCTTCTTGGGGCTATTTTAGGTAACACTGGAGAGACAGCTGCTTGGTTTGTCAAAGCCAGTGTTTGTAGCCTGGCTTTCGCTGGCAATGGCCCTTTAAAGACACAGCTTTGCCCACAGAAGTCGTGTTTGGATTTCTTTTTAATGTTCCTGGGAACAGGTCTGTGATGCATAGCCAGAAACGGTTAAACATCCTGAAAAATAAATAACCCTCAAAAGACATGTGGGGAGATAATGTTTGTGTTTTTGTGTATTTACATATGTATGAGCAGAGTCATACATATATAATCAATGTACAATGTAAATCATACAATGTACAAATCATACAATGTAATCAACAGTCCCTCTCTATGCTGTATTCTGATAGTTCAGAGATCAAAAGAACACCCTAGCATTTAAATGAATTGTAAACACGGGATATCTCGTGTTCATCTCTCTTTGAAATGTACTGTGAATAGTGGAGGAACAAACAAAGGGCCTTATGTTACTGGTGGTGGACCTCCTTCAAAGGCATCCTAATTACCTTTTGTTCCCCAAGGAAATTCCAACTTCTCAAAGAGGACATGAAATGGTATAAAAGATCCTTGGGTCCTGATTCAGTCATCTCAGATCTGCTTAGGCTTCGTCAGGGGAAGTTTGAGTCACAAGACTGAGGTCCGAGCTATGCTGGTATGCCCTGAATATGAGATTTGGACATTGGACTATAACCTGTGAACTATTTCTGAAAGAACTCTGTGCAACTACAAAGCTCACCATCTCTGCTATGAATCTGCACCTCAATTAATTGAACTTATGTCTGTCTGTATATTCAAAAAGAACAGGAGGACTTGTGGCACCTTAGAGACAAACACATTTATTTGAGCATAAGCTTTCATAGGCTACAGCTCACTTCATCGGATGCATAGGAGGGAACATGTAGTAAGAAGATATATATACATACAGAGAGAGTATGATTAAAAGATCAATATACATACAGGTTTCGGAGTAGCAGCTGTGTTAGTCTGTATCTGCAAAAAGAAGAGGAGGACTTGTGACACCTTGGAGACGAACCTTGGAGGGTTTTGTTTTTTTTCTCCTGATGATAATGGCTCATCTTAATTAATTAGCCTCTTACCGTTGGCATGGCTACTTCCATCTTTTCATGTTCTCCGTATGTATATATATCTTCTTACTATATGTTCCATCCTATGCACCCGATGAAGTGAGCTGTAGCCCATGAAAGCTTATGCTCAAATAAATTTGTTCGTCTCCAGGGTGTCACAAGTCCTCCTCTTCTTTTTGCAGATACAGACTAACACAGCTGCTACTCCGAAACCTGTGTGTATATTGATCTTTTAATCATACTCTCTCTTTATTAAGAAACAAAAGTTTAGTTTAGTTGATAAGAATTGGCTGTAGCATGTATTTGGGTAAGATCTGGAATATTCAATAACCTGGGAGGCCTGGGAAACAAGCAGGGAGAACTGGAAGTCCTGGCACAGTCAAGGAATTATGACGTCATTGGAATAACAGAGACTTGGTGGGATAACTCACATGACTGGAGTACTGTCATGGATGGATATAAACTGTTCAGGAAGGACAGGCAGGGCAGAAAAGGTGGGGCAGTTGCACTGTATGTAAGAGAGCAGTATGACTGCTCAGAGTTCCAGTATGAAACTGCAGAAAAACCTGAGTGTCTCTGGATTAAGTTGAGAAGTGTGAGCAACAAGGGTGATGTCGTGGTGGGAATCCACTATAGACCACCGGACCAGGGGGATGAGGTGGACGAGGCTTTCTTCCGGCAACTCACAGAAGTTACTAGATCGCATGGTTCTCATGGGAGACTTCAATCACCCTGATATCTGCTGGGAGAGCAATACAGCGGTGCACAGACAATCCAAGAAGTTTTTGGAAAGGATAGGGGACAATTTCCTGGTGCAAGTGCTGGAGGAACCAACTAGGGGCAGAGCTCTTCTTGACCTGCTGCTCACAAACCGGGAAGAATTAGTAGGGGAAGCTAAAGTGGATGGGAACCTGGGAGGCAGTGATCATGAGATGGTTGAGTTCAGGTTCCTGACACAGGGAAGAAAGGAGAGCAGCAGAATACGGACCCTGGACTTCAGAAAAGCAGACTTTGACTCCCTCCGGGAACTGATGGGCAAGATCCCCTGGGAGAATAACATGAGGGGGAAAGGAGTCCAGGAGAGCTGGCTGTATTTTAAAGAATCTTTGTTGAGGTTACAGGGACAAACCATCCCAATGTGTAGAAAGAATAGTAAATATGGCAGGCGACCAGCTTGCCTTAACAGTGAAATCCTTGCTGATCTTGAACACAAAAAAGAAGCTTACAAGAAATGGAAGATTGGACAAATGACCAGGAATGAGTATAAAAATATTGCTCGGGGATGCAGGAGTGAAATCAGGAAGGCCAAATCACACCTGGAGTTGCAGCGAGCAAGAGACATTAAGAGAAACAAGAAGGGTTTCTTCAGGTATGTTAGCAACAAGAATAAAGTCAAGGAAAGTGTGGGCCCCTTACTGAATGAGAGAGGCAACCTAGTGACAGAGGATGTGGAAAAAGCTAATGTACTCAGTGCTTTTTTTTGCCTCTGTCTTCACGAACAAGGTCAGCTCCCAGACTACTGCACTGGGCAGCACAGCATGGGGAGGAGGTGACCAGCCCTCTGTGGAGAAAGAAGTGGTTCGGGACTATTTAGAAAAGCTGGACGAGCACAAGTCCATGGGGCCGGATGCGCTGCATCCGAGAGTGCTAAAAGAGTTGGCAGATGTGATTGCGGAGCCATTGGCCATTATCTTTGAAAACTCATGGCGATCCGGGGAAGTCCCGGTCGACTGGAAAAAGGCTAATGTAGTGCCCATCTTTAAAAAAGGGAAGAAGGAGGATTCTGGGAACTACAGGCCAGTCAGCCTCACCTCAGTCCCTGGAAAAATCATGGAGCAGATTCCTCAAGGAATCAATTCTGAAGCACTTAGAGGAGAGGAAAGTGATCAGGAACAGTCAGCATGGATTCACCAAGGGCAAGTCATGCCTGACTAATCTAATTGCCTTCTATGACGAGATAACTGGCTCTGTGGATGAGGGGAAAGCGGTGGACGTGTTGTTCCTTGACTTTAGCAAAGCTTTTGACACGGTCTCCCACAGTATTCTTGCCAGCAAGTTAAAGAAGTATGGGCTGGATGAATGGACTATAAGGTGGATAGAAAGCTGGCTAGATTGTCGGGCTCAACGGGTAGTGATCAATGGCTCCATGTCTAGTTGGCAGCTGGTATCAAGTGGAGTGCCCCAAGGGTTGGTCCTCAGGCCGGTTTTGTTCAATATCTTCATAAATGATCTGGAGGATGGTGTGGATTGCACCCTCAGCAAGTTTGCAGATGACACTAAACTGGGAGAAGAGGTAGATACGCTGGAGGGTAGGGATAGGATACAGAGGGACCTAGACAAATTGGAGGATTGGGCCAAAAGAAATCTGATGAGGTTCAATAAGGACAAGTGCAGAGTCCTGCACTTAGGACGGAAGAATCCCATGCACCGCTACAGACTAGGGACCGAATGGCTCGGCAGCAGTTCTGCAGAGAAGGACCTAGGGGTTACAGTGGACAAGAAGCTGGATATGAGTCAACAGTGTGCCCTTGTTGCCAAGAAGGCCAATGGCATTTTGGGATGTATACGTAGAGGCATTGCTAGCAGATCGAGGGACGTGATCATTCCCCTCTATTCGACATTGGTGAGGCCTCATTTGGAGTACTGTGTCCAGTTTTGGGCCCCACACTACAAGAAGGATGTGGAAAAATTGGAAAGCGTCCAGTGGAGGGCAACAAAAATGATTAGGGGACTGGAACACATGACTCATGAGGAGAGGCTGCGGGAACTGGGATTGTTTAGTCTGCGGAAGAGAAGAATGAGGGGGGATTTGATAGCTGCTTTCAACTACCTGAAAGGGGGTTCCAAAGAGGATGGATCTAGACTGTTCTCAGTGGTAGCAGATGACAGAACAAGGAGTAATGGTCTCAAGTTGCAGTGGGAGAGGTTTAAGTTGGATATTAGGAAAAACTTTTTCACTAGGAGGGTGGTGAAACACTGGAATGCGTTACCTAGGGAGATGATGGAATCTCCTTCCTTAGGTATTTTTAAGATCAGGCTTGACAAAGCCCTGGCTGGGATGATTTAGTTGGGGATCGGTCCTGCTTTGAGCAGGGGGTTGGACTAGATGACCTCCTGAGGTCCCTTCCAACCCTGATATTCTATGATTCTAGGTAACATGTCCGATTCTTTGGGATTGGTAGAACCTTTTCTTTTATATGATGAAATAAGATTTACAGAAATTTTCATATTTGACGTGGGTACCTGGATGGAGGCCTGAGGCTGGATCACTTTAAGGGAAGTGTGTTGTTTGGACTTGTGAGTAACCAGTAAGGTAATAAAGAAGCTGTTTTAGCTGGCTTGGTAAATCTAAGTATTGGAATATCCACCAGCTTTATGGGGATTGTCTGCCCCATTCTTTCTTTGCAGGTCACCCTAATTGAGTGACCACAGCTGGCTCCCCACTAGGACCCCGGTCACAGTGGCGTAGTCGTGCTTGGATACGCATTACCACAGGTTAATTGGGTTTTTGGATCAGAACCACACGCTTGTCAAAAATTAATTTTGATATTAGAGAGTTTAAGGGTTAAAAATCAGTAACAGTGTGTGACGAAATGGGACTGTTCTTAATGTTTCCTCTGAATATTGTGGGGGTGCCTCAGTTTCCCCTATGCAGTTCTTAAGTATCTAGGTGGTGGGGTAAGGGTGTATGATCATTGCAGATCCCTAGAAGGCAGGGGTGTGCAGGGGTCTGGACACAGAGAAAGGCAGACACCCTGTTTCCTGGCAAATGATGGCCTGGGCCCTTCCCCCCGCCAGGTGAGAGCTAAAGGGTTGGAGAACAAAGGAATCAGGTGACCTCCTGGCCCGGGAAAGGGGAAAGCCCAGAGGAGGAGGGGCTGGAGGGAGTTTCAGTTTGGGGCTGGCTGGGACATGGAGTGAAGTGCAGATGTGGTTGTCTGGCTCACTGCCCCCCAAAATGGACCCAGCTGAGGGGTCCTGTTCTCTGTACCTGCAAGCTCTGTGTTAAACCGTGTTCCTGTCATCTAATAAGTCTGTTTTACTGGCTGGCTGAGAGTCACGTCTGACTGCAAAGTTGGGGTGCAGGACCCTCTGGCTTCCCCAAGACCCCGCCTGGGTGGACTCGCTGTGGGAAGCGCAGGGAGGGGCAGAGGATGCTGAATGCTCCAAGGTCAGACCCAGGAAGGTGGAAGCTGTGTGAGCTGTGTTCCCGCAGACAGGCTGCTCACAGAAAGGAGACTTCCCCAGAGTCCTGACTGGCTTCATGGGGAGCAGTTCCAGAGCATCGCCCAGGGACTCTGTGACACAGTGAGTGACCCCTGATCAAGATCCTGACAGAAAAAGTCTGGAAGAATTGTGCTGACAGCAAGGGTTGTCTTTTAAGAAAAAGGCCCCAGAGCAGGAACTGAAAAAATCTGTTAATTGCCAGTGATAAGGAAGCAGACCCAGCGAAAATGCTTGCCATGAGAAACCAGCAGCTAGAACTTGAACAAAAGCAAAAAATTGCTGATACGGAAGGAGAAGCTGCTGAAAGAGAACGCCGGTGTTTTGAACATGAACAAAGAATGGCCTGTATATGATTGTAGGAACTAGACGCTGAGGCAAAAGTGGACAGACTTAAGCTCCAACTCAAGAGAATAAAGGAGCAACAGGAAATGTTGCATCCTGAAAAGCCAGCTCCTCTCAGCAACAAAGATGGGGATTGAATCTATCCAGTTTGTGATGATGTTGGTATGTAGTTTGACTCTGAGCAGTTGTCTGTGTGTAACCAAATATCCCCCAACACTGCCACCTCTTATGGAAATGCTTTTACTGTGAGCGCAGGTGAAGGTAACCCCATAACTTGTGCAGAGAATGTAAAAGTCAATGGTAAAAGCTGTACAGGGCAAATTACAGCTTCTAACATCACTCTTGTTAAAGCAGATCTTGTCAAAAACGAAGATTATTTACCAAATCAGAGTGTGAATATTGTAATCCACTATGAGTTTACTCAAAAAGAAAAGGAGGACTTGTGGCACCTTAGAGACTAACAAATGTATTTGCCACAAGTCCTCCTTTTCTTTTTGTGGATACAGACTAACACAGCTGCTACTCTGAAACTTGTCATTATGAGTTCACTGTAAGTGTGCCTTTAGCCAGAATCCATCTTGAATGCAATGGTGTTAAACATGAAGTTATAGCTGGTGTAAGGAAGTTATTGCCTAAGGATCTTTTGATTGGGGATGATATTAAAGCTTTGTTCCGTCAGGTTGACATAAATCAGTCACAGGAAAGAAATAATCTTGAACTTGTGTCTGCTAGGGGCAAGGATTTACCTATGGAGGGTTTCTCCGAATTCTTGTCTGAGAAAGATGGCCGTTTATCTGTGCAAAAAGCCAGTGCATATGTGGAAGAAATTGCTGAGTGTCTGTCTGGTATCTCAGAAGTGAATCTGGCATTGGCTAGGGCTCAGGGAAATTAGGCCTGAATAGAGACTGGGAGTGGCTTGGTTACGACAAAAAGTAATTTTCCCTCTGATACTCACCCCGTCTTGTCAGCTGTTGAGAATGGGCCACATCCACCCTAACTGAATTGGCCTCCTTAGCACTGACCCCCCACTCGGTAGGGCAATTCCCATCTTTTCCTGTGCTGTGTATTTATACCTGCTCCTGTGTTTTCCTCTCCATGCATCTGATGAAGTGGGTTCTAGCCCACGAAAGCTCCTGCCCAAATAAATGTGGTAGTCTCTGAGGTGCCACAAGGACTCCTCGTTGTTTTGCCGATACAGACTAACCCGGCAGCCCCTCTGTAATCAGTGCAGTGAGACACTATTTGTGGAAAGCATCAGTTTATCTGTTGAAGGAAAAACTGTTTCCGGTTGTTTGTCTGTTGCAAATAGCAATGTGCCCAATGAAGGAGGCTTTTGTCTGTGGAGCAGACAGAAAGGGCTTCTAAGTTTACGCTACTGAAGAATTGGTCAGTTGGCCCAGAGTTGGTTCTGGATACAACTAAGGCCCAGGAGGGGCAGGTTCCTAAGTGTGTGTGCCAGGGAGAATGACGTTGTGACCACACGTGACTCCAGAGGCTGCTCCTGGCATGTTTTCCCTGGCCCCATGAGGCAGACTCTGGCGTGCGTGACCTCATCCCTGCTCTGATCCAGAACGCCTCTCCCAATATTATTCTTGGAAGGCCACCCCCGGCCAGCTGCCTGGCCCATCCCCTGGCTTCCAAGGACCCACCCAGCCCAGGACAGCAGGGCTGCCCCTGCTCTCTGCTCAGCTGCCAAGGCCAAGCACCGGCAGCAGGGAGTCCTGTGCTGAGCCCAGCCACAGGCACCAGGACCTGGTTCTCAGATCAGCAAAGGAGCTCCAGGGGTCCAGGCTGGGCACCCAGAGCTTAGCTGCCACTCTTGGTATTTCAGGTTTCAGAGTAACAGCCGTGTTAGTCGGTATTCGCAAAAAGAAAAGGAGGACTTGTGGCACCTTAGAGACTAACCAATTTATTTGAGCATGAGCTTTCGTGAGCTACAGCTCACTTCATCGGATGCATACTGTGGAAACTGCAGAAGACATTATATACACAGAGACCATGAAACAATACCTCCTCCCACCCCGCTCTCCTGCTGGTAATAGCCCATCCAAAAGTGACCACTCTCCTTACAATGTGTATGATAATCAAGTTGGGCCATTTCCAAAACAAATCCAGGTTTTCTCAACCCCCCCCCCCCCCCCCCACACACACACACAAACCCACGCTCCTGCTGGTAATAGCTTATCTAAAGTGACCACTCTCCTTACAATGTGTATGATAATCAAGGTGGGCCATTTCCAGCATAAATCCAGGGTTTAATAAGAACGTCTGGGGGGGGGGGGTAGGAAAAAACAAGGGGAAATAGGTTACCTCTTGATATTGTGGCTACAAACTTTCAACGCCAATGCACACCCCCTCCCTAGCTCTGCCCAATGGTTGTGCAGTACCCCTCGCCCTGCCACTGCGTGTGCCTGTCCCCCAACTCCTTGGCATCATCCTGTCCCTGCATGTGTCTGGGCCTCCCCCAGCACCACGTATCCTTACTCCAACTTGTATCTGGAGTGGCCCTGTGCTGCTACAGGGTTCACCTCCCTGGCCATCTGTCGCCCTGTGGGACTGCTTCTGGCTGAGCCCAGGTCCCACCTGCTTCCCCATGATGCCTTCTCCTCTGAGGACCAGCCATGCTCCCAAGCTGCCCTCTGCCACCCTGCGCTTCCTCCCCATGGCAGTCCGTGCTTGGGGCAAAGCCTGCAGGTACCTGGCTTAGCTGTCACTTCAGGAGGGCTGCAGGCCTGAAGCCCCTTGGAGGGGGGAGGGAGGGACTTTATCCCTGTCTCCAGCCAGGTGGGGAGGGAAGAGCATAAGCTATGTGCCCCTCTCAGGCGATGCCCAGCTCCTAGCACTGGGTCCCTGCCCCCACACATGGGATGCCAAGGGCCATGTACCTAAGGAGGGATGTGCAGCAAAGGTGTGTAGTGGGAAGGCACAACGGCGTGTGTGTGTGGGCGCTGCCCCCAGAGTAGAGGTTCCTGCGCTCCCAGCAGGGGCTGTGGGGCTGGAGTCCTGCCGCTACTCCAGAGACCAACTGGCCCAGTTCAGGCAGTTTCCAGGGTTCCCATGGAGGAAAGGGAGAGTCCCAGCTCAGCCAGCCAGGCCCAAGGGTCCCCTCACTGGGACTCTGAGTGTGGGTGAAGTAGAGAAAGGAGCCGAAGCCAAGACCCAGCTAGAAATCCAGCCCTTTCAGCATTTAATGTGGTTACAGAGCAGTGCAGAGAGCCGGGGGGAGCAGCACGCTGGTCCGGGCCCTGCTCTATGTAGTACCAACAGAAGTGAAAAGCCTGACCAGCAGAACTAAACCAAGGGAGGAGGGACTAAGCCCAAGCCCATTGCAACCAGTGCTGCCAGCTGGAAAGCAGCTCCCCAGCTGAGGGGGAGCAGCTAGGGTGGTGATCGTCAGCCACTGGGGAGCGCGGGGCCAGGGTGAGGGCTATTCCGCACTGTGCCCTGAGTGGGGGGAGCTGCTGGGGTCTCGTGGCCTGCTGGACTCCAGTGCAGAGCACCGCTGTCAGCACCCACCCCTGGCGTGCATCCCGAGAGCCTGCACAGAGACATGCCCTGGCAGGACCCTGTGCCGCTGGTGGCCTGGCCACGGTGTGAGGGTGGGTGGGGTGGAGAGCAGAGCGGGAAGGGGAAGCTGCAGCAGGTCAATCTACCAGCTTCTCATTGAAGGAGGGTTTATTGGGAGCCGTGTAACTCTGCACGCACGGGGATACACGCTGCTCCCAGGCTCCACTCTCAGCCAGCAAGGCAGGTCCCTAGAGCACCTGCTGCTGCTAGATGGCATCTCTGCACCCTATAAATCCTAGGGTCCCTGTGAATGAAGCAGAGGCCTCCAGGGAGCTGCCATTTCCCTGTCCCTTCCCAGCAGGGAGCCCTGCGCCTCCTTGGTGGTCCTGGGCAAGGACACAAGAAGCACTGCTCAACCCTGCCATGAGGCCATGTCGGCACCCACGTAACTGTACCAGAATGGGGCACCATTAAACTGCTGTAAAAGCGTGTGCCAGGACTTGGATTTGTTAGCCACTAGGCAAATGTGTCCAAAGCGCACACCTGTGGGAGGCTCCTCACCCCAGCACTGGCTTCTGCGGAAGCTGTGCTGAGACCCCCCGCCCATCCCAATGAATACCAGCCCGTGCCATCTGCCTGTTTCCCTCGCTGGAATAGCTCTTCCTATCACAAATCACGCCAGCAGGGAGGCTGGGGAATCCCGGCCCATACATCTCATCCCGGTTACCTGAGCATGGCATGTGGGGGGGAAGGGGCACTTCCATATTTATACAGCCACTGACGGCATTAGAGCACCTGACCCTGGAGAGGGTTGTGCCCCAGCTGAGGAAGGGGAGCAGGGAGCAGGCACAGGCATGACAGGGCTGGGTGGTCTGCGACGGGGTCTGCTACCAGGAAGAGGAGAGAAGCAGGAGAGTGGGTTATGGCAGGAGAGGTGAGCTCCGAGGTCAGCCTTGGGGGAGGACTAGCCGGACAGCCCAGGCCTGGGGTCAGGGCTCCCCGCTATGCTTGATCAGGTAGCCACTGAAGGTGACGTAGGTGTCGTACTCATCGCTGAAGACGGCGTTCTCCCGCTCGCCTTTGAAGAGCCGCACCCAGACCTCGTCCTGCTCCTGCAGCTCCAGCATGACGCTCTGGCTCTGCATGATGCTCCGGTCGCTCATCTGGGCATAGAGGATCACGACCTCCGCCCCGTTCTTCACGATGTGCAGGTAGGTCTCCTTCTGGTTCCAGGTGTGCACATTGAGCGCAAAGTAGTAGATGCCGGGCACGTAGCAGTAGAACCTGCCTGTGAACATGTTGAAGTGGCCGTAGAGGTTGACAAACTCGGTGTCGAAGATCAGCGTCTGGTAGTAGTCGTTGCTGTGCAGGGGCTTCTTGCGGCCCACGGAGAACGCAGCGTAGTGACTTTTGCATGGCTCCCCCACGGCCCCGATGCTCCCCTTCTGTCCCTTGGGCCCCATGTGGCCCCTGCTGCCTGCCGATCCGGCCTTGCCAAACTTCCCCTGCAGGCCTCGCTCGCCCCTGTCCCCCTTCTCACCTGGGCAAGGCAAGATGGACATTGTTTGCACTGGAGAGCCCAGCACCATCCTTGCCCACTCAGACCAGCCAGCCGGGGCTGGATGAAGCAGACAGCCATAGTGCCAGCCCCCGGGCGTGAGCCGGGCCCAGCAAAATGGGCTCCCAAGCAGAGCCGAGTGCCTTCTCAGCCTCACTGCAGCACCCCACGCGTTATAGCTCTCTCCCTGGAGGCCGCCCGCCCCCCAGGGCTTTGCTTGGACTGCGTTGCCACCCCCAAGACTCCCTGCCCTGCCAGCCCCACTCTGCAGGGACTCCAGCTTTCTCAGCCACCGAGCTTCCCCCTGGGCATTCCTGCAGCTCCACGCACAGGCTGCCCTGCAGGCCCAGCGCATCCTTGCAGCCGTGCCAGGCGCCCAGTGGTTTTAACGCCCAGTGTCTTTGCTCAGATTCTGGGCTGATTCCCACCTGTACCCTCCAGGCTGTAGGAGAGTCCCCTTCCCTGCAGCTCTGGGGCTGAGGCTGAGTCCAGTTCTGCCCATGGATGATACCGAGAGGGCCCAGGCCAGAACAAAATGCTCCCTGTGCTCCCAAGTCCCCTGACCATGCCCAGACCCATGTCCTCCGCTACCCCGGTGCTCCCTGGTCGATGCCTGCACCCCCAGCTTTGCTCTGTGCAGTGACTTGGATTGGGAGTTCTAGCCTCTGGCCCCTGGCTTTAGCACAAGGAGCGTTTCCAAATCTGGCCCTTTGTGGGGGGGCGGTGCTAAAGAAACCGAACCATGAGGTTTGTCCAAGAGCAGCAGCCCCAGTGACCAAAGTGGTGGCCCAGGGAGACAAGTGACGGCAGCAGCTGGAGCCCAGCCCTACATGTGGTCCTGGGAAGACGCTCCAGATGTGCAATGCTGCTCAGTGCCCTGGTAACATGGAGGCCAGGTGGTGTTTCAGGTTTCAGGCCCTCCCTAAAAGCCAATTTCCCCCTGCCCAGCACTCAGGGGTGCCAGGGGCCCCAGGATGAGCTGAGAGCACCTGACACCCACTCTGCATCGCAGGGCAGCACTGGCCGCCTTGTGGACGAGGTTATGAGGGGAGGTGGAGACGCAGAGCTCTGTTCTGCCCCAGCCTCTGGCCTCACACTGCCCTCCAGTCCAGACACTGCTATGGGGAGCAGGATTTCGCCTGTCCTCGTGGATCCAGGATTCTGTCCCAGCCCCCCCTGCGCGGTCCAGCCAGTGAAGTGGCTGGGTCCTCTTACCTTTCAGGATGGTGATGTTGATGTGGGGCAGGGCAGAGGAGTGCGTGGGGGGGTCGCAGCAGCGCACACACTGGGAGGGGGGAGGCTGCTCGTCCGGGTTGCGATGATATTTCTCGGGGTCCCGTTCGGCCCTGGGAGGTACCAATCAGAGAGCAGCTCTCAGGGCGGGAGCTGGGAAGCAGGCTCAGCGACTCTGGGACGAGGGCGCTGCCCCGGGATGCACTGTGGAGGCGAGGGGAGCTGCTGCCCTCGGGATCTGCTGTGTGTGGAGGAAGCCAGCCACCCCAGGGTCCTGCCCAAGCCCACTCCCCTGAGCAGTGGAGAGGTGAGCTGCTGCCCTCCCGCCATGCGCCCCAGCTGGGGAGTACCCCACCGCCTATTGCCCCACCTGGGGCAGGGCCTGCTCCAGCTCAGGCCATGTGCTGGCTGTTCTGTGAGCCAAAAGAGCCCAGTGGAAGCCCCGTCAGAGTTGGCGCCCCTGCCCCCTAACCTGGCAGCGTGGCGGTGAGACGGTGCCCGCGTTGCCTCTCCCTGCTCCTCCTCGGGGCGGCTGGGCTGGCTCAGCATGGAGTCGGGCAGCAGCAGGCAGGCCAGCAGCAGGCAGCTCAGTGTCCAGGGCCCCTCCATCCTACTGGGGGAAAGGCCAGCGGGGAGGTCAGCCCCTGCCAGCCGCAGCTGCCAGGCGCTCTGGACAGGCCCCAGAACAGTGGTGGGTTTGTCCCGGAGCCTTCCTGGGTGGGGGAGATGGAAACGCAGTGCACCCCCCTCTGGGCTGGGTGTGGGGAGAGGCAGCCTGCAGAGCTGTGGGGAAGGGCATGGGGGTCTGGACTGCCTTGGCCTCACCTAGGGTTGCCAATTTTGGTTGGACGTATTCCTGGAGAGTTAATCACATGACATAATCTTTAATTAAAGATTCATCTTTAATTCCTGGAGACTCCAGGTCAATCCTGAGGGTTGGCAACCCCACCCTTGCAGCACCAAGGAGCTGCTGAGAACTGGGTCACAAGGTCTGTGGGTGCCCTGGGTAGGCCCAGCTTGGAGAGGCTACAGGGCCCTTCCTGGCCCCCTGCCCTGAGGGCCTAAGGGGTGCCCTAGGCTGGGGTGGGCACGTTGCCAGGGCCCGCAAGCCTGGTACATGCCCTGGCAGTGCAGGCACGGCAGGCAGGGTTGGTGTAATTGCTGGTCTCCTGGCTGCAGCTTGTCCTTCCTGCAGTGGGTTTGGACTGGGCTAGAGTCCCATGGGGGGGTGCAGCCTCCCTTCACCCCACCCCATCACTGCACCAGGAGCAGTGAGCAGGCTCTGCTGAGCCACAGCTGGGAGCATCCTGGCCTCTCCTTCCCCGTGAGGAAACCGTTGCCAGGTGCACATGCCCCACCAGGCCCGGGCCCAGGCCCAGGCCCAGCCCCCGGGTCAAGTGCAGGAGTGTGTGGGGCCCCGGGCTGGGCTGCAGGATTGCTGCTGGTTGCAGGGGCTGTTTATGGGAATGCTGCCACCGGGCTCCAAGAACTGGAGCTGAAGCCACGATGTGGGGAAGAAGCTGCTGTTCTTTGTCCTTGAGGCACCTCCCAGTTGCAATGGGGAGCATGAGCCTGGCCCAGGAGGGGCTGACAGCTGGCGTAGGGTGGGGCAGTAAGGGATTGGCAGCGTGTCCACCTGGAGGGAGAGGCGCCAGGAGCATGTCACCTGGGGGCAAGTCAGACCCTGAGCGGGGAAGCAGCCTGGCAGTAAGCTGCACCAGGCAGGGGAGATGATGGAAGCTCCATCGCGGGGACTGGGCATTAGGGAAGCATTGCACCAGGGCACCGGGCAAGGGGTCTGGTCGGCCGCTCCCACCTCTGGCTCCTCAGAGCTTCTAGCAGGTCAGAGCCAGGCACCACATCCTGAGCTGCTGCCCACTGCATAGGGGGCAGGCAGGAAGAGAGACCCTGCCGGCCCCACCCAGCAGCCCTAGCTCCTGCTTCTCCAATGAATTAAAATCCACATCACCCTTTCAGGAGCAGCTCTAGGCTCTGTCTCCCCTTCCCCAGTGCTGGCCTGGGTCTCTGCAAGCCCAGGACGTGGTCACTGTGCTGGCCTTGCACAAAACACTTCTGGCCACAGCAGGCTGCTCCAGCTGTTCCTTCCCTCGAGCCAGCCCTTCCCCACAGGTGCCAGAGGCCTGGCCACAAACCTCCCTCCCCCCTCAAACAGCCTCAACCCCACTCGCCCCCAGCCCCAAAGGAGCTGCACTAGGAGGACTAGTGACAGTGAGTCATCGGGCCCAGCACCCCGAGCCAAATGCCACTCGCTGACCCGGGCGGGCCTGCTACAGCTTCACACAAGTGCCTGGAGTCTTGGGCTGGGCGGGGGCTGCTCCGGCAGAGCTAAGCATAAGGCTCCCTGGGACGGCGCTGCTCGCCTGCCTGCAAGCCGAGGGGAAATCCGGAGCAGGGAGGGCAGATGCTGTGCCAGCTTGTCCCCACAGGGCCTTCGCACTCAGTGCTGGGCAGGGAGTTACCTGGGTTGGGAGAAGGTGAGGCACGGCTCGCACGCTAACTGGTCTAACGCTGAGTCAAGCCTTCCTCAGGCTGCTGCCATTGGCGTCGTGAGTGATGACTGCCGAACCCCTGGCCACGGCGCTCAAGCTTCGCCTGCTGACTGGAAAAATAATAAGTGGATAATGGCATCTCTGGGGATGACTGTGAAGATCTGTAGCCTGCAGAGGCAACCGAACAACTGGGCAGGGGTGGTGGGTCACTAGCAGGTGTCTGCAGGGCGCCATGGGCTCAGCACGCTTCCCCCAGTGACCCCCTCCGGTAAGGCCAGGCCTTCCCTGCGTAACGAGCCCCTTGCCTGACTGCCCCAGGGACGCACGAGCACCAGAGCCCTCCTCAGACCCGGGTCCCACCAGCCGCCTGCCTGAGCAGCTCCAAGGGCCCAGGAGAGGGCAGAGCTGGGGGTGGGGGGCGCGTCTCTCATTGGGGCGCGTCCCTCCTCCCATGCCCCTCCCCTGGACAGTGGCCATGTGGGCAGCAGCACCATGGTGCCGCAGGGCGGGCTGGGCGCTCAGGAGCAGCATCTCCCCAGCTCAGCCCCCTTGTTCTCCTCCCAGCCCCCCAGTACTGGGCTTGGAGAGGAGGCTTTTTGCTAGCACCTGCCTCTCTGCTGCCACCAAGCCCTGCCGAGGCACACAGGACTGCTTGTCCCCTTCCAGCCCCAGAGGACAGGCCCCAGCAAGGAATTCCCTGCAAGGGAAGAAACCCCCCGAATGGGAAAGGGGAAAAGGGAGGGCCAAGGGGGAGTTCAGTGGGAGAGTGCCTGGAGTGGGAGTCTGGAGTGTCTGGAGTGGAGTGTCTGGCATTAATGGATGGGGAAAGGGGCTCTCCCTCTCTGAGGGGTATGCACCTTTGCCTGCGGATGCGCCCTGTCCCCTAGCTGAGGGGCACTTCAGCCCTCCCCACAGAGTGGGGTGTCCCCCTACGCAAGCAGCACCCACAAGCAGCCCAGATCTGTGCACTCAGCTATCCCCCCACCCCCCTATCTGGCACCCCGTGTCATCGCTTACGCCTGGCAGCGTGGGCGAGAAGGGGCACATTGCACTGTCAGGGCCAGGCCCTCTCCCCACAGAACACAAAAGGGGCAGCAGCAAAGGGGCCAGCCTCCACCCTGGGATCAGAAGCCAGTGGCTCAGCTGGCTGCCAGCATTCAGCAGGAGCCTGCCCAGGGTCTCTTTTCAGAAAGAGGTTTAAGGAAACAAAGCCTGTTTTTCCAGAGACATTGAAGTCTTCTGGCAACCAGGAGCCCAGCTGCGAGCCAGCAGCCGAAGGAGAGCGGCTCTTGGCAGCTTGGGACCGTGTGCTCAGCATGGGGCCAAGGATAATATTTGCATTCACCCATGGCACCACGCTCCATGCTGGGCAGATGCTCTCCCTTGTGCTTATCCTGCTCGGCCCCTTTTGGGTCGCGGCAGAGTCCAGCCGACGCCAGGGAGAGGGGCAGAGCCCTTGGCATCTCCTGGCCTGCAGCAGCTCGGCTGGCACACAGGGACCCCTGGGCCCTCTGGAGTGGGTGACGAGGGGCATGGACAGGGCCCTCTGCAGACACGCAGGCGCAGATGGGGGTAGCAGGATCCAAGGCTTTTCAGGGGGACGTGCCGGAGATGCCAGCCGCTGGCGTGGAGACCACGGCCGCAGCTACAGGCCTCGTGCTGGACAGCCCGGGGACGGGGGGGAAGAGGTGGCATAGGCACTGCCTAGGCATTGCTAGCTAAAGCTGCTCCAGCCCAGGGTGCTGCAGCACCTTTCCCCCCACGGCCCAATCCAGAGAGGTGCTGAGAGCCCCCAGCTCCCCTTGGCCTGGTGCCTCTGGAAACCAGGCCCTGCCGGGACAGGTAAAGGCAGAGGCATTGGGGTCAGGTGGTTACGGCAGAATTTGCTTTTGCTTTTAAAGCCAGGCTCAGAATAGGGACACTTGGATGCACGGGACACATGGGCCGCATGAGCACTCAGACACATCAGGGCATCTGCAAATTCCTCAGCTCTCTCGTTTGTGGAGGGAGCTCAAGGGCAGAATATTTGGTTTCTGAGTCATGTTAATTACAGCCGAGAGCAGCCCAGAGGGAAAGGGGAACAGAGGTGGGGAGGGGAGGGCTGGGGATGGCGCGAGAGTCACTGAAGGGAAATCCCAGCTCACGTGTACTCTTGGCAAAGGTTCCATCCCCTCACTCATTCCCCCAGGTGCCTGCCCCACCTTCTAAAGGAGGGTGTGGGGGAGGCTGGGTGCCCCCGGCTCCAGCACAGCAGGGACACAGTGCCCTCTCCGGCGCTCTCAGCTGCTGAGCAAGGGCAGAGGGCACAGACTGAGACGCTCAGGGAGGCCCCATGACCTGAGCTCAGCCAGGCACCAACCCCCCTTGCCCTGCCTAGGAGCCTTCCCGGTGCAGCTTAGCCACTGCAGAGAGTGACCTGAGTGCACACACTCCGTGAGCAACGCCTCTGCCCTCCCATCACCCTCGCAGGATGCACAGGGGGGTTGGAGCTGGGGTGCCTCGTGCTCTCTTCCCTGCTCCCCAGCCTCTCCCCACCTTGACTGTCCATCACCCCCGCTGACCTGCCCCCTCCTTCCCCTCTCTCAGGAATAGAGACACAGAGCAAATCAGCTGGAGAATGTCAGGGAGAGAGAGAATTCCAGAGGAGCCCCCTGGGAAGCAGTGATGCCCTGACAGGCCTGGTTGCCTTAACCCTATGCTGCCCTTTAGCTGTGTGCTTGGGAGCATGTGCCAGTGTACTCGTGCATGCATGAGAGTTTTTGTGTAATTGTGCATGCACGTGGGTGAGTGTGCAAGGGTGCCTGAGTGTGTGCAGAGACGCACACGCTGTGACTGTAGAAGTCTGTCTCTTTCTCTGCTGTATAATAAGCCAGGGCAAAGAGGCTTCCAGTTAAGTTAGGCGTTTCCTGGGGGTCTGTTCAGCTGGGCTGACAATCCTTAACCAGGAAATTCCCACTGAGACAAAGCTGTTCGTTTCCCAGGCCACCCTGGGGCAGGAAAAGGAGGCAAGCACGTGTACACACCCCTCGCATGTTGTGCACAGAGCTGGCAGAGCTCACACTCACCACCTTGCACAGCTACACACACACACACACGCTTACACTCTTACTACCGGGACTTTGTTTTTTCCTGCCCAGGCTGGAAACTCTCCAGGAGGAGCCTGGGATATGTAAATTTACTTCCTGATAAAGCATCAAGCCTGTAAGTCAAAACATCCTGACATAAATTCTAGGCAGCATTAAGGACCGGGCTGAAACGAGCACAGATCCCAGTGAGTGAGAGGAGGAAAGGCCCAGGCAAGACCTGATAGGCATGGGGAAGGGGAGCTGGAGAAGGGCAGCTGGACTGTGTGCCCACCCTGCTTCCCCTGTCCTTGGGTGGGGGGAGACATCAGGTTTCTAGGGTGCAAGGACATGATGCAGACACAGGCCTTCCCTGGCCTCTTGTGACACAGCCAGGCAACGAGATCCTCTTACCCAGCAAACACTGGAGAGAAACACTGCAATGGGCATGGGATCAAGCAAGCGAATCACTCCCCCGCCCCCCCAGACATGCCAGAGTGTGCCCGGGAAGTGGCACTGCCTGTCCTTAAGGGACCTTGCCCCAGGTGTCTGGTGTAAGGACTGAGTAGGGCCGGGACACCTTGGTTGTTGACGCCAGCCCTGCCCGGGGAAGGGTGCAGGCCGGGCACCGCCAGCGACTGCTGTGGGAGCGCAGGGCTGAGCAGAGCTGCTCCGAGCCGTGCTAGGGAACGCAGAGGTGTGTGCTTAGCGCTCCTGGCCCTGCCTCTGTCAGCCCAGACGGAGCGGCACGGGACAGCAGGAGATCTGAACAAGCATTGCCAAACTCTGAACAGCCATTTCCCAGCCTGGGCTCCAGGGCCCCAGACCTCAGCCCTCCGGAGCGGGCCGCTCCCCTGGAAGAGCGGGCTTTGGCCCAAGCTGAGGGCTGCGTGTGTGCCCTGCTGCTGGCGAGCTCATGCAGTGGGGAAGCCGTGTACCTTGATCCCAGGTGAGCTCCAGCTGAGGCCCCGGGAGCTGCCTTTGTTTGGCTATTTGAACAGGGGCAGCCCCTGGCATCTGGCAAGCTGCTAACCATCCCTGATGCCCACAGCACAAACACCCAGAGCCTTGCCAGCCCACCCACCCGTCCTCACACGTACTTGTGGCAGGTTTGACGCCTCAGTGGCTGGAGCCCAAGGTGCTGGCTGTGCTGGAATCGTTTCTCTCGCCCTCTCTCGGTGCGTTTCGTCTCCCTAGAGCGTCCCCTTTGAGCTCCCACTTCCACCCCACACTGGGGTGCAGGGAGGAGGGAAGTGGGGGGCCTGGCCCAAGGCAGCTCTTCTCTCTGCCCCTCTATCGCAGCCTCTGCGCCTCCGACGGCCCGAGCGGAAACGCACTCTCTCCAGCGTAAAGGAGGAGAGGGAAGAAAAGGGACAAACCCGGCAAAGCAGCCCTCCCCCTGCCAGATGTGAGCTGCGGCAGAGAGCAGGGCCTGTGTTAACCATGTGTGCGCCCAGCCCCTGCCAGGCCCAGCACTGCCGCCCGCTCTGCCCAGGACAACGATGGTAGGTTTAATGGGCCAGGACATAACTCCAGATGTCTGAGGCTGGAGCCAAGGGGGAAGGACCCCAGCAGGCACCATCCTCCAAGTGGTTCAGCTCAGCAGAATGACAAGTCCAAATCCCCTGCAATGTCACAAGGCTCTTGGCCAAGCCCCCAGGCGTGTCCAAAACCGGAATGGTGCCGGGCAGCCCAGGAGCTGGGGAGGTTATTTTCACAGGTACAGCCAAAGCCTGTGCCAGCTGGGCACAGAAATCCAGGGCCAGCTCCTAGGGTGCTGTGCCAGAGCCCAGGTTGGGCTGGCTGCAGACTGCAGCTGAGACAGCTGCCCTGCTGCGTGTGGGAGGGGAGGCTGCAGGCTGCTCACCTACAGGGAACACAGCCTGTGCCCCTTGGTGTGTGAGGAGAGGGCTGGGCTTCTCCAGGGCATTTGGCAGTAGGGCTCCCCAATCCCCATGGGTGTGTGGCACTTTGGGGAGCCGCCACCACAGCTCTCGGCTCCCTATGGGGAGTGAGTGCCAGGGCAGGGGGCCTATGCTTTACTGATCTAACCCCGGAGCCATCCCTGTTCCACCCACCAGCTGGGACTCTGGGTTCTCCCCAGGAGAGGAAGGCTCCAGGCCCAGAAGCAGGGTTGGCCCACGTTCTCCAGTTCATCCCTGGGCCCAGGGCAGGCCCGTCCCCTAGCGTCTGTTCTCTTGGGTTGGTTTAATGAGAGCAGCAGCTGCTTGGGCCCAAGCCCTGGCCTGGGAGCAGCGTCTGTCCCTCATTGTATCTGTACCTGGCTGCACTCTCCGGTCCTCCCTGTCCTCCAGCTGCTGGGCGAGTGCAGGGGGAGCAGCCGGGAATGCTGGGCTGTGCTCACACCCTTGCCTGGGTAATTCCTTAACCCCTGTGAATGCCAAGAAAAAGCAGCTGGGAGCGGGGAGGAGCCAGCAGGCTGGGATTCTGTCCCACACGTGTGGTCTTGTCCCGCTGGTCCCACCTGCAAGCTGGGGCGTTGGCCGGGGCCTGCCTGGGAGCTACCGCGGTCTGAGCAGCCAGCTGCAGCCCAGGCCCTCAGCAGGATCAGGGGCTGCTCCACTGTGGAGCGGGAGAAGGATCCCAGCTAGCCAGGGCAGAGGGCAAACTGGCTTCTCTTGCTCGCTCATCCCTGTGCTGGCAGAGCAGGCTGCATGGGAGCAATGAAAGCAGCCGGAGTCCCAGCAGCCTCAGGCCAGTCTGCAAGCGCTGGGGAGCCGAATGTCCTGCAGGGAGAAACGCAGCCAGCACATTCCTGCAAGAGGCTACCTGGGACACACAAGCTCCCACCCCTCATCTCTGCTGATACCAGCCCAGCAAGCGTCCCCTCCTTGCCCTCTGCTGAGCTAAGGACCCCGGCTCGCTGGGCTTCATGGGATCAGAACATCACATGGGAGACTCGAGGCTCTGCCAAAGGAGAGGCTCCTCCTAGCAGGTCAGGATCCTGGACCCCCCCACCCCCAAAAGGCAGCTCTGGACACACCGTGGGTTTCATTCCCACATTGTGCAGAAGAGAAGTGGATCCTGGAGCCCATCCCTGTCGAGGGTGAGTTCCCTACCTGCCCCATTCCCACCCCTTCCCCCCTCACAACCCCAGCGCTACCTTCCCCCTCCCCATGCTGGCATTTCACCCTGTTAAAGCTGTGTCTACACAGTGCCCTGCACAGCCTGCCCTGCCCTGGCCTGCCACACCGGGCCCCCGACAGATTTTCTCCACCTTCCTCGGAAGCACTGGGTGCCAGCTGCTGCCAGAGACAGGGCACAGGACTGGATGGGACCTCGGTGTGTTCCTGGCTCTCTTCCCTCGTTCTTGGTTACTGAGCGAGAGCCCAGTGGGATGTGCTCTCTCGGGGTGTGCAGGGCAGAGGGTGCTCAGGCTCTGTGCGCATGAGGCTGGGCTGGAGCAGGCTGGCACAGCAGGGCGCTGAGTGGAACTGCCACCCCGGCATCGGTCGCGCCTCGGCTCAGGGTGGCCACCTCTGAGGGCCAAGCAAGTGGGCGGATCCTGAGCACGGCACAGCGGAGCCACGGGCTGAGCGCCCTGCCGGCCTCCTGGGCCAGGACCCCGGGATCCTGGGGCAGGGGCGACCCTACGCCAAGGCCTAGGGCCGCGCAGGGCTGGGCCCGGGTGATTATCGTGTGCCGAGGCCCGCAGCGCCCGATGCCTGAGCAGCGTGTGCCGCCCATCACCGCGGCCTCGGGGCGCCGGGCTCACACTCAGGAGGGGATCCCCCGCGGTGCTCATGGGGCCGGAGGAGCTGGGGGCACAGCAGGGCGCCCGAGGGGGCCATGCCCTGGGGAGGGCCGGGGTCCCAGGGCAGTGCGCCGCAGGGCGGGACTGTCACATGGGGGGGACAGTGGCCCCCGCAAACAGCCCCACGGGCAGGGCCCTGCAGGGGGCGGAGCCTGAACCGCCCGCACTACATCCC